>NC_137461.1:241768531-242100762 GCF_964235325.1 Thermobia domestica
ACTGAGGGGCATTCCAAACCTCCGGAAGATCCGACCCAACAGCAGACAAAATCTAAATCCGACCATTCTAAAAACACATCATTTATATGCATTTAGACCGTAAGATACACACATACATAAGAAAGAAACAACTCAATCTAACATCAAAATACTGTATCACTAGATGAATTTCTTTGAAATGGCATCATTTTGTCAACTTAGAAATTATTTCCACATAAGAAATAAAATGTTTTTAGGTGCAAAGCTATGTGTCAATTACTGTATATAAAAATGGATTTATTAAAGATATTTACCATCTACTCTCCAGTTGAGTTGAGTTGATTTTAGTTTAGCGTCCCTTTCAGCAGCGAGGCTATATGAGACGTGGACCTATTGATTAACGTGGAATCCGAACCACATGAGCTCCCGCCGGGAATCTGTAGATGGCCGAGTGCCTTCACCTTCATCTGCATATCAAAATGCAGATGAGTGCACATTTGCATATCAATATTTAAATATATGGTAATTTGTGGTCAAATTTATTGCTTATTAATTAGCGTTCATGTTAATGATTATCTTATTATTATGAATATTATTGGGTAAACACTGAGCGTAATACGAGAGTATTAATACAATTTTGATGTATATTGTATTTCATGTATGTACTTTATTCCTTTATAGGCTATGAATCATTTAATTGTTTGCGTGCATCTCATTAATGGGACCTCATATTGTATCTATTACATGCGTTAATGGAGTTATATAGTCAACATACTATTCTACATATGATTAATTAAAGGAGAAATCATATCATAATGCATTGGATTCATGTATAGAAGTTTGGACTTTGGGGCTACAGAGATACTTGGACAGAGATTTTATTTCTTGACGACATTAGTCTGCACTGAAACTGCATGTGAGGTCTATGACAACTAACGAGTGAAGAAATCCCTGAATGACCAAGGAAAGATGACTCATTGAGTATAGGGAGTATACGGTTAACTTCCTCTTGTATAGCAATGACGAGATGGATACATTGCTTACAGACGCTCTCCAGGCTTTGTTTCAAAAGTCGTAAAATTTTTAGCGTCAACATGATAGATTTTGAATTTCTAAAGGTGGTGATTTCACATCTTTTAAAAGAATCTCGCACGTCTCAAGCTCTTGGCTTGGCGTCACCCCGAGTTCGTTACCCGTCAGCGAGCGGATCTAAGTATTTCTCCCATGATGCACTGCACTTTTGAAAACATGTATTTTAATTTGACTTATTTTATGTGTAAAATATTAATATTAACGTATTACGCTCACTAGTTCTTGGAAAGACCGTTTAAAATTCATGACTATATTTGTCAACGTGTTTCCCATCGTCTCAAGACACTTAGATCTTGTATATTTTAAAAATTAATCAAAACCTAAGATGTTTCTTCTCTCTCTCTCTTGTAATAATGGCTACTGGGATTGGTAGCAGACAGTTTGTAGGGAAGCCAAAGGAAAAGAGACTTCCTACAAATACTCAGAGAGATGACAGCTGTGTATATTATTACCATTGCACTCTGTATATAATTTACTTTATTTATGTATATTTAATCATGTGTATCAATCATTCAAAGTGTTGATTTCAGTGAAAATAGCCAATGTTTACAGTGCTATTGTGATGGACTTCTGTTTTGGGCAGAAGCTTTTGAACCGGCCGCTCTCAAAAGTGATGGTTGCACCTGGTTTGGGTACAAAACCTCGCGGCCAGAACCTCGCGGTGACAACCTCGCGGACCAAAACCTCGCCTGGCCAAAACCTCGCCTCCCAAAACCTCGCGGCCCAAAATCTCGCCGGACCAAATCTTCGCCTGGCCAAAACCTCGCCGCCCAAAACGTCGCGGGCCAAAATCTCGCGGGGCCAAAACCTCGCCTGGGCAAAACCTCGCCTTGCCAAAACCTCGCGTCCCAAAATATCGCCATACCCAAAATCTCGCCTGACCAAAATGTAAACGTTCCAACAGATGATAAGGATGAAGGTATAAAAGACGCTGTTTCAGAAAAAGTAACACGGGTATTTGACCAAGTCCCGCGATACCATATGAAAATTCTATTTCTGTATTAGAGGATTTCAATGTGAAGATAGGGAGACAGGATGTTTTCAAACTGGTTATAGGGAAAGAAAGTCTGCATAGAGAAAGTAATGACAATTAACGGGGTTAGTTTCGTGAACTTTGGAACATCCAGAAATTTAAAATTTCAGCGAAAATCTAATAATATTTATGAAAGTATGAAATAATATATGAGTTTTTACGACGTCCCTTGAATATGTCCTATAGGTTAAAGGAGACGTAGATGACCAGGATGAAGGAAATGATCGAATGAAGAAAGTGGGAGGAAACGGGAATAACCCGAGAAAACCCACGCACACGATGCTTTGTATCTTCTTCTTCTTTTTCTTCTTATATTATTATTATTATTATTTGTAATTTGGAATTGCATAATAAGAAACTCATTGGGTAAATTTTAAAGAAAAGTTTCATTCGCGGCAAGGTTTTGGCCCGCGAGATTTTGGGTGGCGAGGTTTGGGCCCGGCGAGGTTTTGGCAACGCCAGGTTTTGGCCCGGCGAGATTTTGTCCCGCGAGGTTTTGGCCACGCCAGGTTTTGGGCGGCGAGGTTTTGGCCCGGCGAGGTTTTGGCCCGCGAGGTTTTGGGCGGCGAGGTTTTGGCCCGGCGAGGTTTTGGCCCGGCGAGATTTTGTCTCGCGAGGTTTTGGCAGGCGAGATTTTGGGCGGCGATGTTTCGGCCGCGAGATTTTGTCCGTATCCCGGTTGCACCTATCAAGAGGTGTCTGTTAGTTTTGCAGGCACAAGCTAGTTTTCCGTGTGGCTGGTGGAAGAGACCACACACGATATTTGCCAGAGGCATCAAACCTTTTGTCATCGAATTCTGAGAAGAGCGAGTCGACTATTTTCCTGGAATTTGTGCAGTTTAATAACCCGTTCATGTTCTTAGTTGGGACGAGTTGTTTCTTAGACACGAGAGAGTTTACTTCAGAACTAGCGTGGGTGAAGTTTTCAAACTTCTCGAGAATTGAGAGAAGTATTCACCCAGAACAGTGTGAAGGACCGCTTCCCATGGAGTTCTGTGTATTATATACATGTACAGACATGTATCGGGCACCGATTGTTGACAGTGCTTATAACTATTAATTTTATACTGAATACACTCAGTGCTGCAGAACAGTGAATTTCCAGAAACGTGTAAATCACGCCATGTTAGCGTTTGTTAAATAATCAATCTTCGACAAGATTTTCTGAAACCATAGCTAGTTTTGGCTATGACCTCATTACATGTCCAAGCAGCAGATATTCTGCAGACAAAGTTTAGTAACAGTGCTGTGGCACTAATCGTTATTCCTGTTATGGAATAGAAAAGTCGTTGTCCCCTCTCTAGTTGAGACTACAAGGCCTGTCAAGCTATTCGGCAGTGCCATCCTTGAATTTTTTAAAGCAAGGATACTAGCAAGACATTTTAGTATTGCTACTAAAACTGACAGTCTTTAGGTCAGTACATCACCATAGTTGACCATCCAGTTGGTCTGCTCGTCAAGAACATTTCCTGTTCAGTGGAATGGTAATGTGGGAAACTACATTTTTGTGTGATTCATCATGGACATTGTGTCAGCCCCTATTTTATATAGACTACCAGTAAGTGGACAATAAGGAAAATCGAGTCACCAGGACACAGCAACGTATATATATATATATATAATTATGAAAATTTACATATAAATTTTGTATTTTTTTCCTTTTTATCCTCCTCTCTGAAAAGAACAGTCAGAGACACTGAACTTATTATCATGAGGAGTCAATTGTGTTTGTGTATCTGCTTGGCAGATTTATTAAGAGGTCAGACAGACCTCTAATGTCAATATATATATATTCATATCCTATATCTTTCAGTGTGAAATTGTGTGTAAATTCCAAGTATTGAGAGTGGTGCACCATTTAAAGGAAATTCGTATAAAGTGCATTGTAAATATGAAAGTGTTGTGTGTTGCGTGCCAACATCTATGGTTCTATGAGACGGAATAAATCCCCATCTTCCAAAAGTATAGCGAGAGTGTCTGTTTTCCTGCATGGTGAGTACCCAAATGCTAATCCCTATGTTTTTATTTTCAGGAGTGAGAGTCAAGGAAACATTTCCCTTACTCTTGTACATCTGACCACCTCCCTGAATGGGGCCCAGGGAGAAGTACGCTCAACGAACAAAAGACACAGTTATGAATATAAAGAGTGATTAACAGTTTGCTACCTGTTTGTTTTGTAATTTATTTTTTTTATATAACTTTATTACCGTCTGAAACTCTTTATAAGTAGCTGCAAGACCATAACTGTTGTCAGAAAATCCTGAGATTTTTGTTTGTTTGTATTTTTTTTTTGTTATTTGTTTTACCGACTATCAAGTGTGGCAGTGGCGGCTTCAGACGGAGGTCACCAGTATCGCTCCAAACAGGGATTTACTTATGCAAAAGCATTTAATTTGCATTTTTCAGTAATTTACATTATAATTTGAATATCCCTAGCCACTCCACCGTATATTATTTATCTTTATTGTGGTGGTGTTACTTTGGTATGCATAGATTACCTCTATAGCTACCTGCACCTCACAAAAACTTGACGCCAACAGCGTAAAGGGCGATTAAGTATTTCTTACGAAAATACTTATGGTCAGAGTACATTTTGGTTTAAAATTTCGGTTTATGTTTTTGATAACCCCAAAATTTCCAAAAACTGCGGTGTGTTTTGAAATGTCTATGTATGTTTGTGCCTATGATTTTTGATTCTTTTTATGCTGTGTTAGAGAATTCAGGCTCTTAGAGTTTAGGGGGGAAGTATATTTTGTTTTTGTTGTACTCACATATGGTAATCACGAGAGCACAGGCTCGTCATATTAGAAACATGGAGGAACAGTGTGATAGTGTAATTGTAGCGCAGAGCGCTGACGAGCGCACCGGAAGTGTGGTAGAAATCACGGATGTGGTGGAAACGGTTCCACCATCCTCCAGTAGGGACCCGGAAGTGCCTCGCTGGGAAGAAACAGAACCGACTGTCAATCCGAGTACGGTAGATAGCCCAGTCACGAATGAAATTGGAAATATTAGTAGTGTAAATCTTGCGGCCATATTAGGGGAAATTTTACAAGGACAGCGGAACCTGGAAAGTAAATTGGAGTCACAACTTTTGGAAAGTTCTCGCAACCTAGAGAATAAATTAGAAGCTAAATTAGAAGAAAGTTCGCGAAGCTTAAAGAAATTAGAGGAGAATGCTAGAAACCTTGAAGCGAAATTGGGAGAAAAATTAGATGAGAGTGCTAGGACCCTAGAGGGAAAATTAGAGAAGAAAATAGAAGAGAGTAACAACCATTTAGAAAATAGTTGTCAGAGGTTAGAGCAGGGAATTGAACATGGCCTGGAGCAGGTGCGTAGAGAGTCAAGAGACATGCACCAACGACTCGAACAGGCAACTGAGTCAAGTAATTCCCGTCTCGAACTCCAGTTGGAGAACGTGAGTTCGAGACTTGAGCAAAGCGAGCGCCAGTTAACGGAACGGTTGGAGCTCACCACCGTCGAGTTAAGGGGGGAGATAGATGGCGCCCGCGAAGAGTTGTCCATTCGTGTAGCTGAAACAGTAAGTAGGCTAGACGAGGTACAAGAAAGCGCAAGCAGTGTTGCCAGACAGCTTGATGAAAATTACTCCGAACTGAATGAGGGTTTGCAGCGTGTCTCGTCTCGTGTCGAACAGACCACGCAGAACTTTAATAATCAGGTCAGGAGAGTGGAGGTGAGCTTCGCTTCCCAACTTGCCAGGCTTAGGGGGGAAATCGAGCAAGAAACGCAGCTCGAGGAGATCCGTTCTGAGTGCAACGGGAGCATCAGACAAATGCATGACACCGTGCAAGATGTTAGCACTCAGCTTGAGAAAAAGATGGAGGAGTGGAAGAACTCTGTACAGAAAGAGACGAGTGAGGTGATCGAGGGACGTCTCGCAAATATCTCCGTCTCTTCCACTCAGGAAAGACCACCTTCACAGAACAACTCCTCAAGGCGCGACTTGCCCGGTTCTCAACCTGGGAACCTGGAACACACCCACGAGACAGACCCTGTCCCTTCAACGTCTCACTCATGTGCCAATGAGACGAGACAAAATCTGGCCACTGCTCTCGGTCTTATTCACCGTGACGTCACCCTGCCTGTGTACATTGGTACGGAATCTGAGACCGAAACGTACAATTTTATCCAGGATCTTGACCGCTAGTTTGAGGTCACAGGGGTACCACAGGACATGAGACTCAGCTTTTTACCCAGGGCGCTTCGGAACACATCCTACCAATGGTACCAGGTGAATAGGGGGAAAATTCACTCATATGAAGAATTTGTGACAGAATTTAGAAATTGTTATTTGAGCGAGGAACGTCTGGCAAATTTACGGGCCACCATACTCACTTCTCATTATGACAGTCGGGTGCACAAGTCCCCAGGACTTGCTGCACAAGAACAGCATACTCGAACCTAGAATGACGGATTCAACTCTCTTGAAAGTTCTTCCCAGGCACTTTCCCAATTGGTTATTTCGGGCTATTGTCTCGTCTCGCCCAAAAACAATTGCAGAGTTGTTAAACGTGGTGCAGGAACTGCAGTCCTCGATGACTAATCGGGAGCAGTTCTTTCAACAAAACCCAAGGAAGGGGGTCAACATGCTACAGGTTAGCATGGACAATGATGGAAATAGCCCCCCAGGCCATAGCGGTAAGCAGCTGTCTCGTCCGCAAGCGAAGCGAACACGAGAAAATCAGCGTCCTTACCAAAGACGAGGCAACAGACAAAACAATAACCACCAGCGCTCGCCACCCCGTAACCAGAGTAACGGAAGTGGGTCGTCTGGTTGGTCACGTGGTGGCAACTCACACACCCACCAAAACACTCGTGGAGCCCGCGGTAGGAGGGGAAGTATGCGTAATACGGAATAACAGCGACGAAACTCCTTTAGAGGGGAGGAGCAAGATATCCAGCTCTTAGAACGGTATGATCGTGCACCCCCTCCACCGAATCAAACAAATCATGTTACCAGGAGTAACCAATCCTCATCTCCCTCTGCTAGGGAATGAGAAATGTACGCATATGCTTGTGGCGACGGTAGGCTGCACACGGAGAGAACTTGTTCAACCGAGTTGACAAAATTATACCCCAAGTATGTGCGTAAGTCAGTAACCTGTTTGGAAAATGTAAACAATGAAAATTCTTGTGAGACTGCAGTAAAAGAATTTTGTACTTTAGAAGAAAAAGAAGAAGAAAATTGTGATTTTTGATTAAAAATAAAGAACACGAAGCATTTTGATGAAGGGAATTTTGAAAAGAAATTAGTTTTGTTAAGTAGGAACGGAGAACCCATTGACCTAGACAGGGAAATATACGAGGAAGCTAATGGTATATTTAAGAACCTCTTTGACACGAGTAACGAACCGTTACCAGCGAATAATGTGATTTCACTCCCGGAAATTAATGTTTGTTTATTTGGAAAGGATGTAAATTGTCTTTTGGACACAGGAGCGACATGCTCCGCTATCTCTAAGGAATTTTGGGACACTGTCTCAAATAGCCATCCCCCACCAGCATTTTTGAGTGCGAAAAACATAAGAGTAACTTCGGCTTTTGGAAATAAAGCAGCGACATTAGTGGCCGAGACTCTGTTAGTCATTGAGATACAAGGGAAGGAATACCATACTATAGGTATCATTATTTCAGGTTTAAATAGGTCTTTGATATTAGGTTCCAACTTCTTTACCGAATCTCGTGCCGTGTTAGACTATGACACCGGCCTTCTGCATCTAAACCATCCACATGATGTAGAAGTAGCATTTAGATCTGTAGATTGCGAGACTGAAGGTCTAGTAGTTCGATGTTTAGAGTGGAATGGTGAGTGCAGCAAACCATTTAGTTTAATGGATGAAATTGAGAATGTTAATTTTGATTTTTTCCCGTCAGACGAAAGACGGAAGGCCATAAGGGTTAATGCACAAGAGGAGTGTAAGACCTCAAGAGAGAAGGCAACTCGTGCACCAAACTTGGATGATGGACGTTTCCCAAGTGCCCAAGAATTGGCGAATCACGTATTACCACCAGAAGAGTGGATGAAAGTGAAGACTCGCGCCTCCCATTCAGATATTGAAGAGTTTGTATCGAACTACTCACAAGTAAACCTTACGTTTGGGTGAATCGAGTTGCTGACTGAGACACATATGAGAAAGTAGTACTAAATGTGGTCAGTATTTCAGTGAAGTTTTAGGTGCGAAGCTCCAGGTGTTAAGGAGATACAGCTACCAGAACATCACATGGAAGTACAGAATAGTCTTCATACAGTTGAAGGTAAAAGCTCTGTAAGACCTCTTGTAACGACAAAAGGTGAATAACAAATATATGGGTACATATTAGGACTAGGGGAAAGTCATATAGTGAGGGTATACCTGACGGCGGCCATCTTGAAATCCGCCATTTTGAATTAAGGTTAAGTTTTTAAAACAGGAATAGGGTCATGTGACATGATTTAAGGCGCAAATTTAATCAGAAGAACAATGGTGACGTTAATTTTGATTTACGCGCAATTGGTAAAAAGTTACAGGGAAATTAAATATTATTGCAGTAAATGTTTTAGTCCTTTACCCCACCTTGTAAATTTTGTGTTAATGATAATAATTAAATAAAAAGCAGGTGGATAAATATTAGGTCTATGGTAAGAGTTGCCTTGATGGCGGCCATGCTCAAATCCGCCATTTTGAATCAGACAAAAGTTTTAAACAAAACGCATAACAGTGACACCTTATTAATAGCAAATTTTACCATAACTCCAACGGTATAAACATTTTTGCTTTATCATCAACCAGCATTTGTTATCGCATAAACAAGTTGCTAATTTAAGGAAAAATGACCAAAGTGGAATTGAGTCATAATTGAACTTGGGTCTTTCTTCCAGAAAAGTCCTCAATTAGTACAATCAGTATGTAGTTCAGAAAAGAGTGCATGACTTGCACAAATGCTCTGCTCACAGTGAGCACACCTGACAAAGGGAATCGAGTTACACTTGACACATTTGTCGTTAACAATTCCGTCAAAGCAGTAGTCGTAAGGAGCGATCCATTTAATTTTGTGCTGGTTACAGGGTTATACCGTTGGAGTTATGGTAAAATTTGCTATTAATAAGGTGTCACTGTTATGCGTTTTGTTTAAAACTTTTGTCTGATTCAAAATGGCGGATTTGAACATGGTCGCCATCAAGGCAACTCTTACCGTAGACCTAATATTTATCCACCTGCTTTTTATTTAATTATTATCATTAACACAAAATTCACAAGGTGGGGTAAACTACTAATACATATGCTGCAATAATATTTAATTTCCCTGTAACTGTTTACCAATTGCGCGTAAATCAAAATTAACGTCACCATTGTTCTTCTGATTGAATTTGCGCCTTAAATCATGTCACATGACCCTATTCCTATTTTAAAAACTTAACTATAATTCAAAATGGCGGATTTCAAGATGGCCGCCGTCAGGTATACCCTCACTATATGACTTTCCCCTAGTCCTAATATGTACCCATATATTTGTTATTCACCTTTTGTCGTTACAAGAGGTCTTACAGAGCTTTTACCTTCAACTGTATGAAGACTATTCTGTACTTCCATGTGATGTTCTGGTAGCTGTATCTCCTTAACCCCTGGAGCTTCGCACCTAAAACTTCACTGAAATACTGACCACATTTAGTACTACTTTCTCATATGTGTCTCAGTCAGCAACTCGATTCACCCAAACGTAAGGTTTACTTGTCAGATCTCTCAGCCTCACAGAGAGAAAGTTTAAAAGCTGTGCTGTTCAAGCATCAAGCTTTGTTTGATGTCAAGCCAGGTTGCATAGCTAACTACGAGCATGAGATTGGAGTAACAGACGAACGTCCAATAAAGACCAAGTTGTATCCCTACCCGAAGCGTTATCGCAATTTAGTATCCAATGAAATTTCGAGATGGCTAGCGTGGGGAGTGATACGAAAACAACCGACTGCGTATAGCAATCCTTTGGTAGTTACTGCAAAGAGTGATGGGCGTATACGTGTATGTATCGACGGTCGAGCTTTGGCGAAGATTTCTGGTGATTTATCTGACCGACCCATGCCCCCCTTGTCTGTTCTCCAAGACATCTGCAACAACTCGTGGTTCAGTTGCGTAGATGCAACCGAGATGTTCCTTCAGATTAAAGTGAAAGAGAGTGATCAAAAGTATCTCGGATTTTTACATGAAGGTATTTCCTACGTGTTTCAGAAATTACCTTTCGGAACAAAACAAAGCCTTGCTTCATGTGTTCGTGCACTTTATATGCTTATTGGAACTCAAGCGCGAGAGTACTGCGGCGCGTATGTCGACGATCTGATAGTAGCCGACAGGAGCTTCACTGAACATCTTGTACACCTCGACAGAGTGTTGGGTTTACTCACTGCAGGTGGCCTAACTCTCAGGCTAAAGAAATGTAATTTTGCTAGAAAGAAATTAAACATACTTGGTTTCGAGCTTTCTCAACACGGAATTGGAAAAGATCCGGAGTAAGTGAAGTCGGTGTTAGAATTCAGAACACCTAGAAACGTAAAGGAACTGCGTTCATTTATTGGTTACTGCCAGTATTACCGGTGCTTCAGCAGAAAGTACTCGGAAGTTCTCTATCCGTTGTTAAGTCTGCTGAAGAAGAATGTGAGGTTCAAATGGGAACCTGAACATCAGGCAGCGATGGAGAAGATCAAGGAGATCTTCCAAGAAGAAGTCGTCCTCAAGACCGTTCTGCCTGATAAGCAGCTTATCTTAGATTTAGATGCGTGTGATGTCGCGTGTTCCGCTTTATTGTACCAGCGTGATGATAATGATGACATCAGGATCATCGCTTTCACATCACGTGTGTTCAATGCAGCACAGAACAATTATTCGGTGACTGGAAAGGCATTTTTTGGACTCATAGATGGGGTTGTAAAGTTTAAACGGTATTTAGTAGGAACGAAATTTAAGATTCGCAGCGACCACCTTGCTCTGAAATTTATCCTTTATTGTAGACTTACAAACCAGCGCATCACCCGGTGGGCAATGTTGCTGTCCAATTTTAATTTCGAATTTGAGTTTGTTAAGTCGAATGAAAATTTGAGTGACTATCACTCAAGGTACCCTCCTCACACAGAAGACCTCAGTGTTGCACGGAAGCCTATCCTCCAGGAGTCTCTGATGACCATACTGACTGAGATACCTTGTGAGTTGAGGAAGATGATAGCCATACTACCAGAGATGCAGTCTTCTGATCCAGCTTATGGAAAGATCAAGAGAGAAGTAGAAGAGAAGACGAACTCACCACGAGTGAATGGTGCTTGGCACCGTTTTGAAGTTTTGAACGGGCGTTTGTGTAAACGTGACCGGGAAGGAGTTCGCATCTGCATCCCAGAAGTGTTGCTCGATTATTACCATTCAGATCGAGGGCACATGTCGGCTTGTAAGTTACTCCCACTTCTGACTGAATTTTTCGTATGGCCGAAAATGAGAGCAAGCGTGAGGAAATACTGTGCTTCCTGCGAATTGTGTCAAAAGAGCAACCCTCCCCACTGTTATCGTCCGGGACCACTGAATCCCGTCGTCGTAGAGAAGCCAGGATACCTGGTATGCACAGATTGACTTGGGCCAATAACGAAAGGAATTGGGGAGTCCATTATGTTCTCATTTTCTATGATGCATTCTCGAAACTTGTGGGATTGTATGCATGTAGAAAAGCCAACACTACCACCGCAATAAGAAAGTTGAAAGAATATTTGAAAGTCAATCCTAGTGTGGAACTCGTCTTGACAGACAGAGGGTCACCTTTCCAGTCTGAGCGCTGGAGAAAAGAGTTAGCAGAACTTGGTATCAGGCACAAAACTTCCACGCCATATTATCCCCAGGGAAAAATGGCAGAGGTCGCAGTTAAGGCAACCGTACGTTTACTGCGTAAATTGTGTCATGACAACCAAAGATTGTGGCCCAAACACTTGGAGAAAATAGAGAAGTGTTTGAATTCTGCGAAACACCTGACCACTGGCGTGTCAGCCTATGAATGCCATTTTGGCCAGTCTATGTCTAGAGACATAGCAAGGCTTTTTGAAATCCCAGAAGTGGATCAGCGCCATGACGTACTATATTGACATAGCTAGGAGAAGTCACAAGAAAAATGCTGCTGCACGGAAAAGAAATTTTGACAAGTCACACCGTACAGTAGTGTACAATGTGATCGACCTTGTATTATCTAGAGTTTTCCCAAAGTCGGATGCTCTATCAGGTGTTTCAAAGAAACTCCTTCTCCTATTTTCTGGTCCGTGGAAAATCGTTGCAACCACGGGCAAAAGCATGTACACACTAGCGGATCCTGCAACGGATGAGGTCAAAATGACCAGAAACGCTTTCTTGCTAAAGAAGTATGTAGCTAGAGAAGAAGCAAACAATGGTGGTACTGGTACAACGGAGACACGACAAGAAATCACACCTGAAGCATCAAACACCTGATTATGACATGCTAGTGTACATAGTGTAGTGATACAGTGTTTATTTCTAGTGTATTTGTGTATTGTGTTTATATTGGGAACTTTGTATTCAGGTTAAGTTATGTAGAGCTACCTGAATTCTGTGTATTTAGTTATTTTGATTATCTTGCTTGTAATGTTGTTTTCATTGGTTTTTTTTATATAGTGTGATTTTTGAATTATCTTGAATTGTTTTCAGGAACATAAAATGTGCACCCTGTTGATCTACGTCCTGTACTAGTAAATACAGCACCTAGAATCAAAGGGGGGATATGTAGATGGCCGAGTGCCTTCACCTTCATCTGCATATCAAAATGCAGATGAGTGCACATTTGCATATCAATATTTAAATATCTGGTAATTTGTGGTCAAATTTATTGCTTATTAATTAGCATAATAATTAATAGATAATAAAATAATAAGATAATGAGATAATAATGTTAATGATTATCTTATTATTATGAATATTATTGGGTAAACACTGAGCAGAAGCTTTTGAACCGGCCGCTCTCAAAAGTGATGGCAGCACCTACCAAGAGGTGTCTGTTAGTTTTGCAGGCACAAGCTAGTTTTCGGTGTGGCTAGAGGAAGAGACCGCCCACGATATTTGCCAGAGGCATCAAACCTTTTGTCATCGAATTCTGAGAAGAGCGAGTCGACTATTTTCCTGGAATTTGTGCAGTTTAATAACCCGTTCATGTTCTTAGTTGGGACGAGTTGTTTCTTAGACACGAGAGAGTTTACTTCAGAACTAGCGTGGGTGAAGTTTTCAAACTTCTCGAGAATTGAGAGAAGTATTCACCCAGAACAGTGTGAAGGACCGCTTCCCATGGAGTTCTGTGTATTATATACATGTACAGACATGTATCGGGCACCGATTGTTGACAGTGCTTATAACTATTAATTTTATACTGAATACACTCAGTGCTGCAGAACAGTGAATTTCCAGAAACGTGTAAATCACGCCATGTTAGCGTTTGTTAAATAATCAATCTTCGACAAGATTTTCTGAAACCATAGCTAGTTTTGGCTATGACCTCATTACATGTCCAAGCAGCAGATATTCTGCAGACAAAGTTTAGTAACAGTGCTGTGGCACTAATCGTTATTCCTGTTATGGAATAGAAAAGTCGTTGTCCCCTCTCTAGTTGAGACTACAAGGCCTGTCAAGCTATTCGGCAGTGCCATCCTTGAATTTTTTAAAGCAAGGATACTAGCAAGACATTTTAGTATTGCTACTAAAACTGACAGTCTTTAGGTCAGTACATCACCATAGTTGACCATCCAGTTGGTCTGCTCGTCAAGAACATTTCCTGTTCAGTGGAATGGTAATGTGGGAAACTACCTTTTTGTGTGATTCATCATGGACATGTGTCAGCCCCTATTTTATATAGACTACCAGTAAGCGGACAATAAGGAAAATCGAGTCACCAGGACACAGCAACGTATATATATATATATATAATTATGAAAATTTACATATAAATTTTGTATTTTTTTTCCTTTTTATCCTCCTCTCTGAAAAGAACAGTCAGAGACACTGAACTTATTATCATGAGGAGTCAATTGTGTTTGTGTATCTGCTTGGCAGATTTATTAAGAGGTCAGACAGACCTCTAATGTCAATATATATATATTCATATCCTATATCTTTCAGTGTGAAATTGTGTGTAAATTCCAAATATTGAGAGTGGTGCACCATTTAAAGGAAATTCGTATAAAGTGCATTGTAAATATGAAAGTGTTGAGTGTTGCGTGCCAACATCTATGGTTCTATGAGACGGAATAAATCTCCATCTTCCAAAAGTATAGCGAGAGTGTCTGTTTTCCTGCATGGTGAGTACCCAAATGCTAATCCCTATGTTTTTATTTTCAGGAGTGAGAGTCAAGGAAACATTTCCCTTACTCTTGTACATCTGACCACCTCCCTGAATGGGGCCCAGGGAGAAGTACGCCCAACGAACAAAAGACACAGTTATGAGTATAAAGAGTGATTAACAGTTTGCTACCTGTTTGTTTTGTAATTTATTTTTTTTATATAACTTTATTACCGTCTGAAACTCTTTATAAGTAGCTGCAAGACCATAACTGTTGTCAGAAAATCCTGAGATTTTTGTTTGTTTGTATTTTTTTGTTATTTGCTCTACCGACTATCAAGTGTGGCAGTGGCGGCTTCAGACGGAGGTCACCAGTATCGCTCCAAACAGGGATTTACTTATGCAAAAGCATTTAATTTGCATTTTTCAGTAATTTACATTATAATTTGAATATCCCTAGCCACTCCACCGTATATTATTTATCTTTATTGTGGTGGTGTTACTTTGGTATGCATAGATTACCTCTATAGCTACCTGCACCTCACAAATCGAACCCGGGTTTTTCACGCCAAAGGCGCGTACGCTAACTACTTAGCCACGAGGGAGCTCCATCTACTCTCGAATAACGGCATGCTTTGATCATTGAAAAGCCAGAGGCGGTATGCCTTCCTTACTGAAAAACCAGAGGTGGTATAGCACACCACCACATTCCGTCTCACTTCGGCTACTGGGTGTAACTATTTTTTTTTTTTCTGAGAGCAAAAAGGAGAGAAATATTAGTTTACTCTTAAAATGAATTCTTTTCTGACAATTTTCTCAAAAATCAGACAAACAAAAATTCTAAAATGATTTAATTATAGGTAACAATATTCCAACATAGACTGAAACTTCGTTCCTGCTACAAAGATGGTGCATGGAACGCGATAGCTTTCTTTGTACTTATTTCGTTTGCTATTTAGAAGTTACACATAGCTTCAAATAATCAGCTAATTCTCATATGTCACTTGGATTACCTCCAGACATTTGATAACTAATAGTAAAAGGTAAATTGTATTTCTACGTCTGAAGTCAGACCTCCTCCCAGTAGATATAGTCTAAATTGTCTGTATTAATTGTATAAGACACAATGAGATATAAATTTCTATGGTCCTTAATCGTGAGTCTAGTCTTGTACATTTAGGTAGAACAAAATTTGTATATATTTATGACAATTTTCTGTTACTAATATGCAAATATTTTATTGGCAAGAGCAGTTTTGCTAACGGGTATTTTTTTTATTTATGTAGGTAACAATTATAATATGGAACTATAATTATTAATATGTTGATTTGCTTGTTAAAAGTGTAATTTCCATTACTCGAAAAACTATCATATCTCGTAAAAAAATATTTAATTGCTATTTTGATGGAACTAAAACCTTAAGTGTAAAACCAAAGCAAAATACAATAAGAGTACAACCTTATTCAAGATAATCTCAACTGATATCATTACAGTTTCCATCTACATCAGAGTCAATGGAAGTTTGGAGGAACAAGCTTAGGTGGTGGCAGGGGCGGATCCAGGACCAACTTCTGGGGGGGCGGTGGGTTGTCATACTGCTACTTAGAGCTACATTTAAGAACTTCAAATTCTGTGATGGGTTTTTATTTATATATATATATAAAATAAGAAAGTTTCCTCTTCTGGGAAGGGTGGCGATTGCCCCGATCGCCCCCTGGATCCGCCACTGGGTGGGGGCAAAACTTAAAAGCTTCTATGCTCCACGTTTTTCAACTAATCTCTTCGTCTTCAATACAGTTTTTCTGTTTTGATACCGTCCACCAATCGTAGCCTCCTTAGCCCCCTCTCTGTCTTTCCTCTTACTATACCCTTTATCCTCCCTCAGATACAGATCCTTCTTAGCCAATGTCCCAACTCTTCCTCTCGTTAATAACATCTACAATTATTCTTTTCTTCCTCCACCATTTCTAACACTCTTTCATTCGTTTTGCTCAGGACGCAGCTAATCCCTTCATTCTTCTCAACGTCGGCACTTCGAAAGTTTCCAGGCGTTTTTAATCACTTTGGTGTAATGAGCATGTTTCTATCCGATACAGTACAATACTGCACACGAAGATGTTTTTATATGAACTTATTCGTGACTAAGCGGTTTGGGTACGCGCCTTTGGTTCGATACCCGGCGGGAGTTCTTGAACCACCCAACAAATCTTGATCAAATTTTCAACCTAGACGAAGTTCGGACCTGAGATGTTTTTTTGTCATATCACTGTGATGGGGTAACTAAAAGATGGGGGAGGGGAGAGACATTTAAAAATGATCGAAAATGAAATATATTAGTGTCGAATCCATAGTTTCTCGGATCACTGAGATGAACAGTGACACTTCTGATCCCGTTTAAATAAAAACTCAGCCCCGCAACTTGCGGGATGGGGAAGATATAAAAATGATCGAAATTAGTGTCGAATTCATAGTTTTCAGGATCGCTGAGATGAACAATGACATTTCCGATGCCGTGCCCCGCAAGATGGGGAGGGATGGGGATACATAAAAATAATCGAAAATGACCGATATCAAAGAGCAATTTAGGTACAGTAAAAAGTGACTGACTAACGGAACAGATTACTAGTGTTTCTTAATTTAACCCAGCGAAGCTTGTAATTGATGCTAGTTATTATTATTATTATTCCTGAAGATTTAATAGTTCAAGCTTTGAAACATCCGAGTATTCAAAATATGAAAATAATGAAACGTGTGCCATCACCGATCAATCGGCACCAAAAATCCTAAAGTAAAAAAATAAAAATTTTTGACCGACGTAGGTTCGATATGAGTACCTCCAGACTACTGGTCGAGCTCCTTGACCACTTTTTTTTATATACCGGTATTTATTCAAGAAAAGTTATCACTGAACCATGATCACTATGCAGTAAGTGACTCGTCTTTAGTGTGTCTACGTTAGATTTCTTTGCTTCGCTTACAAAGTTTTACATTATATTTCTTCGTTTCAAAACTTCTTTCGTATTTCTTTTATGATGTAAGTCGATGATCTTTGGCATAGTTTATATTAATAATTTGAGTTGTTCTTAAGCTTTTGGTTCACGAGTTTGTAACTTCTGCACACCAAACTACAGATATGGCAGATTTAATTCTCATACTCTGGGTTTGTTTCAAAGTAGTCGCCATTACCAGATCAAAGACTTCTGTCCGCCACGATACAATTGTATAATTAAGAGGATTGGAAAATTATTTTTCACTACTTTACTATACAAGATATTGGAATAATATTTGGCAGAAACATTACCAATAACCCATTTTATTATTCAGAGTGCATTAAGGTCGCGTACTGTCATCCGGGACCGCACTAAAGAGCCAAAACTTTTTGAGAAGGGTTTTTAGATAGGTCTATATCTCCCAACTTCCCCAAACTTTCCCTTTTCTCTTAACTAACCGGGGCATGGAAAGTATTGCAGTTGAGAAATTGTATCATTTTAAAGAAAATGACACACTAGTAGTGAAATTCGTTGAAATATAAATTTATCCAAATTTTTTAGGATCACAATTTTCTCTATTAGTGTAAATTTTCTATTAGTGTATTTTTATCCCATGTCATTATATAGGATACTCCAACGTTATTTGGCAACGAGATTACCACAACCCCTTTGTATTATTTCAGGATACATTATTATCTTGTACTCTCACCTGGGGCTGCTCTAGGTGGCTCAAACTTCCAAATAGGATATTTTTTAAAGAAAAATTCCCGAATTCCTCCAAACTTCCCTTTCCTTGTACGTCATACGGACATGCGCCATGTTGCATTTAAAAGCTTGTTTTATTCTGAACAGAATGACGTATTAACCATGAAATTCTAATGAGTGTTGTTGAAGCAGTAGCTACCAAAAATGGATAATCCGAAGAATAACCCTATTTTTCAAGATGGCGGCCATTTTTCCAACATGGCTGCCAAAAACTTTGGGCTCTACATGTAGATTTCTTCTGCTAGGTGTAAACAAGTGTTCCTGAAAATTTCACCTCTCCTTCCAGAAGTGTACAATTCTTATAGAATTGTCCACTTAACCTCCGCACTATCTTTAAAACATGAACTCTATAGAAGGGAGAGGTTCAAAATATAAGTTTGACCAAAACAGAGTCGTTCACGACCTCCTCACATTAAGTAGACGGTATATATACTCCTTATTAAAATATGTTGACACGATTCCGAAATACTTTCCAAAGTTGTGCTTCAAAAAAGGAAAGTGTGGTAATTTCTATAATATTTTCATTTTCTATTTTGAATTTATAAAATTGACTGAGAAGAAGAAAACGATTTAAATTTTTAAATTTAATTTTTGAAAATGGTTTTCACTTGGGTCGATCAAGGATTTTTTGTATTACATTTTTATTGATGAACAGCTGCACTATTCGAAATGAGATCTTAATAGTGGAGTGGATTAGAGGAAAACTTCATAAGAATCATGCATATTGTGATAAGAACATAAAATTTTGCGCAGAGTCTACTAATATAGTAACAAATAAATTCTGATGTAGACCCCAAAAATTCGACGCCAATTTCCTGGAATTCCAGGCGCTGGAACATCTGGAGCACTGGAGAACGGTATGTTATCACTGGAATAGCCATTACGTGAAAACGGCTTGACCTACAGAAACAAAGTAATACTCAAATGCAAGAGAAATAACAAGCCTTTAATTTAAATTCTATATTGTCTTAATTGCACATCATCCAGGGCCGCACGAGAGGCCCAAAATTCATTAAATACAAAAAAAACCTATGGCGTTTGTTTATGGTTTTATCCATCTGGAAGCTTTGGTTTAAAAGATATCGCAATAACGCTCTTGTAAATCGTTTAGCAAAACCTTAAGCTTTACGTTAATACCCTTTTAATGTATATGAGATCAATAGTCTCGGAGCTATGTGCATTTAAAGTGATGCGCTACACCACTGGTTTCCGTTCATGTTAGTATTGAATAAACGCCTGCAGCCATCACACTTTACTTTATCATTTTGTGAGCAAAAAATGAATACAAAAGTGACCAACCCAGTGGTTGTATCTGACACCGAGGGAAACATAACAAAGGCTTGTAAGTGTTTCCTCCCAGTATACAGTTTCAAATGTTTAGGCAGCAGTGAGAAATTAAGCGCGGCTAGGTGCCAGTAGATGTTTGTAGATAATTGCAGTGGCTGGCTACAGTGACTCCCAGCTGAAAATATGGTTGTAATGATAGCAACTTTGCGCCGTAACTGGAGAAATCTATTTATATTTGACAAACGAGTTGTTGTCTTGAAAAATCAAATTATATTTTATAATCAAGAAAGCCTTTTAATATTATATATGTGTGAAAGAAGCTTGAAGGTGGAACTTTAAATAACCAGCCGGTCTTTCTGCTGTTCATTGGGATGTATGCTGATATTCAGGTAAAGTTGATAAAGTTTTTGTTTAACAGAAACAGAGTTGAGAGAAAATTTATATATCACAAGAATCTTTGTTGTTTAGCTACCAGAATATATAAAAATTCCTACTCAACTACTGAATAACTTTCTCGCAATCTGTATGAGAAGGTCTAAAAGTGTGGTTTATGTGCATTGTTACTGGCGTGATCCTAGCAAGCGATAACATGTCCAATATTAGAATGGATTAGATTCTAGAAAGTGGAGGTTAAGCAACTAGGGGTACAACAGCGTTTGTGATGTGCGATAGCGCGAGCTGTTGCTACCAAACGAAAGCAAGAAAATAAAAACTCTCAAGCGGGACCATCTACTCGATCAGCATTCCGAGTTGGTGAAGTCAAATTCACTTCCCGTTCGAACTAAGTAATCATGTACGCGAAGAACTGCCTCAGCAAATTAAGCTGTTGTCAAGCGAGTGTCTGGAACACATCCAAGCAGTTGCAACAGAAAGTCCTGGAAATACGCCAAACATGACATGGACAGCTTTTTATACTTGTGAATATCGTGGTAAGGTTCCATCTAAAAGTCAATGTGTTTTTCTTCCGTTACTTCCAGATTCCATAAATTCGCCTGCAATGATTCGGTATTGCTTTGATATAATCAAGAGAACTTTATCTTCATTGAATCTATCTCAAGTACCTGTCATTACGTGTGATCAGCCTGTTTATGCGATGGCAAAGCAAGTACAATGGATGCTGTCCAATTTGTATGGAGAAGACTTAATTATAGTTATGATGGGCCCTTTGCATATCGAGATGGCGTCTCTGGAAATTTTGGGCACGTGGTTAACTGGAAGTGGATGGACGGATCTTTTGGTTGAGGCAGGCGTAACAACTTCTGGAAAGGCCGATCAATGTGTGCATGGTTCTTACGTTAAGCGAGCTAGATATGCTCACGAGGTAACATCAGCAGTATTGTACATTATACTAAGGAAAGCGTACGTAGATTATGTGGCTTCTGGTTCTGACAAACATCTATCATTTGAAGAATGGATTGATATTCGACAAAGTGAATCGGTTCAGTTTAAATACTGGTACACAGTATTACAGTTGGAATTGCTGCTCTTAAACTTCCTACACAATGTGTGAATAGCAGATTTTGAACAGTATGTAAGTTCACTATCTCAAATGTGCCTTTGGATGATCGCTCTTGACCATACTCACCACGCGAGATGGATGTCAGTGTTCGTCAAATCTTTTTCAGGAACTTAGGGTTAGACATCCTGCCATTTATGAGGAATTTGTCCGTGGAGCTTTTGTAAGTTCTAAAACAAGTCCACCACATTCTTGTATGGGACATGATCAAATGCACGAACAGTGCAACAAGACGGTGAAGTCTCAAGGTGGTGCAATTGGAATTCTCGACAACTCAAGTGCGTTGCTAAAATGGATGGTGTCCGGATCTGTAATTGCCAACCTTGTATCGGGTTTTGAGGAAGAGTGTGGATTGATCTCTGATAATGATGATCTCAGAATACGCCACGAAGAATCATCTGGTGCTAATATGCGATTTACAAATGATGTCACAGAACTGGTACGTGTGTTCTCAGAGAATGGCAACAATCCTTTTATTCAAGAAGGTAATGAACTTTTTAGTGTTGCGACTAATTCTATAATGCCCGATGATTCAGTTAAGTCGGTATACATTGCTCAAACTCTTGCAAGAGATCAGTATAACAGTTTTAAACAGGAACGGTTGCAGCTGTGCAGTAAATCACTGTTTGAACCAATTAAACGAAAGAACCTTGCTCTTTGTCGCAAGACAATGAAAAAACTTAATTCTGAATACCGTAAGCTATCCATATTTAAAAATGACTGTGCTCTCTTCATTCGTCTCTTTAAGCATGCCACACCCTAAAAAATGGTATAGTTGGCATAACCATTAAATGGTTAATAATACCAGAATAGTATTGCTTATATAGGGACAGCTATGCTTATGGCCAGTAATAGCATACAGGTATGGCTATTAAATCCGGGTTATTGTTACCATACATATGTGCAATAGTATCATATTTCTGTATTGTAAATTTAACTATAATCGGAGTTAATAGTCAATATTACCATGCAGATTACAATACAGCTACATCCCAACTATACCTTTATAGCTCTGCCTACAATACCATATTCGTTCGAATACTATACCGTATAGGTATTGCAAAGATACTAGATGGTTGGACAACAGGTGGACAACCATACCGTATAGTCATTGTAACCATTATATATTGTTGTATTTGCAAGACTAAATTACAGTACCTACAATACCCTATGGCTATTTTAACAATACTGTCTTATTGAGACAACCATATAGCAGGGTAGGTGCACCAAATTTTATACTTGATGTAACCATACTATATTGCTGTAGTTGCAATATGATATGACTATATCTACAATACGGTATGGCTATGTGAACAAGAACGTCTTGTTGAAGCAGCCATGTAAGATGGTAGATGGAACAACCTGCATAGGTACTATAACCATATTATATTGCTATGGTAGCCATGCCGTATTGTAATATTGAAGATAAAGTATGTTTGCTGTTACCATGCTAGATTGTTGACAGAACAATCTAGCATAGTGTGTGGAACAATTTCGGAATTGTTATAGAAACAACACGCATAAACACACCACCTTGATTCTGCTTCATATTAAACTTCACAGAAGATAAGACAAAGGTATTATTAGAAACAGTTCCAGTAACCATTTCAATACTTCTTTAAATGAATAATGGAAATGTTTCTAATAATACTTTTGTCTTATCTTCTGTGAAGTTTGATATGAAGCAGAATCAAGGTGGTGTGTTTATAGCTATCGTAACCATGCAGTGTTGTTTCTATAACAATGGAACTGAGGTGGTATGCAATGTAGATCAGAAATTACACAGCATTTATAACAACTACTTTTATTTTCCTTTAATCAAGTATACATTACAGAAAAATTAGAAATGCAGCACAGTAATACCAAAAAAGGAACTTTACAATAATGCAGTTATGAAAGTATATAAATCTTTTAATCAATGCAATGAAAATATACCACATACTTTTGATTTACATTTCTTTCTTAATATTTTTACACGTATTTTATAAAATGTGGATGTTACTAAATAACAGTTATTCCAAGTAACTGAACACGGAAGACACATATTGATGATGTGTCCAAATTAGAATTATTTTTCATCTTACAGTTTCAGTGTACATCTGACACCATCTTCAGAGAGAGGAAATAAGATGGCAAATAACGGGTAAGGAAATTGAGAAGAACTCGAAGTATTCAATTTTGTAATCCATTCTTTTCCCATCCTATTTTTCTCTATCTGAAGATGCTGTCAGGTGTACAACCAGACTGTAAGATATAATTCTAATTTGGATACTAAGAATTGCCCCAATTACATAAACTAGAAGTTTTGAAGAATCAAGATTCACTTAATACAATACACATATATACACGGTGATTCAGAACTCGAATTCGCAGGAAAATGAACTTTGAATACCCTGGTCCTCGTAAAGTCCTTAAAACTACAAAGAAAAACGTTCTTCGCAGGACAATCCGCCTCCACCATATCCGTTACGTTTCAACACAAAACTATGAAATATTCAAATTTGAAAGTTTTACTCCCTTGAGCGGAATATGGTACATCAACTCTGTCAATCATAGTAGAGGAGTTAGTGTTCTAAAGTTCATTTCCTTACGACTTCGGTATGCATACAAGCAAGAAATATATTGATTCTAGTAAGGAGCATGTAAATGAATATCAAATGAAATTAAATGCTGATTCATTTCACATTCTAAATTCAAACTTGAAAATTAAGTGGCAAGTATTTGTGCTTAAACTGATTCACACAGAACAGGAATCAGAAGAAAACAAATATATATATGTATTATTCCATTAGACGCAGACTTACTGTTTTACTGATAATGAATATATTATAATACGATTTATGGCTGATTCGTTTTATTATTAATGAATTTAACACTAATGTTTTATTGTTGTAAGATCATATTGCACTTATTTTTAATTTATTTTCCACATTCCTAATACTGATACAATAAATCATTTTTCAACCAAAACTGCTAAGTTTTATCTTAGACAGAAAACCAAGAAAAAAAAAAATGAGTACAACTTAACAAATATACACAATTCTTTTGAAACTTGGTAACCGTTTGCATTAAAAATGTAAATAATATGAAAAAAATACAAAACATGTTACAAGACTGCTTTTTTTAAATGGAAAATTTTGTAACTACCATGTAGTTCTTTAGGGTCAATACCTACATCATAATAAATGTGTTTCTTCCTACGTTTGATAAATAATACGGAAACATGCATAAAATAAAGCTTAGAAGATTGAACTGAATTAGTGTTTCGCTATGTTAACTGAATTTTCCTTATCATTTTATTATTACTTATTTTTCAAAAAGCTTTTTGGAGTTGGTAGTGCGTATTTCTAATGTCATTTAATCTCTCAATTTTTTTTTCTTTCTTTCTAAAGTGTACCGTATATAACGGAGTACTGAAAAGTTTTCAGAATAGTTTTGCAGCTCGTGAAGTTTAAGCTAGAATGATTAAACACCACCAAGCAATTCCTCGTACATCCTTTGAGAGTCAGTGCCCTAAGCGGCTTTGTCCTAGGAAGTCGCATTTAGTTTTTAAGCGTATCTTCCCCCAGTTATGCGCTGAGTAACAGCGAAATTGAAGGTGACGAAATTTATGAAACTAGGTAAAGCTAGAAAATCTGCTTCAGAAACACATGAAATGTTGAAGTCAACATTTGGAAAAGATGCTTTAGGCCATGGTCAAACGTAAGAGCATGTTAAAAGTGACAGAACATCGGTTGAAAATAATGTCCGTTCAGGATACCCGTCAATCGGCATAGGATTTTGTACCACGAAGAGAACATGGGAGGATTACTGTAAAGGCTGTGTAGAGACTTGCTGTAAAGACTGTGAAAAAAATTATACTACTAACTTTCCATCGGATTTACCCAACTCTGCACCGTGTAACATTTTCTTCTTCTTCAGAATGGAAATCAACTTCAAGGGCCGAGGATTTAACAGTATACAACACTCAAGCGAAACTGCCATCACGAAACACACGAGTGGAAATATATGCAAAAATTAAACGTGATCTTCTAGCACAAAGTCGCTTAAGCATTGACCACCAAGTGATGCACGAGGAGCCATCTGCCGGAATTTTACTGTACAGACACTGCGGAAACTGAGTACCCCATCATACACATGACATTATTTAACATGATAAACGCAAACAAAAATTTACATTAAATGCCCACACAGACTGGATTACAAACGACACAATTTCACGACGAATATTTTCGTTAGAAGTAATTATTATTATTTTACATTTTCTGAAATTATTTTCTTGGTACAATATGCATTATTTGCATCTAACAATAATACGAAAGTATTTGCTAAGCAGTAATAAGACTTGTAAGAAAAGGCATAAGGACAAATAAAATACTTAAATACAAGGGACAATAATTAGAACCATCGTTAGCGTAACGTTTCGTAACACATAATATAAACGTTACAATACGAAAGAATATCTACTGATTCATGTTCTATCATAGGTTCGCTACATGTTTCCGTACCTATCTCTTTTTAAGAGTTAATGGCATTTGATTTTCGCGACGTCACGCCTGTGGTTTTCATTCCTTAATAGTATGCAATTTCTTCTAGAACCTTTTTTTATTTTTATAAGTTTAAAATAAAATGAGGAGACAAAATGTATAACAAAGAAATTGGGGCAGCTCCTGCAAGTATCTACATTTTAAGGAGTAAAAATTTTGTTAGTGCACCAAGGATCAGAACAGGAATCGTCAGGCTGACGTCCTAGATTCAATCTTACGTCCAATAGCATATTTTCAACTCTAAAATTAGAACAAAGTATAGTTTGAACTCAGTAAAGGTTATAGTAAATGGTTTATGTAATTCAGTGAGATTTTGAATGAAGAAATATTATGACCACTAGCAATGTATTTGCAATCAATAAAAGCTATTCTTTTCGACGTACGACACATCATACTACCATATAATATTAATCAAAATTTAATGGCATCATATGTTTTTTCTTAAGACGGACACCTTCCCAAGATACGGTTCTTGACTTTGACACATTTATATTAGAATTGCAGAAACCCATTAAAAACTGCTTTCATAAATATATTTTTAGTAGTTTAAACTTAGTGTCACATGACATCCTTCCCAATTAAAAAAAATACTTAGAAATAAAAATGGCAGACAACGATTTACCTTCCTTTCACGCAATATTGTTTAACTTTTGTTTTAAACCCATTTCGGTAACACTAAATCCTTTTCATTAGCAAATCCAAGTTACATTCTTATAAAGGAACCGAACCCATACAAACTTTTGCGACTGGGTACACGGATTCCTTTTCCAAAGCGGTTTTATATATATCGGGTGTAAGGAAAAGGTAGTACAGGCAGACAGACTTGATTCTACAGCTAAAACGATACGAAAATGTCTTTATAAAGTTGTCCTTTAAGGCCCCCTTTTGGAAGGGAGAGACCGGTAAACTTTGGTCGATATGGCAATATCGCACGGGTTGTCCGTAACAACACTTGACAGCAGCGACTTTGGAATGGTGTTTATCGTGGAGTAGAGGAAAGTGCCGTACTTCAAACGAAGGTACCTAACTTCAAAGCTCTTTGTCATTTTTCTTTTTCTTCTTCTTTTTTTAAATAAAAGTATGGAATATGGGATGCAGCAAAAGGTCTGAAATGTGGCGGGAAAATGTGAAGAGATGAAAACGTACATTTAAAATGTCAAATTGAATAAATGTCGTACAAAAAGAAGCTTTCTGTGCCCAGATCATGACAAAACATGCCGTTTCAAATCTAGCCATTTTGTTGTTAAAATAAAAAAACTGATTTAAAAAACCTTAGATAACGAAGAAGTTTAAACTAAACAAAACTATCACGTGTTTCTACAGAGTACCGCAAGGTGTTACCTCATAGTCCAAATTTTACCCGTCTGTCACTTCAAAAGGGAACCTCGGAGGACAAAATATCGTAAGACATTTTCGTTTCATTTCAGCTGTAGAGTCAGATTCTGTCCAAGCTGTGCGATCTTTTCCTTACACTCGATATGTAACCTTTTTCTATTCCGAACAAAAAATCTGTATAAAATTTACATAGAACCAACCATGTTTTTTAAAAGTTTAGTTCCTACTTCGGTGGCCATAGGACCATGCAGGCAAAACATCTAGTAGTACAGGAATGTATGCTTCATTGCAAATGCTTTGCTAGTGGATATAATATTGTTTGACTGAAAATCACATGGATTAAGAAACATTTTCTTATGCTCGAGCCCTATTACGATTATGTTAGAAAACACTGCCCCACATGCAACACAAAATCATACCGAAACAGAAACATATATGTTGTCATTATCGATTATCTTATAATACGTAGGAGGCCCTGCAAAATTCAAATTTACTGGTATGCAGATCCACTCTTGCGTGAAAGACAAATGATATGCACAGTAGTGACTGTCATAGCCAACTGTTTTCATTTTCTTACATAGAAGGAAAATGTGCGACTCTTCGTCTAACAAAATTTTTTTTATATTATAAAAGTTTAAACCATCTTCATGAATTTCGAACGCTACCATGCAACACTTGAACACAAATCCGTTGTATATGCACCAAGCTACTGACCGACAAAGTTTCAACAACGAAGGAGGTAAACACATTGAAAACAATGGAAAATTCTGATCTTGTGAAAGGTATATCTTTGCTCCAGGCCCAATTTCTTGTTGAATATGAAAACCGTTTTTCTGAAAGAACTTATAACATATCTGCAATTGGTGTTTCAAACCTATAGTTTCTAGAACATTCTTTCGACAATAAGCAATACGGGCAGCAATCTTGGACGGTTGGTGTTTGGATTCATACCTCATACACCATGTGAAAACAAGTGGTCCTATATGTCGCATTAAACGTGGATAGTGAACCATATGATGATGCTTAGGTTTTAATGTATCCTGAAAAAAAGATTTGTATATCTCATGATGTTCTTCAATTAAGGTACAAAGTAATTCAGAAGTGTTTACGTGAATAACTTTTGATGTTAATATGACTGTTATTTCTCTTAGCAGAATATAAAATTTCCAAACGATATTTTCCTCGGGGATTAAGTCACCCATTATCAAACCAAAGTACCTTATGAGAAATAACATTTCAGCAGCAGACAAGTTTAATTTATTCTTTTCAAGATTTTCAGAAGATAAAGGTGCCGGCTTATTTACGTCATCTGACATGCTTGCAAAGGCCGAAATCCTACTGTTTAAAATATCCATTGTGAAAAGACGTGTTTCGTTGATGTAGTACTTCAAAATATGCATCATATCATAGTTCCCCACCCCTTCCAAAAGATCATGCATCACGTCCACACTGTAATTTTTGGTAACATGAAAACTCGGCAACATGTTCCAAGTGCTATTCTCTTTTACTCCTGTCTGTGAAGCATCTCCGAGAATTACATGTAGTTCATAATTCTCAACGTCCCGCAAATTCCGGACGTTTTCTCTTGACTGCGCCTGTAAATCTGTTTTTGATGTAAGGCAAAACCTGCAAGGGTACTTAGCAGAAAATGACTCTGTAAAGCCAAGAACGGAATTCAATCCAAGATTGTCACCTGTAATAACACACAACTTAAAATAAATCTGTACTTCTAAACCATTATACATTACACATATACCTTCACATTCTAGGAAACGCAACTCTTCAATAAGAATTGAAAAGGTTGCTTTATTACCGAAAGTTTTTCTATCATTTGAATGAAAGAGTAAGGCGAGAAATATGTTCTCTAGTTTCGCGAAAAACTCCGGTGGAATACATGCAATTGTATAATAAACTACCCCTATCTTTTTTGTACCAGCATGCCCACTTAAAGGATTGTTAATTTCATAATCGTCAAAGTAAAGAAATAAAGGTAATATCAAACGATCATCAGAAAATGTTACCTCGTTTCTCCAATGCAGTCCTTGCACACTACTGAAAAGTACTTCAGTCTCTTGTTCTGCACTGTTCTTGAAGTGGAGTAACGTTGACAGAACATTCGGTAACTCCAAAAATCGTTTAAGCATTTTTCGCATAGGCACAAACTTTCCAAGCACTTGTAATGTTTCCACCGAAACCTCGCCTTTCTTTCTCTTTGAAGATAATTTCTGTCCAATAACATAATCAATTGGTTTTATCAAACTGCCCATTGTCTCTAACATGCCAAATCGCCTATATTCGGTTTCCAAGCTATAAAATGGACTGGACATTATACTAAACATGTTCATTACTTCAGTTACTGTATTATCATCAACATGATTTCCTCGAAGCGTTTGTAAAATTTTCTCTCTTAGCAGTTGCATCACACTACCGCCCATAAACCCGTGTACCCAGTCGCAAAGGTTTTGTATATGAGTTCTGGTTAAGTTACATTGACTATACAGTTTAGTAATAAAAAGAAGGGCTTCCTCCTTTACAGCCTCACGGTAATCTTCAAGAGAAAGGCTTTCCACAGAAGTTTCAATTGGTATATCACCATTATCAGTCAACTGTCTCTCAACATTGATGTGACACACCTCATTTTGGTATCCTCGAAAAGGCTGGTTCCCATCACCACCCGTACTTGTTCTTTCGTGTTTCAGCAAGTGTTTGCGGAATGAATTGGCGTTATCAAATTCGCGTCCACACAATGATTCCCCACAACGAAAGGGGCTCATGGCACCTAATTTGTGACAAAATTTTAAATGAAGTAACAGAGACTGACTCGTTCTTAAGTCACTATGACAAACAAAACACTTAGGCATCTTCTTACAAACTAAAAAGAACGTATATACATGAAAAAACTATTTTACAAACTAAATGATTAACGGAAAACAACCTTTCCCGCCATTACACCTTTGATATTTCAGAGATAAGCGTGTTCACTGAAGGAAAATTCTTGTCGCAGTCATTTTCAATTTTGTACATATGTTTCTGCACAAATGTCCACACCTGTTCCGATTCCTTCGGATATTCTGCATCCAGTACTTGAAACGACTTGAATGTGCTATCGATTGCTTTCAGTGGAGTTTCAACTCTGTAGAGATTATCCTCAATACTCACGTAGAAGGCTTGAGGTTCATCTATTTTTGAAGCGACAATGACGGGCATGGGCTGCACACTACATCCAAAGCGCTGCATCTTTAGATGATGCCTTTCTAACTCTGTTTGAAGATCGGACGCTTCCTGTAAGTCATGTACACAGAATTATTATCACGTTACACACCTATTAACACGTTATCAAATTCCAAAAACTACAAATACACGTATAATTAAAATGAGCTTGTATTTTAAATACGAGGTGCACCAATAATATATATAGCAATCCAATTAAACTGGTACCAACTGTTTTCAGGCATTCTTCTATACTAGAAATGTAATGTAATGAGGTCATAATTGACGCGAGTCACTTCTACGCGATATGAAATGTCTTGAAAACTAATATAGGTTAATATGACAGTATTTCGAATGTATTATTATACCCCTTGAGTTGTACATTTTTAATACCGTTCATTGTGTTTGTATTATCCGATGCAATTAAGAAAAGTTCTGGAAAAATTAAGTAAAGTTCCTTAGAGGAATCTACCTTTTAGTATAAGGTTTGAGAATAATCACAAAGAAAACAATCTGAATTATTGCACTTATAAACTTGACAGTAGTTACGTGAATAGATAACTGCGACATCAATAAAATTGTCCTAAGCTTACACTTAATGGTTTACATTTACAGTAATAAATATTTCAATTAAATGTGGCAAACTTGGAATCACATCCAGACATAAAGTAAGCACGGATATTTTAAAGATAAAATAAATTTAGATCCTGTACGTCAATGACCGCAATTCTTGACGTTACAAATCTCCAGGAAGAAGAAAGAAAAACCTTTGCGGAAATTTGAAAAGCAAGGATGCTACAATATCAATGAATTAGTTTTTAAAATAATGATCGCGAAAAGGTTGGTGCCGTTCCCCTACGTGCTGTTTAGTATTTTTATAAGATTGATATTACACACATATCATTACCTCGAGTATAAACACTTCTTACTTATTTATGCCATAAAATGAAGAAAGGAGTGCTATCATAGTTCCAATATTTGAAGGGTTGAATGAAGAACATTTTTAAAGACACTGGGAAAAAGCTGTTTTGAGCCAAGTAAACATTTTATCCATGACCATAAACATATTTAACCTCTACTTATGTTTCAGAAAGTTTACATAGCATTCACCGAAAGTTTTACAGCATTTTTACGTTTACTATTGTTATTGGAATATAGGGTTTCATCACGGGAACTTCATAAGGCATAAACCTACAGTGGAACCGAAAATACGAATAACATCCTAAAATCCCCTCCCCCTTCCTCCCGGGAAATCGAACGCAGTCGCCCAACAAAGGAGATAAGTGTACTAGCAACGAAGGAGTAACTTTTAGGTCGGCCTTAAGTTCGTCACGTTTGAGGGATGTCGTCCCTCGGAGAGCACACAATCCGAGAGAGGGGAAGCAAGAAAGGAATGGATGGGGAAGGAAGCGGTCTGGGACCTGTGTGTTAGGTACCATCCCGGCATTTTTAGCATCATTCACTGTGTTTATATTAAAAAAAAAACTCACTCAACCCAGGAAAAAACACTCAGGATGATTGGCCTGAAAAAGCTGTTACACTTCTTTGATCGAGTGATCCCACCGGGAATCGAACCCAGAACCGCTCGCACCAAAGGCGAGGGCGTTAGCGACTAATAAATATTGTGTTTTCCTATTTTATGCATATTCCTTTCTATCTACACAACTTAGGTTCACGATATCTTCGTAAGATACAAATCGCGTCACATACACCGATACATGCTTTACTAATTGCATGAAGAAGAGTCATGTATATTGCAAAATATGGTTGATAGCTCACTCCACCAAGGGCGTGCTGTCCCGAGGGAGCCTTTTCTTAAACTTTTTTGTTTCCATGTACCACCAATATGATCCTCTTGATATGGTATGGTAATCATATCAATTGAGTGCACATCAAAGATGGAGCGGGTCAGTGGCTATGGATCACGTGGGGATAATTTTGAGTATACTTTAGTGGATCTTGGGTTACATTTACATGTTCCACTGTTACGTATGACTACCCTAACCCAACAATAACAACTGACTCATTGTAGTCCTCAATATAACACATTCCACTTTGATCCACTCTCGACATATTCGGTCAGTAGGTCGAAGTAGATCAGTAGATCATGGTGACACGTGGTGAGTCAGAGTGGATCGTGGTTTGATGAAAATGGTGTTTGCTTACACAATATTTTTGTTTGAGCATAGCAGTTTTTCCAGAAAAGCTGATTTTTTTTGTTTGTTTGTTTGTTCGATAAGGTTTCGTGCAATGTTCTCCATTCTCCAATCACTAATTAAATGTTAATGACATATTTCGTGGTAATCAAGTGTAGATATTAATACATTATATTACATAATGGTACATACTCTGACATGAAAAAGGAATCCTTGCTGTGCCTCGTATTTGGAAGGTTTCCATAATCCACCTCCGTCTTTCCTTTTGATACACGTGGTCACAGATGGGAAATATCTTCCAAGAAGTATTAATATTACGACTGTTCTGGCATCTGGAAAAGAATGAAATATCAAGAACATTTGTAGGTAATTAATTTACGCTTATACAGCGAGGTCCGGAAGTGGGCGTACCTCTTAATTGGTGTTTTCTGACGGTTTTTGGTTTTACCTACATTTGTTTGGTAACACTGCTTGGCATTGTCTGGCAACATTGCTATCCATTTGTTTTCTGCTTGGTAACAGTTATCAGATCAGTTCCTGGCCGCTGGATTGGAAGAGGTTGTGCATCCAGCTCTTTGCCAGGCCTCCAAGAAGTCCCGATCTGACGATATCAGACAATGCTCCCTGGGCTTTCATGAAGCAACACGTAAGAAACACTCGATATCACACAACGCAGGAATTACGAGCAGCTGTGGAACACGCCTTCATCCTCGTTGACTCCGGAGTATCTCCGCAAAACATCTGCCAGAACTTTGTGCAGAATTCAGTTGTGTTATGACATGGATGGTGATCATACCTTTGTTTACGACTCTTACGACTTTAAGGTAGCTGTGTACAGACATTCTACCATAACTAACACTATACTGTTGAAACTAAAGGGGGGTACGCCCACTTTTGGACCACTTTATACTAATTTATTTGAATGTAAGTGCTAACTTTCTGACTGCATTCATTCTCATACCTGCAGAGGTTTGCTCTGTGATACGCAATGAATACTGTATATTACTTTAAGTCAATAATCAAAGAAAAAAGGAAATTACGTTTTGTAAGCAATGGACAGCAGTCTGAAAAAAAAACACACACAAAAAGTATCATCTTTTGTAACTACACCCAGATTCGGCAAAGGGATAATGCGATGTTTCTTATATGCAAATATTGGGTCCAAATAATGGTGAAAACTAATCTTAATACGATACTTATCTATCGCCTATAAGTACGTGTATAAAAGCTGTACATGAAGTATATTATTTCAAGAACCAAAGGTTAAAGTCAACGTATGTATTTCTCTTTGGGAAGTTGCAACAGATACGGATAAAAAGAGAGAAATTGAATAGCTTAATGAATCAAAATAGACAATTAACAACAAGTTAAAGACTATACGCTGCGGAAAAGTTCTTTCGTCACAAATTCTAAACATTAGTTTCATTCATTGCTACAAAAGGGATTTCATATCTGCTTATTAACCCTACTGAATCTATCTTCTTCATATACTGTTATTCAAGTAATTACTGATTTCAGGGATGTAAACTGGTCACTGAACTCAGTATTTCAGACTCTTTGGGAGATTAAACGAAAAATGTTCAATTACTACACAGCAGTTGAAATATTTCTCGTGATCTGAGCTCAATAATGAAACAAAAGAATAACAGAGCTTTTTTAAGTGCTCGATATGTTGTCGATTTACAATTATCATTTATTTTTCTTCTAGATTTTGATTTATTCTGCTCGGACTTACGACTAAAAGGAGACAAGGGAAAATTGCCGGAGCACCTGTAATTGATCTTTTCTTTGCTTACGGGAGTAGGCTGAACAGTGTTGCGTTTTAATAATTATAGTGAACAATACTTAATGAAATAATAAACAATGTGTACACCATTTCTCCACAGTCAAAACTTACTTCCATGCACTTCGATAAATTTTATTATAATTAGCAATTTTTAAAAAAGGGGGCAGGAAGGACTCGTAAACCTTATTCGCCTTCTGTGCAGATGGTATGGTAAAAATCAATACTGGATAATGAAAGTGTAAGTGTAAAGGCTAATATGGAACAGAGAAACAAAAGAGAACTTCTTCAGAAGGGAATTGGGAGGGGAGGGGATGAGAGTACAATGCTGTGACACTTAAAATGCGTCTTGATTTGTATACTTCAACAAACTTTTCTTATTAGATTACGCAATTTCTAGTTTCTTACTCCGATTATTCAAAGTATTCAAATGTTCTCGGAGGGAGTGACCGCCCCTCCCTTTAATCCGTCCGTGGTGTCATTCGTTTGGCTTTTCGCTACTAATTCAAAATGCTTTCCGAAACAAGTTGTCTTCTTGTGACAGCAGGGGGTGGAAGAAACAAACAAACCGTGAAAGGAAGAAAGAAGTGGTTTTGGGCTCTTCCAGTCCAGACCATTCTAACCACTGAGAAGTGAGAATCACAACGTGATTTTTCTGGTAAGAGCGTCCTTTTTAAAGCAGCTAACAAGCAAACAGATGGTCAGCCCTCTTCCCTCTGCAGCATACTTTTTATTCTCTGTTGCCAAACTTACTGAAGAATATATTGCAATTAATCTAACGCATGTAACGTAAATTGGAGACCGTGGTTGGATTTATATGGGTCTTGTCTATTTGTATTAAAAATTTCAAGTCATTACCTACAATACTTTGTTAGAAATTACCATATTAAAATTTACATGTTTTCAAATGGGAAGTTAGAAACATAAGCGAAGAGGTAGAAGATCTCCTTAATAAGAAAAATAATTACCTTCCCTGATGTTCTCCTGCAGCAAAAGTTCTACTAATGTGGCTCCGTCATTTGTTGTTTGTTTGGTCGTGGTAAGTATATGCTGAATCTTCTTTAAGTCTGCATTCCACGTTGAAAAAAATGTTATATCTTTCCCAGGATATAACTGGCCAAAATCAATGTCGATCTGAAAAGTAAAAGAAATTGTTGTCACATATACCTAACGCTGTTTGATGATATAATGTTCTATGCTTTCTTCTCTTTATACAAAAGTTTGGTAGTATAGTTTTCTTTGAAGTTCATTAAATAATCTTTGTTTCAACAGAGCGTTTTTAATCAAGTTATGAACATCAATGGCATTCACCCCACTATAGTATCCATTTTCAGAAAATACTATGTCTGATTGAAAAAGAAATCCCAAAGTAGGCATGTAAAAAACAATTACTTAGAGTGGAACTGATAAAATACACGCAAATATAAAACAAACTTCCAAGCGCTTTCGCATTTATGGAGTCGTCATACAGGGACGCAAAGACGAAAGTGGAATAAGAAATAGAGAAAGACACAAGGACCGCACCTATACCAACAATGATTTCTCCACAAGGTTCTCTACTTTCACGTATGAGTACTTGACAGCAGTCACGTGATCACATGACCACCATAGCACCTAGCAGAAATATGGCAAAATGAAATGAAATCTTTGAGTTTTACGTCTCACGGTTACGCCGGTTAGGCTAAAGGAGACGGTGATGATGAGAGATGAATGAAATGGTGGAATGAAGAAAGTGGGAGAACCCGAGAAAACCCACGAGCACGGTGTTTCTACACCACAAAGTCCACACGGCGGGAGCAGGGTTTGAACCCGGGACCCCAAGCACCGGAGGTGAACGCTCTACCACTGAGCCACCGCGCCCCCCCCCCCAGAAATATGGCGTAACTCGTCTTACTCTGTATCTTTCTTCTTCCACTTTCGTCTTTCTCTTCCTGCCTAACAAAGCCATAAAAGGTGAAAGCTCTTACAAGCTTTTTTTTCTTTCTTAAATCTTTGCGCGCATGTACTGCACGTGTATTTTATCTAATTTCTGGTAACTGTTTTATACATTGGTTGGTTTTTAATTACACAAAAACGCGTCTTTAACGTAAGCTTACATAATTCTGAACCTTCTGCCGCTGATGCTGGTATATTTGTAAATTAAAATAAACTATTAAATGTTTTCATAGGAACATTATCAACAAGAGTGAGGATGTGGGGCTGATCGGGGAGCGGGCTGGGTAGCGTAGAGGTTAACTTATTGGCATTGTACGTCGAAGACAAAAGATCTATTTTCGGCCCACTCGCACTTTTTCACTCTGATTTTTCATTATTTCTGAATCTATACAGGTTTTGGTGTACTGAAAATCCGGTTGATTTTCTCAGAATTACTAAACGTTCTACCTGCTACAAGATGCACCATCTCGTCCATCAGCTTACTCACAGGAAAAAATTAGAACCGAAAAACTCCGAAACATAGTGCAAGACAGGGTACAACTTCATACACCGAAAAACATTTATAAACTCTCTCGCCTCATGCTAGGTGCTTTTTTTGCAAAGAAAAACTGCCGTGTTCGCAATTTATATATAGCATCAACATAAGACCCTTATGTTCATGATTTTTTTTTAACTCATTAAATTTTGTTACTCGTTTTTTTTTTTTTTTCATTTTCCTTTAAGTACAGTTCGTTCTGTGATACGGAATTACACTTCTATAAAATAATATAAAGGTATTTTCTTTCTTCGGTTACATTCATAAAATAATAATAGAAAGATGTAAACTTCTTAGCAATATCACTACACTTACAAGTGTGTATCCAAGAGGCTGTTTTAAAGCAGGAAATTCCTTGAAGTAGGAGCTGATATCCTTCTTTGACTGAATGTAATTTGCTCTCCGATTTAATGTCGTTTGTTTCCACAGATCACACACTTTCTCCCATGGCTCTATATTATTTCTCAACCACGTGAGAGCTTCCTCGGCAAATTCATCAGTGGACTCTGAAAATAAAGGACACCATCTACATAATTCAGTGTGAAAGAAACGTACATACTCAGTATACGTAAATACATATGTATTAATTTCTAGGACAGAAGTACAAGAAATAATATTTCAATAAACATGTGAAACAGACAGTATTATACTTCTGAACACAATTGTCATATGAGGTGTTCGGAACATGTATTTACAAAACGTCCCGTTAATATATGAAAGCAGTGATAGAGTTTTACACACAGATGAACAGCAGATATACTGATTGCACAAATTCACGGAAATTTGTTGATTTATAATGAAGGTAGTGCCCTTGAACTGTGAATCTGTTGATTGACCATAATACGTGAATATGTGTAACCATGTAAAAAATCGGCACGCATCTCTTTTAGGAAGTTTTGTACCCTTGTCTGAATATAAGATAGCATAAAACACTATGCATCGTGATTTACTGATAAAATTATAATACAGAATTTATGAACATGAAAGCAAATAAATGAAAAAGAACTATGAACGTACCATCTAAATCGACTTCGGTAGAAGTTGTAGCTGCACACCGGTTTCTCAAAGGCAAAACACCACTTTGCCGCAAATACCTTCTTGTGTTGCAATATCTGTCCCAAAGTTTCCCTCTTGCCAAAACCTTCTTCCCTTGAGCAACTTTATAGGGGACGTAGTAAGTATGCTATTTGAAAAACAAATCACTGTTATAATATACAGTCCTGATATCCTATTGCACAACACAAAATTACAATTAAACTATATTATTTCCACAGAGAAACAAAATACATGGAAACCTGTTTAAAACGAAACTTATATAAACCGGAAATTTGCCGAAGATGAATAGTTTTTAGTCCCGGCAACTCTGTCTGATTTGCCATATGGTAAAGATTTTTCTCTTAACTGATTGCCAGCTCGAAACGTAGGGGCACTGTAGTCTGTCTGTCTCTGCGTTGGCGTTACTACTGAACTTCTGTTTTCAATAGTTAAGATCTTTCGGCCGTGAACAAGAATGGAGATAATGTTTCTGTTATTTAAGTTACCTGTTTCCTGTTTTTGTTGATACACACATAAGCACTTTTCTACTGTCAAAACTTTCTTTATAAATTAAAGACTTACTGCTTGCTACTCCGTCATTACACATGCATTTCCAAGAATTCGGTCATTTTTGAAAAAAAATGGTAGAAATTTAGACCAGTTGTTGAAAATTTCCATTGTTTCTGCTGCAGAAAATGTGGTTTCAGTGTGGCGTGTTTGTGTGCCCAGTGTTGTGTACAAATACGGCAAAAACAAATGTTATTGTTACTTTGGAGGACACAATACGATTATTGAAGAGAGAATAAGAGACAATGTTTGTAAAATATAAAGTTCATTTCAAATGTTGCAAACGCAAATTTCCAACACTGAAACCCAGAAAATGAAAACAATCCTTAAAAGGCGGTGAAAATGTAAAGAGGAATGTGAGAGGAAATACATAATAAAATAATACATACTTGTAGTTTCTACTTTAAGCGTCTGTCTTATTCAAATAAGTTCACTTTGTAAATTGAGTTTATGTTGTAAATACATTTTTGTGTTAATTAATCTTTCACCTCAACCATTTTAACCTAGGTATAGTACTACGAGATTATTTTTACCAGCAGTTATTGTTACAGAACTTAACTTTTCGAATTTGCACACAACGGAAAATTATTTTGTTCCTTGACGTTCCGTCTTATACAAGTTTCACTGTATATATATGCTGTAAATTAGACATATTGGAATTTCTTTTTTTTTTTCTGGATTCCTTTAGTACTTCAATAAAATGAGCATTGAAAAATGTATTCTGATAAGTTATGGAAAACGTTCACTTGTAAGTTAAATTGTAAATTTCTCCTTGTTCTGAAGACAATGATAAAATAAATATTAATACAATTAAGTCTAATTTTCAATGGGTGTTCAGAAACTATACCGGCGAAATCGGAAGATGATAGTTAATATAATTCTAAGCAAAAAAGCTTCTACACATATCCGATTCTCAGCGGCCTGACACCTACAGGTTGGTAACAATTCTGTACATTTTTCCAAAACAAAAATGTATTACTCATCCTGTATTTTTTCTAAAGGTCATCTATGATGCATTTGAATGGTGACAGAATGGCCTTTCCAAGGGTATATGGCACGTGACGATAGTTGCGTTGGAAGGAGCCTCATGAAGCTAATTTTCAGAACAAAATATCTTTCTTCCAAGAGCTTCAAGAAACACGGTTGCCAACACTGTCGCCAAATAGGAACGACAAAAAATTACGCATCAACTTCAATTTTTATGCTGAATAATGTCGCAAATTTATATTATATATATATATATATATATATAGGATGGTGCATTTAAAATTTGCCACCCCTATATCTTCGAAACGACTGCGAATATGAGAAAACGCTAAAACACGTCCATCATTATTTTAAGGGGCTTGAATTTTCAGCTATAAAAGATCCCCCTAAACACCCCATATAGCGGTATCTGGAGTCAACTTGAAAATTTTAAATAGCAAAGGGGGTCGAGTGATATATCGTTGGAAAGGTCTCGACAAGAGAAATATTCTACCTAGAGTTTCAAGTCCCTATGTTGACTCCATCTAAAATGGCTCGGGTTCACATTCTTTCCAACGATATATCACTCGACCCTCTTTGCTATTTAAAAATTTGAAGCTGACCCCATGTACCCCCATATGGGGGTACCTGGAGTGGACCGTTTATAGCTCAAGATTCAAGCTCCTTAAAATAGTGATGGACATGTTTTTGTGTTTTCTCATATTTACAGTCGTTTCGAAGATACACTGGGTGCCAACGGACTTTATGGACACAAAATGGGAACCCCCGCCATTTAGGATAGGGTCAACATTGGGACTTGAAACTTTTGGCAAAATATTTCTCTTGTCTAGACCTTTCCAACGATGTATCACTCGACCCCCTTTGCCATTTAAAATTTTCAAGTTGACCCACGTACCTCAATAGGGGGGTACCTGGGGTGGACTTTTTATAGCTCAAAATTCAAGCCCCTTAAAATAATGATAGACGTGTTTTTGCCTTTTCTCATATTCGCAGTCGTTTCAAAGATATAGAGGGTGGCAAATTTTAAATGCACCACCCTGTATATATATATATATATATATATATATATATATATATATATATATACTACAGTATCAGAAAGAAAAATAAAATTGTCCTTATACAATCGAACTACTTTTATTAAAATGAAGAAAGTTTTTTTCTTCCTCCACAACTTCCCTTCCAACTCCACTATCGTCATATATACATCAGTGGAAAGGTACTTCCATTGCCGTTCAAATACGCCATGCGTCATCTCTTTAAAGTACATACAGGATGAGTAATAAAATTTTGTCCTGAACAAATTTGTATAAAATATTTACCAACCTGTAACTATCAGACCGTTGAAAATTGAACATATTCTTATGGGATCATTTTTGCTTAGAAGTACATCAGCTATTATCTCCAAAAGTTGTCAGTATGGTTTCCGAACAATCTTCAAAGAATCATAAAATACTCCACGACTTTTAAATTTTTTCCAGTGAACGCAAAGAAAAACGAAAAATTAGCAATATACAAGAATTCCCTCACCTAACTGAATTTTACACAAACCTTGTTTTCAGACGGAAACAATCGTACAATCGCCTCACTTATTGAAATGAATGACTGTCTACTGATCCTGTAAGACAGAAAATGAAATTTCACAAAGCAATTCCCATAGAAGCTTGAATAAATATTAAGAGACGACGCTCCATTGGGGAGGAAAAAAAAAACACTTGTTTATAAATTTTAAACTGACACACAATCATAGTATTCGTCTTGCGAATAAAATCAGAAAAACACACTGCTGAACAAGACTGTACTTTTAATATAAAAATATATTTACACGTGACGTTTCGATCTTCTAGCCAAGATCCTCATCAGAGTGTACGTCTGATGAGGATCTTGGCTAGAAGATCGAAACGTCACGTGTAAATATGTTTTTATATTAAAAGTACAGTCTTGTTCAGCAGTGTGTTTTTCTGTTTCTTATAAATTTTGTAACACTGGCACTAAAGAAAGAAGTGAATGTTTAGTTTCATTAAGTCAGGCAAATAAATGAACTGTAATATTTAATACAACTCAACGTGTTCCAAGTTACTGTAAACAGTTATTAATCAATCCAAAGGGTGCTATGCAGTCATCAGAACACTTTCAAATTCCAACTGATCCATATTGTTGTGTACCACAATGAGCAACTAACGAATTAATGTGTTTGAACTTTTGCTTTGATAATTTCAATGCATTTTGAGACCAAATTAATCCTAAAAACACAACTACAAACATACTTGTAATATAGATCATAAGTGAAAAATACTGTCACGGTGATAAACGCAATCAATACCGTCGAATATGTGCCATGTGAAAACGAGATTCTACTCGGAATTCTTAGTGAAGACGATAAATGTATAGGACAGCAATTACTTAATATTTAAGACTATTGCATTTACATTATCTTTAACATACGATACCACAAAATTTAACGAAACGATCTGTACCTTTTATCTGCGCCAATATATCGAACGATGACATCTGTTAATAAACTGCGAGCTCTGCTATTAAGATGTCCCAAATTCTTGTGCGTAGATAATACTTCTTTTCCTTGCAGTGAACTATTCAGAATCTTCTGCAAGTCCTAGAACAAGGTACTTGTGATCATAGAATTTGAAATAAAACAAAACTTAAACAACAAAAGCAAAACTATAAAATAATTTGATATCACTTATGTTAAGATCACATAAACGTGAATACGTATAACCAGACGTATTTTATTTCAAAAATTTACAAAAAGAAACTCTTGTTTTCTACGAAAAACAAAAACGAGCATGAGCATGTATGTGTAAAAGTACACATATGTCCCAAATTTCGTCGAAATGGGTGCAGTATTTTTTTTTTTTTTTTTTTTTTTGATATCTGGTGATTACCTGAAAAAGAATTTCATTTTCAACGCATCACAACTTTGACAATTTTTCACATGGAAATTTTATTTTGATGTCACTTGCAATCTTTTCTACCAGAAAACAAATGTTTTAAATTTCATTCATATCTGTTTCGTAGTTGTTGTAAACGAACAACGCCGAAATGCCATTTTTTGTATTCTAGAAGCGTAAGCACTAGTCGATCTACTTTTTAAAGCCTTGCTTGCAGGGCGACCGTCCTGCCTGATAACGTAGAGTTGGTTTTTAGTTTAGCGTCCCTTTCAGCAGCGAGGCTATATGAGACGTGGACCTACTGATTAACGTGGATTCTGTATATTTTTCTCTGAAGGCTATATGTATGCCAAGTTTCAACTTTCCACGTCAACTGCCAGTTCCATTATTTTGTCAGTTAATGGCACGATGAAAAGTTTGAAACTTCCGGCTTTTATCCTAACTTAACGTACGCTCTAATGCAACGTGTGAACCAGATAATTGCTAAGGAGAAGTTCTAGAACACAGGTTCCCCATATAAATTAGCAAGGTTGGTTCCTTTCTGTACCAAAATTTAAATTTTATTTCACAGAATATTGCTAGCGAGCGTCAGCAAGTGAAAGCGGGTTAGAAGACCGCAGGATACGTTGTTTTCTGTTTTTATTACAGCTAAATGGGAAGTGGGACATGTGTTCTAGAACCTTGTAATTTCTATGACGTTTATATTTTCTTCTCGCTTATTACAAAGCTAAGGCATTACTGCCGCATCGCCGGACCAGTATTAGAATCGAAAAAAAGTACCAAAATGTACTGTATACGGATATATTTCGTTGGACTACATTAACTTACATTAGATTACCTCACATTAGGATAAGGGCATAAAAAACTACAGTGCAAAAAACACAAACCAACTTGTGCTAGGTGGCCACTAAGTGCACGAATGCTATCTAACCGAGCCAAGGTAGGGCGGAGCTAGCGGACCAGCGCGGTAGTGCCCCCGAAGGGAGCAGGCGCGTCAGCGACGATGTGTACACGCGTAAGCGAGGGTACTGAAAACATCTGGTTTCCGCAATCATATACATTTCAATAGCACTTGCCATACTCCTCTTCGCGCCACTACATCATAACAACTATATCTCTCCGCGAAATGGTCCATCCGCCTCCACATACAGTGTCGCTTACAACATCAAAAATAACCAATTTCTTCATTTTTACTATTCCCCTTACATGACTTTCACTCATTCTTGCTCATAAACAAACAAACAAACAAACAAAAAAAAAAAAAAAAAAATTAACTGACCCGGCAAATTTTCTAAAACTGTTCCGGTGATACACCAGTTAACCCCAAAGCTAAATAAGCTCCATTTCGTGGGAACAATCACATACAAAATTATTATGAATACTTGACTAATTTCAGTAAACTGTGAGATCAACTAAGCTTATATATTAGTTTCATTAGATCATGGTCCCTTGTACGAAGGTACTGAATGTTTAAACTTAGGTCAAGCTTCAGTACTGCTGAATGGGCTGACTGGTAAATAATTTGTGAACTACTGGTACATCATTTGAGGAATTAGTTGACCTCTGACCGAGTCTGATCGGGTTAGATCACTTCTTGAGGTCAAAACCGAGCACTCAATCCAATCAGCGCCCCACCTTTACTTAGTTTTAAATAGGGACTTTGTTTACTCCACTTTAATTTAACCTAAATATATTTAAAAAAATGAACTGGTTCAAACAAAATATCGGATTTAAAAAGAAAATGGTTTCTGCAAAACCTGTTATTTATGTGCTTTGAAGTTTGACATCACCATCATGAATTAAATTAAAAGTGCAAAGGTGGTGTCACTTAGTGTAACACAAAGAGAAAGGCCTTCTGTAATAATTTGAAAGCGACAGAAGCACACTTAAAAAGCATTAAATCGTAACCTATCGTGTTTTCTTTTTGCTACACATACCTAAACTAGCCTATATAACCATACTTTCGCTCGCTGTCGCTTGTTCAGCATTAATTAGTAAAAATTAAGGGTGAATTATTATTAAAATTCTTGATCCCATCTGTACTGTTTGTAGAAAGTAATAAGGGCACAAAGTATAACAATTAAGGGGTTAAATTCCAAAGTTGGACGTCCGTTTTCAGCAAAATTTTGAAACTTGCACGGAAGATACGTATAATTTGATCGTTTGTGTGCTTGATAATATATAAAGATAATACAACAACACTCTCTCTATTTGTTATATATAATTGGTTATAAACATGGGACTACTAAGCGAGCGAAGAGAACTACCTCGCGCAAGGTAACCGAATAGTTGCATTGTGGGAAAGTAACGAGCATTCATAATATCAATATTGCGGGTAATATACCGAATCGCTGTACGGGATGTGAACTGACAGTGTTGAATTTCGTGAAGCTCCCGTCGAAGGGTACTTCTATTATAGATCCTAACGTAACCTAACCTAACCTACACTTTCTCCCAACTCGCGAAATTGAAAAATTATACATTTTAATAGCTTTTACGCAATTTTGGTAGAAAAGTATCGGACGTCCAACTTCGGAATAAATGCCCAATTAAGTAAAACTCAACGTAGAAATATCAACATAGGACCACTATGATCCTCAAGCATCGAATCGTTCTGCAAAAGCTTAAGCCTCTTCCAAATAGTACGAACTCTCATATTAATAATAACCTTTCTCTTAACTTTTCACACAAACATCTTACAAGAAGTCTTAAATCATTATTATACCTTATATAATTTCATCTGTACATTTTCGGGCTTAAGTTTAGATTTGCCCCTCCAGTTTCCAACCTACGAAAATGCAGTTAAAACATTAAAAATTGTTAGGTTAGGTTAGATTAGGTTACCTGGTAAGACTTTAGTTAGACTAGAACCGTGACTGAAACAGGTTCTAATATCGTAATTCCGAGTAAAAACGGGCTAGAAACTCTAAACTTACCCTCAATTGCGTGAACACATCGTGTCTCTATTTTGAAGTATTTTGATTTGGTGATAATAAAAATAATATTTTGGAAGCGTCATAAATGCTTAATAATACACTATTTCGTACAAGGGACTTTCGTTGCTTGTGCGCAATACAATTCAAATAAACATTTACAAATACATATCTTCAATTTACATATTGAAACTTACTGACTATCCACTTACCTTGAAATTTCATTATTAGGGTTTCTAAACCCCACTCTTTTAAGATATTTTCGTAATTCATATTAACTATAGAATCCATTATGGCGGCTACATGACAACTCGTAAAAGGCGGGATTTCGCATAGTTGCCATAACAAGAGTTTTATATTGTAATAGCCATTCTAACCATAATGCTATCGCTATTTTAGCAATACTAAATAATCTGGTTATATAAACAATATGCATGATATTATTAACCATACTAATATTAGCAATATTTTTTTCTTACCACAGCCATACTAAAAAAATAGGTGTTGTATAAATAACAAATCAGTATTTATACATCAACTATACTATAGTCAATATTAATTTACCAATTAGCAATACTCATCAACAATGCTTTTATTGTCAATTCAGCTATACCATTTTTTAGAGTGCAAAGTCGACAGGGAGATCTATCCGACTTTTTTGCTCATGAAAATCTGGGATATCCTCCGTCAATTTCTGAAGATGGATTCATACGCAAAGGAACTAAATTGGATGTAGTTACATGTTTAGAAAAATACGGCGATACCCAATTTACCCCTCCACCTCACCTACTACATATATGACATTGGACGGCTCTGCTATCATCCATATGTTGAAGCCGTCACCATCACAAACATTCCACGATTACTTGCAGATGAAAGTACATCCTTATATTTCATCCATTCTATCAGAGAAGAGTAGAGTAGATCTGGTGTTTGATCGTTACTTGCAAGATAGCTTGAAAAGTAAAGAGAGACAGAAACGAGGGTCAGCATCACGAGTTCGTCAACTCTACTCCCATCCCGAAAAATTGAAATCTGTTTTTGCAAAATGAAGAACAAAATAAGTCTTTTTCACTTAATTGCAGATAGTTGAGGTGCTACATCGCAGAAATCAACGAAAAACTGCAAATTGTGATAAGAACATTCCCGTTGGTATAAATAATGTTTAAGGTTATACAATGAAATTAAGTCGGGGAGGCATCGTCTATAGTCAAAGAAATCCAAGATGGCGGCCATATTTCAAAATAGCTACGCGGTTACAGTTTTTCTGTTACTCGTCGCAGGAATTGAGTGTTTGGTATCGATTTATAGGTTTTTGAGGTCAAGGATTCCAATTTGTATGTTAAAAACAAATTAGAAATTACTATAGGTGGTTTTCTATTCCATACAGTTTTTAAACTGAAACATAGGCGAAATCATTATACACTATTTTTATCTAAAAATATATGATATAATGCTATGCTGATTGCTGAAAAGATTCTGTTTGATTTGTTTTATCACAAACTGTCCAGAAGAAAATGAGCGATGTATGTCTGGTAGCCAGCGGGTATAGTTATTATGATCCAGGACAAAAAACCAAGGAATCATGTCTCTTAAGCAGTTACGGTACAAAAAGTAGTTGTCTTCTCTAATTGAGCGAAGAGAAGCAATAGGATTTCCATATCAAGACAAGTCAGCCGATATTTGAACATGATACTGTCTGCAGCTCGCTCTTCACACCAAATGTCAAATTCAAGCTCGGAACCAGACTGGTGGTAAGCATCTTGCAACAAATGGTATAGTGCTACTGCAGTCACTTGGTGAATTCCTCTGGCTTCCTTTACGTGGGTTACTTTGAGATAGCTTTCTGCAGCAAACATCACCATGAACTTTTTCTCACCATACATGTCTGGATAGTTCCACTGAATCACTTTTGATAACGCAAACAATGGTTGATCCACTACCATGACAGGAATTTGATTTCCATTAAGAAATTGTATAGCTATTGGTGATGAATCTTTATAGAATAATGGTAAAAGTGATTATATTCCTGGAACAAAATCAGTTGAAGCAAGTTTGTCTATGAGCATGGTAGGCAGCCCACGATGTATCAAGTCCAATGTCTATATCCTCGCTAATGACACGTTTTACGCATGCAATTTCTTCTTTCTTCTGATTCGTAGCAGTGGGTATCAGCATGAGTTTCAATGTAACATCAGAACAAGTTGGAATAGTGGGTTCTTTTGACTTAAGGATTGCTGGCTCCACCAAAGCAAACTCGTCCGGAAGACTAGGCACACTTCGCTTTTTGAAGTGACTTATGAAATACTGTATATCTTGTGTAAGCCTTACTGTTCCTAAACATTCAGGTGTCGGATTTTGAAATATTGATATACTTGTCCCATGAGAGGAACTGTCCGAAGTTGAACTACTAAGATTGTGGTCTATGTTATCGTACGCCCCAATTGTGAATATATCTTTACGTAGTTTTAATGGACACAATACCTTTTCTTCTTGGTACCTGACATTTACAAGTTCACACATCGCTGTTGAGAGTTCCAGCACACGAGTGTAGGAGATTGAAAGACCAAGTGAATGTGGTTTGTGTGTGTGTGTTTTCCAAATATTGAAAGACCCATGTAAACTGGCAGCGGGGGTTCTCTATCAGTTTCATGCCTCAATATGTTTCCAGTTGGTTTTCGGGATTGTATATTAAAACAAAGCAATTGCGATTTTGTTAAAAATGGCTGTGTAACAACTTCATTGTCTTCAATGTTGGATCCATACAAGAGCATATTCACATTGGCAAGTAGGGAGCGAGGAACAGATTTACGCTGGGTTTTAGCATGTAAATCACCATTGAATGCGTTCTTTTGTTATAGCATTTTTTCTTTACTATTTTAGCAACACGCAACAAAGCCGGGGCGTCTTCATATTGGTCGTTTTTACAAGATTCCAACATGGTATCACCAACAGTTTTATCATATGCTAATATATACTCTCTGCCAGACCTTTGTGCCGTCATATACGGGAAATGTGCAAGAATCCTCTGTCGTAATCTTAAGGTGTGGCATTTTCTCATCCGTTCTTAGTAGTTGCATTAGTCTCATCTTCTACATTTTTGTCAGGGCACTCATCTTGAAAATTGGTTGCGTTTCATCTGAACCCTTCATACTTTCCTCCATGAAATTAACTAACTCTGCAAAAACTACCCCTTCAAATACATGAACATTGCAAGTTGATGTCAATTGACTACTCCGAGACTTGTTATACAATCCTGCTAGGCACTTTGCATGGTATTTTGCATCTAGGGCAATCATATCACCACCATTAAGTTTTGCTAGTAGGTAACTATTTCCTTGTTCAATGGCACACTTCCTCACCTTTTGGTCTACTTGTAACGTGGTTACATTAAACAATTGATCCTTGCTGGTCGCAGAACTATTACAAAAGAAGCACATCTCTTTAGAAGTAGATGATCGATGTTTACGATCATGTGATAATGATTTAGACTCTTTGTCACCTTCATTAAGCTTCCGTTTCTTTGCTCTTTCGAACATTGTAGAGTTATAATTTAATTTACTTTTTTGTGCCATTTAGCTTGTCGTTTTAAAAGTGCTTTTTCCACTCCACAGTTATCTTTATCAAACAGTTTTATATACATATCACTGGGTAAGGCACAAATATATTGAAAGTTTTCTAAATTATTCGCAAGCGTTGCGTATCCAGTGTTACGAAAAGATGCATTTAGGTTATTTGCAAAACATACCAAATGTTCATCAGATACTTTTTGACACAGTATACACTTTGTCCAATCAACAATCAATTTTAGTTCTTTAGGTCACATGCAGGAACTAATCGGAGACGTTTTGCCATTTTCGATTGTCACCTTCAAGTACTCTGAAAAAAATAATTAAAAAAATAAAATAAAATAAAAACAGGGATTAGTTGGCTATTGCATTTCTTACAACGAGTTTACTGTTTTATAAAGGAACCAGAAATATAAAATCCTGTACTTGTGATCAGAACATTTCCTTAGCGCAAAGCAATATATATATATATATATATATATATATATATATATATATATATATATATATATATATATATATATATATATATATATATATATACAATTCCTAACGCGTTTTTAACACAAAATTTGCAATCCTTGATCTCAAAAACCTATAAATCGATACCAAACACTCAATTCCTGCGACGTATAACAGAAAAAATGTAACCGCGTAGCTATTTTGAAATATGGCCGCCATCTTGAATTTCTTTGCGTTTAGACGATGCCTCCCCGACTTAATTTCATTGTATAACCTTAAACATTATTTGTACCAAAGGGGATGTTCTTATCACAATTTGCAGTTTTTATACACGTAGCACCTCAACTAAGAATCTATGAACGAGGCTAAAATACCCAATGAGAAAACTGTTATTTGCACTAAAGATATTGACATAAGGAGTACATTTGACGTAAATATACACGGTCCACTAGAACCGTGCATGCATGAAGAGGCCATACGAGGTTGCTTCTGCATGCCAAACATGCCAGTAAAGCGGGCCATAAATCCATTATCATCAAAACGGTAGATTCAGATGTAGTTTTCCTGGCTTTGCATGCTTTCCCCAAACTACTACTGTCCCACCTGTGGGTTGAGTATGGTGTTGGTAAGCATAAACGCTTTCTTCCTATTTACCAGTACGCGGAGAAACTAGGGACAGTAATCTGTGACGGCATCCTGTTTTAGCACGCATTCATCGGATGCGATACTGTATCTGCCTTTGCAGGTAGGGGAAAGAAAACAGCTTGGGAAGCGTGGCGGACAAATCTAGAAATTACTGCTGCATTTGTAGAACTTTCACATGTACCTTTAAAATTAGACGATATTACATTCATGAAATTGCAAGGTTTCACCGTGTACCTATATGATCGAACCAGCAATCTGCAAAATGTAAAGACTGTCGTCGAATGCTTGTAACTAAGAAATGTCGTCAGTTGGAAAGCGTACCTCCTACTGAGGCTGCACTTCTTCAACATGTGAAAAGAGCCATTTTGCAAGGCGGATATATTTGGTCACAGTGGTCTGCGCTACAACCTAATTTGCCAGATCCTGAACAGTGGGGCTGGAAAAGAAGTGATTCAGGGTATACACCTTTATAGTCTGTGCTACCAGAACTTTCCAAGCACTAGCAAGAACTTGTTCGTTGCGGATGCAAACCTCTGTGCTGTAATATGTGTAAATGTGCTGGCCTATTCCTTCCATGCACAGCCTTGTGTGCCTGTGATGGTATGTGTAAATGACTATAAACTGATGCAATTACTACAGCAAGAAACTGTGGTTTACTTAATTTAAATTTTGACTTTATTACTATTTTATATAACATTTTCTTCATGAAGTGATCAAATGAAAAGCATAAAGAAAACGTACGCCATAGGTTTTTTGTTTTTTAATGAATTTTGGGCCTCTGCTGCGGCTCTGGATGATGTGCAATTAAGACAATATAGAATTTAAATTAAAGGCTTGTTATTTCTCTTGCATTTGAGTCTTACTTTGGCTCTGTAAGTCAAGCCGTTTTCACGTGATGGCTATTCCAGCGATAACATACCGTTCTCTAGTGCTCCAGATGTTCCAGCGCCTGGAATTCCAGGAAATTGTTGTCGGATTTTTGGGGTCTACGTCAAAACTTATTTGTTACTATGTTAGTAAGCTCTGTGCAAAATTTTATGTTCTTATCACAATATGCATGATTCTTTCTTTGTGCTACCCCACTATAACGGTAGTTGACTCTTGGGTCGAGCTTCTTTTTATATATATATTTGAAGTTTAACATTCCTTTCAGCAGCAGGACTATATGAGACGGGACTTACTGGTGAACGTGGAATCCGAACCACATGAGCACCCGCCGGGAATGGAACCCGGGTCTCCCACGCTAAAGATGCGTATGCTAACCTCTTAGCCACGAAGCTCAAGAGGTGAGTTTTTATTAGGGATGGACAAAACAGGTTTTTATAAAAACGGAAACCGGTTTCTAAAAAACCGAAACCCGAAAAACCGACATTTCGGTTTTCTTAAAACCCGGTTTTGTTTTCACCGGGGCCGGTTTCGGTTTTCTTCAAAACCGGTTCAGTTTTCACCGAAAACTTCCGGAAAACACATAAAACTATTTCTGTGGAAACGGAATCGGTTTCAGGAGAACAGCGAAATACTATTTTGGTCAGAAATATAACAAATTTTGGGAAAACACATAAACGCATGAAGAAAACTGAAACCGGGTCCGGTGAAAACCGAAACCGGTTTTGTTGAAAAACCGAACCTCTTTTTGGACAAAACCGACAAACCGGTTTTTGTGCCCACCACTAGTTTTTATCTGAAATGTAATGAAAACTATAGTTTTAAGTACTACTGCTCTGCTGCGAAGGCTAAAAAAGACTAATGTAGAAGAAAGCGGAAGAACCCGAGAAAACCCTCGGACAACATGTTGTCTATCACAAAATCGCATGGTTTAAGATAGTACCAGGGACGTCCCACACCAAAGGTGAGCAATCTACCACTGAGCCAAAATGTCCTTTGGGATTTTATAATTCCATTTCTCTTCGTATACGGGAAAAGAGGGAAAAGGGGTTCAAATATACCTTTCAAATAATGCTATGCTCCTATTTAGAATGGGCATTTCAGCGATTATTAACTAATTATGTACTTTATTTCCACTAGGGATGGCCTTTTTCGAAAAATTTGTTTTTCGATTTTCGGAAATTTCATTTTTCGTTATTTCGTTTTTCGCTTTTTCGAAAAATTTTTCGTTTTTGGTTTTTTTGAAATTTTTTCGTTTTTTTTTGAAATTTTTTCGTTTTTTCGAAATTTTTTTCGTTTTTCGTTTTTCGAAAAATTTTTCGTTTTTCGAAAAAATTTCGTTTTTCGTTTTATAAAAAGCTATTTTCCGAAAAAGGATTTCTCGGAAAATGTGGCCATCCCTAATTTCCACTTATCCTACTGATAGGGTTTACAGAAAATAAGATTAAACAGAGAACATACAGAAGTTATTATAAATAAGATTTTATTCCTATTTTCAAAAACAATCGGACTTACTCTTCCATCTTATATAGTTCATTACACAAAATACAGAGAACACTTTTTTTCAAAGCCATTCACAAATATACACATTATTCGATTTCAATGTATTTATTGGCTCAGAAACAGTTATATAAGTTTCCAGTTCACAAAAGTTCAATGTAACACCTCTGGTGTACACTGCCAAGGAGGAAAAAATATAAGAAAGATAAACTATATACATACGTGTTGCATCTCGCATGATAGTGACATCTAACGTGCGCTGTACAAAACCACTTAAACTTGATACTTATTTCTTGCCTCAGTAGATGGCAGCACAGCAAACATTTCTGGTTCTTATCCAAAATTTACAATTAATTTCAACAAAATAAAATGCTATTTACAGGGGGGAGGAAAGTCGTTCAAAAAGTTGTATAGGGCATCAAACAAAAATATGTTAATAATTCAGAGTGTAGGTTTCAGTTCAATTTAGTGAAGGCACATGAAAAACGTGGTTTTAACTGTGGCTCAGCAAATTATCCTGTACGAACTGCGATTTCGTCCACCTTAAGGGGTATTAGCTCTTGTTGAATAATGTTCAATCGACTCAATAAAGTCGCAGTTCTTACAGCACAATTCGGTTGTTGGTAGTAGAAGAATTAACAGATTTTTGATTTAGTTTCTGCTAATTGGTAGAAAACCTTAGCGTCAACTCAACACAATCCTTTACAAATGGTTTACAACGTACTAATGTTCGTATTTTAAACACGAAGCAAGGAAGACATAGGAAGGTCCAATTGGCTCAAAAAAAGAAAAGAGAGCTATGCTGGGTGAAAGAAAATAAGAGCCACATTTTTCTTTAACGCGATCCACACTAGATGGCAGCTCGAGGTAGTCGATGTGCCTGCCCCCTGAAGTTGAAAACTATAGCACGCTAAAAAATGAAATTTTTGAGTTTTACGTCCCACGGTTATGCCGGTTATGCTAAAGGACAAGGTGATGATGAGAGATGAATGAAATGGTGGAATGAAGGAAGTGGGAGGAAACGGGAGAACCCCGAGAAAACCCTCGCACACGGTGTTTGTCCACCACAAAGTTCACTTGGCGGGAGCAGGGTTTGAACCCGAGACCCCAGGCACCAGAGGTGAACGCTCTGCCACTGCTTTAAACATGTGTAAAAATGTTCTCAGAATGTAACGCTTCAATATCTCCTAAGCCCATTTCATCTGTTCTGTCTTGATCATCCTGATGCCCTAAAGATCTTTTTATATCTCTAATATCTTTCAAAACAGCTTCTAACTTTTCCATTATTTTTTCAGAGTTGCAATTTGGATTTTCTTCTTTATCTTTGGTCGCAAGTTCTTTCTTTCTGATAACGTCGAGAATATTGTTCTTAAGTCGCTTAGAAATACGAATGCTAGATTTCTTATCCGATGAAATGATCTGACAATCATTAATGCTAATTGTTATTTTACGAGGAACTGATTGTGATGTTTTCAAGTTTTTACCCGTGAGTCTGCTTGTAATTTTCAACACTACCTGGCGAAAGTTAAGTTTGTCCGAATAGAACATAAAATCTGCTTTCTTCATCAGACTCCTGGTATGTCCAACTATTTTAAGTTCTTGAATATCATATACTGCTAAGGCGAGTAGAAGATTTAATAGCGTGATTGATGTGAGAATTACAAATATAATAAATATTATTCTGCTAGTGACAGTAAGAAATTGATTTCCAGCAAACGTTTCGTCATAATTGTATTCACCCATCATCATAACTATAGTTCTAACAAAAAATTCCCATGGATTTTTGTACGAATCGCCGCCATTAAATTGTACGTAGAAACTGAGAGCAAAACCTATGATTAAGAAACAGAACGTCAGTAAACCTTTTAGAACACTTTTTAAAACTGTTGAAAATATTAGAGAATAGTGTCCAAAGAAGGAAAATCTACCAATTAGAAACATGAATTCCATCCACACAAGAAAGCTAACAATCGAGGTCACATGTTTGATACCGATATTCGGATTGTGATGATCATATTGCAGTGTTACTAGTGACAGACAGCAACAAATAAAAATTACCCATGTCTCTAGTTGTGATATATAGTACCACGGCGAAGCCCACACTTGTGCAAATACGTAAAACAGATTAATAGTTATAAATATATATAGGGCTATTCCGAAAAGATAAGTTAGGAATTTCTTGTCACCAGTTCCATCTGCTGAAAGCATATATTCTGGACTTGAAAACGCTACTGCTACAAACACAGTAAGTAATATTAGAAATACTAAATAAAATTTTACAAAGTCATGGAAATGGGTTTTATCTTTCAACCATTTTAACTCCAAAAATAATTCAATGAGCGGATGGTGAAGAATGTCTTTTAGTAGGTCTTCTCTACCCAAACTCACAAATGAATGCACAACATCTATTTCGCTTTTGCATGATTCGGGAATGAAAACTGAGAAATCCATTGTAACAGTCAGATTGCCATGCTGAATTTCAGAATCATTACTTTTGTACGTAATTCCCGAGTCGAATACATCTTGTAGAAATTCAATTGGTTTAAGAATTCGTCCGAATATGCAACCTACAACTGTCAATCCTTCCTTTGTCTCGTCAGCAAGATTTCCCCCACGATTAAGAAGTAATTTCAGACTATTTTCATTATGAAAGATCGCAGCGTAGTGCAAAAGTGTCAACCCAGAAGGTTCAAATTTAAGGTTTACAACATTTCCAGGGCGATAGTGTTTTTGAAGTTCATTCACTGCTTGCTTCAATACACTCTTCACTTGCAAACTTGCTTCACCATATTTTGCTCTAATAACAGCAGCTGCATTTGCTCCGAGAACTGACGCATTCACAGTTTGATTTTGCCCTTGTGGTGTATGATTAGTATTTCCCGTGACAGATAAACTATTTTGAGAAGACTGTGACTTTAAAAATTTGTCAAATTCCATAGCAATTAGTTCGTATCTGTAACAGAAGAAGAAAATCACATGATAAATTAACTTTTAATATATCTAGGTAAATTAATTGCAATTAGTGTATGAAATTAGGGTAAGAAAACATAAAGTACGCCCACAATTTTTGACAGACCAAAAATGACCACGGGCGGCCGGTGTAAACTTGGCCGTACAAAAGTTTGAGCTAGGCGAGACCATTATTGGGACAGATAATAATCCATTTTGGCTGATTGGATAAGCAATTTAAGCGTTTGTGCTAGTGTAATAACAGCTCTATATCTTCCCAAAATTTGTGGAGCCGAGATCTACAAAAGTTCAGACTAGCCGAGATTTTTTTTTTATTATTGGGCCTTGTAGTGTTCCGTTTGCGTTAGTTGGTATAACAACGTTTAACATTTGTACTACTTCATATTTAGAGATAAACGTCCAATGAAAAAAAATGATTTTTTTTTTTGTATTGCGGATATCTTCTTCAATCTAGCTAATATGACTAGGCAGTACTTATAATGGGCTATCTAGTCCATCTTATTAGAAAATTCAGATTATTCAAGGAGAGCTGCCGCTTAAGAAATTTCGATGGGCAATGTGAAGTTGACTGTAAAAACAGTTTGGGCTAGCCAAAATTAATCCTAGTAGTTTTTATCTTGTAGTGTCCGAAAACGGTTGATTTTTACCTCTTTCGGTTTGATTAGGTTATTGGATAAGATTAAATCTATGCTTGGGACTCTGAATCGTTTGGTAAACAACAGCGGTTCGATGCTCTGACCATTTTTGCTCTGATATCTGTCAACGGACATACGGTCGGGCATAGTCAATCTAGAAGATTCCCAACATTTATGTTTAGAGTAATATTTTGATTCAAATAATAAACTTTCGCTTCTGCAATGTAAAATATCATTAGTTAATGAGCAAAGAACATTTCTAAATAATTACGTCTTTTTAACATCTACAACTTCATAACTGATCAAAATTATTACCTGATGTTCTACTTTAATATTATTAATTGACTTTTCTATTGCAAAATAGTTACGAACGTGTTGGCTTACATTTACCATAGTTTCGTACTTTAAAAGTAATGAATAAAAATAATTTTATACTAAAGCTAATAAACTTATGTTATATTTGGGCTGCCAAGAAAAAAATGTTTTATTTTTTTTATGTAAGGTGTACACAGACCTAAACCCTTATTGTTTTGAAGAAAGGATTTGACTGTTGAATTCTGTCAAACCTTTAGCTACAAACGCCGTACAGTGGCGTCAAATGATCGAATTTCTGGCAAAATCTGTTTTTAAGATTCAGTCCTTTTCAAGTGGTAATGAAAACACACATATCCATAGAGATGAATTTTTTTCGTTAATGCGATATGTGTGAAGCGTTAAGAAAATGCGTATATGTTTCAGGAAACCTCAAACTTTTCATTTCAGAGCCAGAAATCATGTTTATATTATCGCGAATTTTTGGGTGCGAAGTAATCGAAATTCGGCGCTACTTGAGATAAATGCAAATGAAAACGAAAAAATGAAATTTTTGTTAATTATTGCTAATAATAACTAAAAAAACGCATTTCCAATATTATTTAAAAACGTTACATTTACGAAAAAACTCTGGGAGTTATTTGATCCAGAAACTGTTTCATTTTATAAAGACGTAGACATCAACAAAACTAAACTCTTGTTTAAATCCTTGAGTGTATCTTGTGGTGAAAATGTTCATCACCTCTGTCTTTTGTTTACCTTGAATTTGAAAGTCAGGTTATTGAAAAAATGAAATGAAATCTTTAAGCTTTACGTCCCACGCTTATGCCGCTTAGGCTAAAGGAGACGGTGATGATGAGAAATGAATGAAATGGTGGAATGAAGAAAGTGGGAGGAAACGGGAGAATCCCAAGGAAACTCACGCACACGGTATTTGTCCACCATAAAGTTCACTTGGCGGAGGCTGGGATCGAACCGCGGACCCCAAGCACCAGAGGTGCACGCTCTACCACTGAGCCACCGCGACCCCATCAGGTTATTGAAGTTCTCAACATTGAGGATAGGGAAGTTGACATTGTATCATTGGTAAAAAATTAAAAATTAATCACAGTTCTTTTGCTGTCAGATCGTTACGTTTACTATGGTTGCCAATCTTGAATGTTGATGGCGAGAGATTCTTTTCCAAGTATAAAATGATTGTTACTGACAGGAGAAAAAACTTAAATGGTGATGTCTTGCTGCATGTTATTTTATAACTAAGGATGATGTTAGAGGAAGTATTTAAATTTTTGTATTAATTTCTGTATTTCAGTGAATACATTTGTTTAAGTGTGCACCTAATCAAAGTATACCATCATTTTTATATTAGGTATACACTTTACTACCAAAAATATACTGCTTACAAGTTCCATATATTTTTTTTAATAAAAAAGAACTTGTGCTACATTGAAAAAAAATAAATGCGACATAAATGCGAAAATTGTGATAATTAATGCTACAAAATATCAAAATTGTGAAAAAGTTTCGTCTCTGTAGATACAGTAAACACTTTTAATCACATTTGTAAGGACTTGAACATATGTTCACTAAACTTAAATGTTATTTTTCTCTAATTTCACAAACTTGAACTCTTGTCCAACTAAAGTGTCAGTTCCACAGTTTAGTCTCCGACTCACTACTGCCGTCTTGAACTGAATCCACTTCTGGTGACAACATCTTCTCGAATACTTCTCTTTTCAAATGTTACAGTTTGTTTCTTCGGAGGTTTCCGCAGGATTGAAATAATCGAGCCTTATGTAATAGGTACTGAGTTCAGGATATCTTCAATTGTTTTGCTTACAGAAATATCTCTGAACATTTTGAAGTCTTTGTTCCTTGCTTCCTATGTTTCTTCAATAAGTTGCTGCATTCGGTTCAGCATGTGCTCAATTACAGTCGAGAAGATGAGTACCTTGTGTACACTTGGGGCATAGGCTACCACGGATACTTCGCCACAATATGATTTGTTGTGTACAGAACATAGGTGCAAATTTTTTTTATATCTATTTCATGCCCACAATAAATATCTTATAGTACAATTTTACGTCACTTCATTAAATCGAAATCAATTCCACCAATGTTGTTAACATTTGGCACAATGTAAGCAAGCAAAATTACCAAAGTTGTATGAGAAAGTAACAAAATTTATAAGGTACGTTTCAGCACATGGAAAAGTTAACCTTTTTTCGGGGGTGGAGAGGTTATAAAAGTTATTTACAATATGTGGACTTGAATTTTCGAAGTTCTGAAATGGGCTTCAGATGGATCACTTAAAGATGAAATAATATATGTCCAAAGTGGACTTAATTGCTTTTTTGCGCTGAAATCGCCATTTCTTGATTTCCAAAGAAATGTCGGGAAGTGTTGCAATCATTGGTGCTTCCAAATCATGGGTTTGCCTTGTCAACTAGTAAGTTCACTTCGAACTTGAACTTGTCTAAATTCATGTTTTACTTTAGCCCATGTTTTATTTATTTATTTATTTTTAAACTTCCTGTTTATTTTTATTTTCATGTATTTATTTTAAACAAAACAGAACATGTAAAAAAAATGCATATCCTCTGACATTCTGTTTTAAATTACCAGAGTAAAATAAATGAAAGAATATTATATTATACTGAAAAGTTAAAACGTGATAGTTAAACATGGTCTTAACGACATATTTAACCTTAGAACTCATGCTCAAAAAACTTTTTACTTTTACATAAGTGGGCTTTATAGTCCACGTTATCCGCATAGGCGCCGACTTTGGGGGGCAATACACTTTTGGTCCCCAATATTTATTGGTGGGGTCCTGCCCCCCCCAATATAATCCAGTGGAAGAACAATTAACAAAGAGGAGAAAGATTTTCTGTCGCAAACTTCGTCGTGTTTTTAACTCTCAAAACTGTGTTTAATGGAGCACGGAAGCTTCAACCAACACTCAGGCAACACTGATATGACAAGAGAAGATCAATGTAGGTGCAAAGTTGCTGTGAAGTTCCCAAATTTTAAAGTTGAATTTGTTTTAAAGCATTTAGGCAAATTTGCATTAGGTCGTGAAATTCGTAGCGGAGTGGATGCAGCTTATCGAGAACGCGGGGAAAGGGGGTCTTTATCAAGCAGTTGATAGAAAACTGCTGAATATGATTATATATTTATCCATTGTTTAGGCCTCCTAATGTTTTCTTCAAGTCGGCACCTATGGTCATCCACATTGGCGTATGGCGTCAGCCAACAAGCTCGCAGTGCGCTGGTACCAAACTTTCAGTGACGAATCTAATCATTCATAATTATTTACAAATAACAACAAAATCAATTATGAATGATTAGATTCCTCCTTGAAGGTTTAATGACAGAGCACTGTGAGCTTGTTGGTTGATGCCACACGCCAATTTGGGTGATGCGGACTACAGTAGACCTCATCCTTGTATCTCAGTGCAAGTAATTACAATTGCATGTGTTGATCACTAGAACATAAGGACATTATATGCTATTACTACTAATGTTGATTTGCCATATTCACACTCATTTTGACAACAAAAAGAACAGTATCTTTCTAATAAAGTATCAATGTTTTTGTTGTAGCAAGTATATAATTCACTAAATTATTTACACTAGTACATAAACATGGTTAATTTCTACTTTGTAAGTATGTATATTTAAATTCTCAGAAAATATTCTAACTCTCTTGGTATTTGTTATAATTAATATTGAGACATACACCAATCTTTGCAATAATAAGACTCATGAAAATTTTATATAAAAAAATCCTCACTCTGCCTATCATATTCTAATGTAAAACCATACACAGAAATACCGTAACTCCCTTGATGATTCCATTATGATCATGCGAATCCGCACCTCTGTCTTGTAAGTTTTCACTTACGAATATTCAGAACATGTACTTTCGAATGCTCACCACATACATTCCACACAAAGTACAGTACTCTCTTCTGTTATTATTACGTGTACAAAGAAAGCGTCTTTTAAGTTTTCCTATTGTTGTTGGGCCCTCAGAGCCACTAGGAGGATTCACTTCACAACGTAAAGAGCTTCAACAGTCGATTTTGAAGACACGGATTTTGTACTCATTTGCTCATATTTGACCTAATTAGCTGCGTTGCTAACTTTTTCAGAATTTTTCTTCTTTTCGTCTTCTTATCCCTGTAGTATTCACAAGAAAAGTTTGGGAGAAAGCACTCGTTTGCAGAAAAACTAAGCATGCAATTTGAACGACCAATTCATGCTGATTACAACAAGCTAATAAATTTTCTGTATACGGTTGAGAAGCTTTCGAGAGATTCAACGTTAAATGCACGATTTGTACAAGTATTTGATGTGTTTGGATTCCGATCAATCAAAGATTATGGCAGAAGATTTGTATATAGTACGAAACTTCTTCCGGACGTTCTGATATACCAACGAAACAATCAAATAAAGTTCGTGTTCATGCTAATGAATCAGTTCCGATCACCGCGATACATTGGATTGTTTCAGTTTGCGTTCCACAAGGCAGGTTACCGAAGAAATTATATACCTTTTCAATCACCTGTCGAATTTGCTTTATTATGAGAACTGTTCTCTTGACGGATGCAACGCAATTGCACATATAAAATGTTCATGGTGCAAAGAAGTTCTTTGTCTGCGTCATTTCTTCATAGAACAGAACAACAGTGATCAATTTTCAGCTCTAACTTGTCATTATTGTGAACAGTATAATGAACAAACCCGTTAGTTATTGCAAAACAGTTTCTGTCTGTTACCTCCAATAGATTTCAATTCGTATGTGAATATTCGTTGCTAATAATGTTGTATTTAACCCGTTTGAATGCTCATATACTAATTTTTTCATATAAACTTCCAGATTGAATCTCTCAAACAGTTCTCAACCATACAGGAATTTTATTGACTTTTTTATAATCGGCATGAATTGATCCTTGAAATGGCATGCTTAGTTTCTCTGCATGTGAGTGCTTTCTCCCGAATTTCCCTTGTCAGGACTATGCGTCACAAAAAAAAGTGCATTCAGTGCCCCTATATCCATTACATTCATCAAAAGTGAAAATGGCCAATGACGAGCTTGCCGCTTACATGTGAAATTTCTTACAGTCTCATCCAATTTATCAACTCACCCTCTACTTTTATTATAACCTATTATTAATGGTTCTTTCTTTCCAGTATTTTCCTTTATGCCTGCATCGTTATGCATTGTATTCTGCAGGATAACAGCTCAATTCTTCTTTGGAATGTAATTAAACTAAAGTAAGGTTGTCTTTGAATCTAAATGTTGATAAGTAAACTTCTCTTTCATGATTAGACGTCATTTCTCTTGTTATTTAAGGTTTCTTGAGACTCATCATTCCATATGAAATCAATGCTGGTGAGGAAATTATCGAAGGTGACATTTCTAGATGAGTTGTGCAAAGGCTGTACTAAGTATATAACAATAGATGGTCCCAGATTCCTTTCTATAGGTTCCCTCTCTTTCGAGTGATGTAAGTAATGGTATCAACAGCATAGCCTGAATCGCAAATCTCCAAAAAATAAAATAAAATATAAAATAATCCATACTTGGCATATACTGCTTGAACGAACAGCATCCGCGAAAAGGGACAAGTTGTTTACGACAGTCACACGATTCTTAGGCACCATTCGTTTTCGGCAAATTCGAATAGACATGTCCCACACATGACGAAAACAACTAGTGTGTCACAATGCACGCGAGTATTTCTAATTTTTCTGTCGCCAAAACGAATCATTCTATTAGTATATATTCGAATTATTTCGCAGGCATGCTACCTTTCTTGCCATAAATACTGTCGCAGGAAGGAGCAGCCCTAATGTAAAGAAGACAGCAGATCGAGAGAAATAAATTTACTTGCAAGAAGTGCATACACCACAGATATAAAATGTGCAGACGTTACTCAAAAGGACTACTATGCGCCTTGACACAATCCCTTAAACGGCGTGGCCAGTCATCGATGTTTGTAAGCACACAGTCCATCGGAAACGTGTCCACTGCTTTGATGAGGGCACGTTTGAGAGACTCCAAATTGGGGCGGTACAAGCTATGGCCTTTAATCGAGATCACAAGGCATAGTCAACAGGACTGAGATCTGGACTTGCCGAGGGCAAATCATTCGGCACATTCGTTTCCATCCATGTTTGTTTCACCTTAGCTTTATGGGCTGGTGCAGAGTCTTGCTGGAAGGTCCGCGGCTTGTTGGCAAAGAGCGTGTTGCCTAAAGGTTTTACAGCTACTTCCAAGATGTGTTCACGATACACTTGAACACTTGTTTTGACCCCTTGTTCGCAAAATAGCAACTTGGTGACCCCATCATACGATACCCCTCACCAAACCATAAACTAGGACGGATGGTGAACCCGCTGAACCTTTTTTCGCAGCTTGAGAAGCTTCTCTTGAGAAGATTGGATGTGTGAGCATACACCTTGTCATTTTGTTTGTTGAGGTGATCTTCAATGATGAAAATTTTCTCATCAGAAAAGAAAATTGATCTGTATCTTCCATCCGTATACCTCTGAAGCAGAGCCTTGCTTCTTATCTTCCTATTTGGTTTCACTGATCGGCAGAGAGCACCTACCTTAAGATAACTTCTGAGTATCCTTGACATTGTTTTTTGCGGAATATTCATTTCCCAGGACACAATTGCTTGCTTCCGAAGGGAATTTCGAAGAAATTCTCTGCCTGATAGCCTGGATGGCTTGTGGTGTCCTACTGCGCCAAGGTTTTCCTGATTTTTGGCGGTCAAGTGCAGAGGAAGTCTCACAGTACCTTTCTATGGTCCGATAGACGAATCTCAGTGTAATTTTCAGAGGTCGGAGAAGTTTGAAAATCTTCGATGGTATGTGGCCACACTTGCGTAATGCAATCACAGCTACACGGTTCTGTTCCTGACTTCTACAGTAACACAGAGTAACATATTGGCATGTTTTCCTTTTTTCTGAAGCTATGCGTCTCCCTTCGGATTTGTGCAATATAAACTTTCATCAAAATGTTTTGTGTAATTAAATACTTCCATGTGTCCTGTGGAATATTACTTGTTTTGGTGCTACGTGCTGGTCTGGGAGCAGTGTGAAGCACATTATGCTGACAAGTCTGTGTAGTAAGTTTGGGAGCAGAAAAGTATGCAGTACCATCTCTTTCAGTTAAAAATATTTATGCACCAGCTTCTGAATCCAAAGACAGGGTTTCGTTGTCACTAAAAAATTTTGTCTCACTTGAACTATTTGTTTCAGAGCACATATTCTGTGCGGTTTCGAGGTATTCTTCTGCATCACTTACCTCATGACTATCTTCAGGACTTTTCTCATAAGATATAACTCCTTCTTCTACAAGCCACTTAGGCAAAACTTTTCACTGAATATTCTGGATTCACTGAACCTTCAATCTAACCTTTTCTTGAACTCATTTTTCTTTGACTATTCGGCGAATCTTGAAACCAACACCAAATTACACTCACACGTAATAAGGTAACAACGTACACAATACACAGTATTTCTTTTTTTTTATTAATGTGTAATTTCATTCTTATACGAAGATGGACGAGCCGTAGAAGTTAACGCCTTTTCTGGGGCCATGAGAATTCATTTATTGATAGTGTCTTTGAAAGATGGATATCAGGATTTATTTACTTATTGACATTTGTTTAGTTAGACATACAGAAGAAGGTGACCTGAGCATGGTATGTAATTTATATGATGAAATTAAGTGCAGTAACAGAACACAAGGAAATATAATGTTAGTTGCAACGAGGGTGTTAATCTTATGCTCTGGGGCTACTCCGAGAGGGTTCAAACACTTGGAGCACTGTTAGTTAGAAAACAAAGGAGTTCGTTGATGAAATTATGTGCAATGAGTGAATGGATAATGATAATATGTACGACAACGGGGGCTAGAGTGAGGGGTGAACTGATCATGTTCATAGATACCAAGAAGCTGATCTAATGGTAAATATGCGTAACGTAGTAGAATTGAGGTCTGACCTAAGAGTTCATAGAGAATTGGACGAGCGTCTGCTATACGACGTTGAACGTAACGAGAGTGAAGACTATACAAAAATAGTAACAGTACTAATATAGATGGTCGATGGTAGACCTCTCGTATCGGCGTCCGTAGTAGTGTTCGTCCCACTCTTACCACGAACATATCGCGTGGTTGTCGGCTCCACAGATGTTTCATGATAAACTACAAGTCCCGTGGACCCCATGTTTTACGCATTGCTTATTCCTTACCATAGTACCTCCTCTATGCTATTAATGTTATAAATAGAAGTTTATTAGATCCGAGAAGGGCCATAAATAAGTTTATAATCTCGGCAGGGACGGCGTTAAGGGTGGGCTGGGGTGGGCAACCGCCCACCCGATGGATGTCCTCGCCCACCCATCCGCCCACCCCAACAGAAGTAGAATAATGAAGGTGACCAGTGCCGGATTTAGGTTAGATGGGGCCCTAAGCTATTGGAGATAATAGAGCTCTTTGTATTTCTAGCTTTCTTTTTGAGCGACAATATTTCGCCTTTTTTTTTTTTTTTTTTTTTTTGTTTGTTTGTTTGAATATATGCTATATGGTAATTTATGGATCTAATGCATATCTAAATACGTTTTGTTATAATATATTTCGTTAACTTAATTTACTGTTTTGAAGACATTACAGAAAAACTAAAATTTATAAATTAACGATAGTTTAATTTGGTCCCAATAAAGCCCCTTGCCGATCTTCTCTGTTTTCTTTTTTGCACTATGATCAACGCTCCACGCTATGCTTCTACAATATGTGGAGGCCGCATCATTTCTCATTTCAAGTTGCTTGTATTCAGTAGGGTAAAGTTTGAAATGTTCCCAGGGATCCGATGTAAGTAAATGGAGTCTGAATATCATCCACGGTTGGTTATTACTGCCTGAACCTCAACTAATCGTGTGAGATTTTTCCACGTCAGGTTACTAGAATAACTCAAAGTGGAATGCAAGCAACCTTCGAAGATTACACAAGGTGTAATAGACACAAATTCGCTGGAAGCAGAGGCGAATCTAGAAGGTTAAAACTGGAGGAGGGGCAACTAAAACCCAGATTATGATAGATATATCGTGAGTTTACTATAAACTTCCAAAAATATGTAAGTAATGGCTTCAATTATTTTTGTCACTCAAAAAACTGGGGGCTTGGACCTCTCCGGCCCCTGGTTAAATACGTCTCTGGCTGAAAATCATAAAAGTATCGTTGAAAAACCTAACTGTTGCAATTATTATAAGACCTATAAATGTAGGTAGCATCTTCTTACTGCGACGTGAAAAGATGTTGGTACTTTGCCTTGCTATGTAGTAACTAGTGCCGATAATCTAATGCATTCAGCCTGCTGCATATAAAATACTGTTAATATATACAAACGAACCACTCATATGCCTAGAACGAATGGATGAAATTACTATGATTCGTGCTCGTATACTTTCCTTTAGTCAGGGGCGGATCCATTATGAATGTTTGGGGGGCAGTCGTTCGAAGTCAATAGGTTTTATTTTACGTTTATAATACAAAGGTGAAAATTCTTAGGCTAGGTTTTATTTTTAAAAAATATTCAATTCTGGGGGGCGATCCCCCTGGATCAGCCCCTGCCTTTAGTGATCCATTATTGCACTGTATAGTAGGGATGGCCACATTTTCCGGAAAAACGGAAAACGGAAAATATTTTTTCCGGAAGCCGGAAAATTGAAAACGGAAAACGGAAAATTTTCCGGAAAAGCGGAAGGCGGAAAATTTACCGGAAAACGGAAGATGCAAATTTTCCGGAAAACGGAAGATGCAAATTTTCCGGAAAACGGAAGATGAAAATTTCCCGGAAAACGGAAAATGAAAATTTCCCGGAAAACGGAAAATGAAAATTTCCCGGAAAAACGGAAGACGAAATATTTTCTGGAAAATGAAAATGTTTACTTGGAATAGTGACATTGGTCGTCTTACATCAAGAAAAATAACGAAAAATGCTACATGAAAACAAGTAAATGAGGCAATGCTCTTCTCCATCTAGTGCTATAGAAACGCAACTCAAACTTAACAGTGGATAGGAGAGGAAAGGTCGAGTAAATCAGCGACGAAACATTCCTTCCTGCTACATCTATTTGTACACTTGCTTAATTATGTACTTTTTTGTTTACGTGAGGGCTTGCGGATCATTCGTTTGCGCCAGGAAATTCCGATCATGCGAGTGTTTCGGGGAATCCCCGATTATGCGTGTACCTGAGGGCAGAACCCTGGCAGTAAAGAGAGCTGGCAGTGTGTTAGTACCAGTGGTGCCCACCCCCCCTTATGTCCATGACGCACCCCCCCCCAACTGTCCGTAGGTGTTCTTCCATGAAAAAAATCTTCTTTTCGATTAATTTTACCCCCCCATCAAACATATTTATATAGATTTTTAACCCCCCCCAAATATTTCAATGACGCAGTTTGCGTCATAGCCCCCCCTTGTGGGCACCCCTGGTTAGTACAACTGGTATGTTTATATTCCAACCATTTCTTCATTGCTTTTCATGACCACGGTGATCTGTCAAGGTCACAGATCCTGGGGGGCCGGGGGCAGCCCCCTCAAAGTTCATGTGGACCCGCATTGTATTTATAAATATACAATATTTTGCACAATTTGAATTCAGTTTGTCTTAAAACCTTCACATATACCTTCTGCATCTGAATGGATCCCCAAAGATAGAGAAATCGGCGCCCTAGATTCTATAGAATCCATACGCAGTAGTCCTGTATTATTTCATGGGCGGGAGTACACTACGTATTCCAACTGAGCTCAGGCATTAGAACATCGGATTAACATTCAGAAGACCGATGTTCGATTCGAGCGCCCTACTGTCCAACTGTTTTCTTTTTCTGTAAGTTTATTACTCAGTTACATCCGACTTTTAACCCTGAGATAAATTCAATTCTACTGATGTAATTCAATTTTACACTTTACCCTAGTATTACCATCTTGCAACTATAAGCGTCACGAATTCCAAATACCGGTACTATTGACTATAAATACCATAGTATGTAGCACTACTTGAAATGATTGCACTATTCTTATAATGATCTATTCCACATAATTCTCTTCGTAACTTTTTCCGCTAATTTCTCTTAAACTGAAGGACGATTCCACCTAGTCATCGATACATCAATTCAGTTCTCAATGCTGACTTATTATCTATGTTTCTGTATGCATTTGAAAGTTTTACTTATTATTAGAGCAACCCAAAAGCATACAAAGCATAGAAAGCATAATAGCTATTTACACCTATGATTGGTACCTTGAACATGGTTGTGGCTATCTAAGGGTCCAGAAGAAATTAATTTTAAAAGCATAATAAAGCATAATTTTAGAAAATAAAGCATAAAGCATAATTTAAAAGATATAGCACAATTCTTTAAAAAATTTCTTTAACTACAAGTTTAACATATTCTATTAATATTTTTTAAAAAACAGTATTTGCAATGCAAAATCACTGAGAACATAACAATGCAACAATGAAAAACTTATTTTTATTTCTGTAAACTTTTTGGTCTAATCTTTTGACGTGGAGAAAAGAAAAAAAGGACAAGAAGAAGAAAACTTCCGCCAACAATGAATACTACACAAGAACTCCACACTATATTGTTATGTTTACCTCCTGAAGTTGAGCACTTTCTGTACTTTTTGGTGGCATCTTTTACTTTCCCTTTCTGTATATATGCACCTCTAAGGCGCACACAAGTGATTAAAAAAAACTGACTCGAGTAAAGCATCTCTTTACAGTGCATTAGGTAGAAAGTTCATTAAATATGAAAGAAACTGGTTGCATAAAATATTAATAAATAGATCAAGATATTCAGAATATTTAATGTAGGCCTATAGTAAATATTATACGTTATACACGATTAATGTAAAACAATGATTGAAATTAATAATAAAGCATAATTTGAAAAAAATAAAGCATAATGTGGGTTGCTCTACTTATTATTCTACATTCATGTTTTGTTACTAAATTGTAAACTCCTAATGCAATCAAAGTATTTTATTATTATTATTATTATTATTATTATTATTATTATTATTATTATTATTATTATTATTATTATTATTATTATTATTTCAGAAACGTAGATGATAATCTAGGTGTTGCTACCTCTATATCTCAGATTATCGCTTCACCTGGCGTACGCTCAAATGCATCTAAAGTAACAGAAAGATCCCAGAAAAAATGTTTTACAAATAAGGGAACATATAGTATGTAAGAAACAGAAAAGAATTCTGTCTTATCTCAGAGACCCTAAACCTTGTTCTTCCGCAAGAGCAGAGGTGCTTGATAGTAAAATAAGTAATACGGTACCAAAGGATCTTCTTCCTTTGCCTTTCGTTGAAGCAATTCGGTTTCTTGAATTTATGAATGAAGTAAAACCAAGTTACCACTCACCATCCAGGCAAACTGTGACTCGCCGTATTAAGGCCTTGTTTTCTAAGGAGAAGTGTGGCTGCGGAATCGATTGATTTGACAACAGATAGCTGGACTTCGCAGGCTACGAAAGTTATATTACAATCACAGCCCACTATATGCTTCCATCTAAGTTCAATAAGTGCAGTCCTTCAAATAATTGAAATAGTTAGGCACACAAGGGTAAACATAACTCAGCACTTAGCACATGTTGCAGAGTAGTGGAACATTTCAGATAAAACACATGCAATTGTCAATGACAATGCTAATATTATCACAAGTGCGGTACGAGAACTTCCGTATTCAAGTATATGTTGGTTTGCTCAGACCCTACAACTCTCTATAAATAAAGGCCTTGCACTAGAAAAAATCGAGAAAATGTTAAGTGTTGCTAGTCGGATTGTTTCCCACCTTAAACATAGTACGTTGGCAACGTCAGAACTGGAAAAACAGTAAAAGTTGTTAGGATTGGCAGTACATTTCCTTATACAGCAAGTTAAAACTCGATGGAATAGCATACATGGAATGCTTGAGAGATTGATAGAACAAAGAAGAGCTCTTAACAATGAATTATCAGATAGAAATGTAACAAAAGCGTCAGATTGCAAGAAGTTTAACCCTTTAAGAATTTCCACTTTCTGACGTACGGTAAATTTTAGACTTTCACTCAAACAGCTACTGCTTCCTTACTATTTATCGTAGGATCATGGTTCATACCTCGTTTTTCTCACGATAGAGCATACTTACCAACGGTACCACGTGTCCGTATCATAAAGCTTAACCGGAAAAATCGGGAAAAAAGGATTTTTCTAAAAAAAAATCACCCCTTCATAACACTTGCGCCCAACGGGCTCGGCCCCAGTTTCACGTAGGGATCTAAAAAAATTGATAAATACCCAAAGGTACACACAATCTTTATGCAAAGTTTCAATCTAATATCTTGAAAACTAAAGGCGTGAAAAAGTTTTGAAATTTGCCTTAAGAAAAAAAGTCACGTCCCTTTGTACCACTTGGCGCCGCAAAGTTGACCATCCGGTTCCAAAACGTATCTGCGGTGTTCTTTGGTCCATCCTTGACTTGAAAAATAAAAACAATCCCGGCTTGAATACCTGTTATAGAACCTAAATAAGCGGTCAGAGACGGTAGTACGCCATGGTATACAAAATATACTAGAACTCTTAAAAAGGTCAAACTTCCTACAGACTAGGGATGATCACATTTTCAGGGAAAACGGAAAATAATTCTTCCGGAAACTGGAAAATTAGAAAGGAAAGACGGAAAATCTTCCGGGAAAATGGAAGACGGAAAATTTTCCGGAAAATTGGAAACGGAAAATTTTCCGGAAAATTTTCCGGAAAACGGAAGAGGGAGAATTTTCCGGAAAAACGGAAACGGAAAATTTTCCGGAAAGCGGAAGACGGAAAATTTTCAGGAAAAACGGAAAAACGGAAGACGGAAAATTTTCCGGAAAAACGGAAACGGAAAATTTTCCGGAAAATCGGAAGACAGAAAATTTTCCGGAAAAACGGAAAACGTGATTTCCGGAAACCGGGAAACTCTTTTTCCGGAAATGGCCATCCCTACTCTATAGATCACTATATGAGCTACTCCATGACTAAGCGGTTAGCGTAAGCACCTTTGGCGTAGGAGACCCAGGTTCGATTCCCGGCGGGAGCTCATGTGGTTTGGATTCCACGTTAATCAGTAGATCCCGTCTCATATAGCCTTGCTGCTGAAAGGGACGCTAAACTCAAAATCAACTCAACTCTATAGATCACTATGAAATTCAGTGCCAAGTTCTGAAAATTATGAAAATACTTCTGAACACTACTTTTCATACTTACGTATAGCGAAATATCTATAATTTAGCGATATAAAGATTATTGCCACTTAGGGCTGTAATTCCTTTATATTTTACTATTATTTTGCGAGCTTGTTGTTTCATGCCTTCTTTTTATGCATCAACTGTTACCAGACTAAATTTCTTGTCGAACTTCAAATAGTACGTGAAAGGGTAGCACTAGAGTTCTATCCGTATACAAAATACTGTATCACTTATGCTGTGAAGTCTTATTAAAGTAGCTAAGTGTAATGGCTGTAAAACAGGATCTCCATTACAAATGGGGCTCTGAAACAAGATCCCCATTACAAGCGGAGTTGGGAAACGAGGGTTCCATTATAAGCGGGGCTGGGCAACAGAAATCCCATTGCAGGCGGGTTGGAAAATAGGGCCCTATTACTTGCTTCATGAGAGCTTAATACATAACAGTACAGACCACCGTTGTTGTATGTGCATTTTATTTTATTTGCTTTTTCTTATTATTTGGAAATGACATTACAGCCATTTTTCTTTATTTTTTTGTGCCCCCAAGAGAGCGGGGCCCTAAGCTATAGCTTGTTTAGCTTATACGTAAATCCGGCACTGAAGGTGACATCCTGTACTTCAAAAGCAACAGGTATTACTTTCGATTGTAATGTAATAGGTTCTAGGATTGTTTAACTCTGCAATGAACATTGATTTTAAGACAGATACTTGTAATATAATGATGCCAAAAGTCGTGATTAATAAATTAAAATTTAACATACACACACACACACACACACAATCGTGCTATTGAAACTCCAGCGTTTGTATGTGCTGCAGTGAAAAAAGAAAGGAAGTGCTTTTTAAAAAGTCGATTAAATAATGTTTATTGTCTCATTTCAGAAAGAAAGGAAGGGGAGTAGTGCCTTGTGTCGGCGCTGTAGCTTCTCATAAAAGGGTTGCAACTTGTAATTGCTTACAGCAATGTACCGCATGTCTTACCCGTGTGGCATTAAACAGATTTGTAAAAACCCTTATTATAGCATTGTTGAGTTGATCTCTGTTGCGTTCAGAAGTCTAGGCGGCCGGTGCTTGTTCAGCTAATATGTCGAAAATCTTATCAGCGATCGCTTCTCACTCTCAGTGTCTTCCTCGTGTTCAAAGAAGCGCGATTTTCAATCCGTTGAACGGGTTCGATTTCGAAGAAAGTTAAAATGAACTAGACGCTGGAGAGAGCGAAGACGACAGCATTGCTTCTGAAGATACTGATTTATATTTTTTGTCTCTTGCTTTCTTGTAATAAATCCTTCAAAGGTAAAAATGTTTGCAGTAGCCTATTTTATCCTTGTTTTACTTTACCTACTTGTTTGGTATTTTGTTATTAACGAAAAGTAGAGTATTATCTGTTAGTCTGTGTTGTTTGAACCTTCTTTTATTTCTATGCATTCATGTGCATTCTTGGAGGGAGAGGAGGTAAAGCTGTCTTGAACTTCATAGAGGTAGTGTGTCTGCCACACGGAATTCGGTAGGTCCAGCATATAGCCACGAACTCCCGCAGCCCATCCTACGTCCTGCATTTCTTCAGTCCCACCAGGCGAATGCTGGAATTGCACCTTCTATAAGTCCAAGACAACTGTTTTTCACATCCTTGTTCCTCCCCTATTTCGGTCTAAGCCTTAGCTAACTAAACAGTATAAAAATTGAAATTTAATCATTGTCAAAAAACTGTCTACATTGTCCAGTTCTCATTTTCATTGTCCGCCCACCCAGCAACTAGGTCCGCCTCTTTCCGCCCACCCCATCAAGCTTTCCTGGCGCCATCCCTGAATCTCGGAAACATACAGCGAAAGAAATACAGAGAGAAAATGACAAAACAGAAACAAGGAATTAATTGTATATTCAAGTAGATAGATGAGTTTTCCTTTGATAGATGACTATTATGATCTAAAAATGAAGTCAACTTAATAATGCCATGAACGAAACACCTGTAAATGCTTGAGTCTAGATTAATATGACAATAAAATGCATTTCGCCAACTACGTTTATCCATAGCATGTTATTTTTTGTTGGAGTTTGAGAGGCACCAGGTATGGAAACTTGGAGTGTAAGGATACAAAATAAGAGAAATCTCGGAATGTAGTTGTTTACACAAGGCTACCATGACGTCAGATGCAAAAAAAAAAAAAAACTATGGATATTAGATGTCACGAAAGATGAAGATTTGATGCATATTTATTATACCACAAAGCACTTTAATTATCTGTGTGAGATCTGACAGAAACACACATAAATTCTAGGATTAAGGTGAAATCAATCACCATTAGTACTAAAGAAATATGAGCACACGAACTCGGTTCCGGAGGTTGCACTTAAACGTAGGGGTGAGCAATTACCATGAGAACCGCAACGTTTAGGAGTGCCATGCAAGACGTGTATTACATTCTTTGCTTTCAGCTAAGCAGAGCTGCCTACTATGGACAATCAAGAATATATTCCATATGCTACTTCAATGAATTTGTGAAATTTATTTCTTGAATTTTAGCAGAAATTCGAGCTTTTAGACCCGCTTTAGTCCAGGCCACAGGCAACTTCTGCTAGTATGAAGTCCTCTACATTGCTGTAAGACAATATGTTCTGTTTCTTTATTGTATATTAAATTAAAAGGGTACGTTTACTTTCTAAAATAATACAAAGATAAATTTCTACTTACTTATCAAGAATCATCTCAAGTACTTCAGGTGATGATTTACGGGCTGCAAGCTGTAAAAAATTTTCTCCTCTTATTAACTTCAGAGTAACATCGGCTCCCTTATCAAGTAAATATTTAGTTAAAACTGTTGATGAAGCTACAATGGCCACAGTTAAAGGAGAAATTTTATTCTTACTTTGTTGATTAACAGAAGCACCATTTTCCACCAGAATTCGAATAACTTCCCCGTTCCTAGAAAATGAAGGAGAAAAATAATATAGTGTTGCGCTGTTAGTACATCTTATTCATTGGTTTGCCCTACTTAGAAAAGAGTTTTTTTTTTTTTAAAAAAAAAAAAGAAAGAAAGAGATATTAATGTGCTAATGTAGTTCGTCTCATTGTTATTTTATTTTCTGTTATCTGTAGAGAGAAAGTACAACGTTATCTTATATACGTAATATTTTAAGTAAAAAAAAATCGACAAGTTAACACTGTAACTTGTACATTGTGTATATCATTTTTAGATGAAGCTAGTCTTTCCATTCAAACAGGTCCATTCCAACGGGGAAGGGGGGAAGAAGTTCATTGGTCCGGACAATGGTAAAAAGAGTAACTTATTTACTCTTTTTAAAACGTATACTTATGTAATGTCTTCATCAAGGGTGAACTCAACGGTGTTCCAGAAGGTACGGACCCTGTCTAATATTTCGAATTTGAAACTCTCAACAAAAATTTCTGGTACACGCCTACAAGGCCTAATTTAATATTTTGCTGCTTTTAGGCCAAAGGATGTTTACCGCCCCTTAAGAGCCTGACTTACTGAAAATAATACAAAATTTATCATTTTTCTCTTGCTTATTTTTCATAAGTGAAAGAAGATAATGAAATGCAACTTAACAACAATTATAGATAATGTTATTCTGCAATAGAAAATATGAACCTGAAGAATTATCAGTGTTGCCGTCCATAGAAATTACAATATTGCCAGAATGACAACTCCATCAAATTCTAAGTTAAGACAGCGACTAAAAGAGCGAACTCAACTTCATTTTATTAAGTATCATGTTGTCTTGGTATCCTGTGAACAACTTTTTAAATAACATTATTATTTAATTTTAATAACTGTATGTTAAAACTATTTTCTTTATTACAACCTAAATACAACTATTTTTAAAAAGTAGTTCACAGAATACCAGGACAACATGATGCGTAATTAAATGCAGTTTAGTTCGTTCTTTTAGTTGCTGCCTTTATTTAAATGTTGGGCAGTTGTTGTTCTGGCAACATTGAAAATTCTTCACTGTTGTAGAATAACATTACGTATGATTGTGGTAGGTTGCAGTTCATTATCTTCTTTCACTTATGGAAAACAAGCAAGAGAAAAATGGCAAATTTTGTATTATTTTTAGTAAGTCAGGCTTTTTATCTCGATGTATGAAGTGTTCGCACCATAGAAAATAAAGAATATAAACTTACTTCATTTCAACGGATTCTTTTTTGCATAAAATTAATTTTCACTTTGAAACTGCTGCAAAGAAAGATTTGAACTGTTACAGTTTTAAGTTTTCTTAAATTAAAGTTACAGAGATTGAGGAGATTTTATTTTTAATGCAGAAATAAATGTTACATTAATAATTTCACAATTTGGCATAGGTTATTTGTCCTAAAAAGAAACACACAAAGCACAGCAGTTTACTCTTTGGCGTGAGTTTAAATCACACGACTTTCTGAAAAACGACTTGGGCCATTTTTTCATATTTTATGACTAAATGTCTCCTTAATAATTTCGAAATACTGCATAAGTAGTTTGTTTTAAAATCTTAAATAAGCGGCCCCGGATTCGATTCCCGGTGAGGGCAGTCCGTCGAAAAAGTGTAAAAATTTTTTTCAAACCAGTTATCCTGAATGAGGGTTTCCTGTGTACACTTATCATCCAGGCAAATGCTGGGATGACACTAAAATATAGGTCCCAGGCCGCTTCCTTCGTTTCCCAACCCTTTCTTCCTCCCCTTTCCTTGGATAGTGCGATCGCCGAGGGACGGTCCCTCATACATAACGAGGTAACGTGGCCATAGATACCGAAAGCCCAGAAATCTAAAATTTTGTTCATATTTCTTAAATAAACGCTTCATTAATGACCTGACAATGTGACAAAACTAATTTGTTCTGAAAGGATCTACAAGAAATAGTTTATTCCTCAGGGTGAGCTTTTTCACATGATTTTCTCAACTAAGGTGATTTTTTTTTTTTCATATTTGATAAATAAATATTTCATTAATAGCTTGAAACTACGGCATAACTCGCTTGTCCTGAAATAGCTCCAAGATATTATATATAGTCTTAGGAAGAGTTCTCTTTTAGACAATTTGCTCAAAAGCAGGTTAGGGGTTTTTGTTCATATCTCATAAATAAATAGGTTATGAATTATTAACTGAATAATGTTGCGTAGATCACTTCTCATTAAAACATCCCCATGAGTAGCTTAGAGTAAAGGTGGGGTGTTTTCGCATCCCACTTTTGTGGTGAGAATGTTCTATTTTTAAATATAATTTTCCCATTAAGTTATTATTATTATTATTATTATTATTATTATTATTATTATTATTATTATTATTATTATTATTATTATTATTATTATTATTATTATTAATGAGTATTTACACTTAATTCTTACCTTATTAGTGGCTGTTTCCTGTACCATAAACAGGCTATAAGCAAAGGGGTTACATCATAAATGTCTTTGGCATCAACATCCGCTCCGTGTTGTATAAGAAGCTCTGCACATTCAACACTGAAACGTAATGCTGCAGCATGTAATGGGGTGGCATTTTGTGATGGCCGTATATGAAGACTGAGCTGAAGACAAACAAATATAATATTAGAAATCTTGCAAATTATTAAAGCTATAAATATTTAAAGTATTCAGCAAAATCGCTTACTCTTGTGGGAAGAACGTAGACTGAAAGTATTTGAGAATAAGATCCTGAGATGAGTGGTCGGACCAAGACGAACAAGAATGGGGAATGGCGGAAAGTTCATAACGAGGAAATGCATAATTTATATCCTTTACCAAACATTATAAAAACCATCAAGTGTAGGAGGCTCAGATTGACAGGTTATGTAGCCAGAATGGAATAAAAGTGGTGCCGCGGTGGCTTAGTGGTAGAGCGTTCACCTCTGGTGCAGGGGGGCCCTGATCTAGCTCGCGCCAAGTGAATTTTGTAATGGACAGACACCATGTGCGTGGGTTTCCTCGGAATTTTCCTGTTTCCTCCAACTTTCTTCGTTCTACCATTTCATTCATTTCTCATCATCACCGTCTCCTTTAACCTAGCCGGCATAATCGTGGGGCGTAAAACTCAAAGATTTCATTTCTTTTTTTCAGAATGGAATAAAGTAGGAATGCTTTCAAAGATTTAACTGGAAATCCAATTGGAAAACCTCCATTAGGAAGACCCAGACGCAGATGGGAGAACAATATTAAAATAGATCTCACAGAAATAGGAATACAAAGTAGAAACTGGATCCAGTTGGCTAAGGACAGAAATCAATGGGGAGCATTGGTGAACCCGGCATTGAACCTCCGGGTTCCATAGGCCATAGAATTAGTTAGTTTTCGTTCAGCAAGATCAACATAAGAAGAACCTTTTTGAGTCTTTACAATACATTATCATATTAGCATGAATGTTAAGACTACGATACGTTGTTTGTGTAAAATAAATAAAATAAAATCGTTAGTTTAACTTTTTGTACTGTGTCACATAGTCTTCAGTTATATTACAGGTTATCACTGACAATTCCAATGTCATAATATTATCAATTACAATTGTAATGTTAAACGTCATAATATCAATGTTAAATTACATGTTAGTGTAAAAATGAAATGAAATTTTTAGTTTTACGTCCCACGGTTATGCCGGTTAAACTAAAGTAGACGGTGATGATGAGAAATAAATGAAATGGTGGAATGAAGAAAGTGGGAGAACCCAGAGAAACAAACGAGAACGGTGTTTGTCCACCACAAAGCCCACACGGCGCGAGCTGGGATCGAACTAGGGACCCCAAGCAGCTGAGGTGAACGCTCTACCACTGAGCAACCGTGCTTCTTTTCGTGATTTATATTTTCTTTTCAGATGCTGTTAAGAATTATCATGGTATTTCGAGCTTCAGAGTAAATGATCATCATAGGCAATGGAGTATGTTCGTTCTACACTAGGACTACACAATGTTTCTACATGATGAGAAATAGTTAAGAGAAAAAATATTACATTTCATGCATTGTTAACAGCACTTTATGTTTAACTGTGTAACATATGTATAACAGTTAAACACTCTCCAAATAAAGGGAACTAACTCTATGACCTATGGAACCCGGAGGATCAATGCTGAGTTCATAAAAGTTCTGCATTGACTTCTGTCCTTAGCCAACTGGATCCAGTTTTCACTTTGTATTCCTAGTTCTGAGGGATGCATTCTGTCCTATCTGCGCCTAGGTCTTCCTAACGGTCGTTTTCCTTTTAGACTTCCAGTACAAGTTTTGAAAGTGTTCCAACTTTCTTTCATTCAGATTACATGATCTGCCCATCTGACCTTTCTAGATTTGATGAAACTAATAATGTTCGGTAAAGTATAAATTAGATATTTCGTCATTTCTCTTTGGTCCACCTTTCCGTCTTAAGATTTTATTCTCAAATACTTTAAGTCTGCATTCTTTTCTGAGAGTAAGTGATTATGTTTCACAACCATATAGTACAATATGAATGATTATCATTTTATATTTTTTATACTTCAAATTCCTCGAAGGGAACAAAATATGAAATAAATTATAGGATTACATAGAAGGATGATCGTTAAATTCGACCAATTTTCAAAGTGTACTTACCCTCTGAAAAGCCGTGCGACCACCACCGGTTATGTTCTATCGGATCAACATTATGAGCTATCATCTGACAATCACAATTTTCACTGGAAAAAAGTACGTACGTTGGAGTACGGGAATACAAATATCATCCCATTCCTTCCTGTAGATCTCGCATATGTCAGTGAAGGCGAGGCTATAGACGTCGTTTTAATCGTATAAATACGCAGAAATTCATTAGTTCCACCAGGCCCTTCCACCATGCCCTTTGTCATTAAATTGATTACTTTGCCCTGGTTCATGTCAAGATAAAACAGGAGAATTTGAATGGAGGATTTGCCCAATTTGAATTCCCGCCTGATTTTTATTAGCTCCGTACAAGTGAGGTATATTTTTCCGACAAATTGGTGTCGTGAAAAATTGTTGCATATAGCCAGCATTATTTTCATGCATTTGTCCACAGTATATATCTCCAATTTCTTCTCGTATTCGTATCCGATGACAATTACGATTCGGTGTGGAAAATTTGCTTTGAGCTGATGGTAAAAACCCGTCACGTTCCTTGCATTTTTCCTGAATAATACCCGTTATGCGTGAGATAATAATAGGACTTACCCAATGTGAAAACCGTCTTCCATTTTGACCCCATCAAGGATATTTCGTGCTGTGTAAAGAAGTTTATCTTACACTTAGCAATATGCCCGGTTCTGAATTATGCACAATATGCCAAAACAGCAACATGCGTGACAGTAGAGTAGCCTACGTCAGATTAATCTCTGATCCGTATCACTTCGGTGTTATGGATTTTTCTGGCCTATAGAAGTCAACGAAATAAACTAGGCACCTCAGACCGCACTTTCTTTAGTATTCTTAAATATCTTTTTCTTGCCAAATGTTTCCTTGTAGGTCTCATTTGTTTTTGCCTGACTATAAGATCTTTACCTGTCGCCACTTCGATAAAATTAATCAATTATAATCACGACAATGTCTCACAATCTGATTGTACGAAAAATGTGTGTGGAAAAATTGTTACGATGTATCCTTCCCGATATTCGGCGTCATTTCACTAACACCAACAGGATATTTTCGACATCTTCCAGCTGAGGCACCACACTGACAACGACGCACGTTACATGGTACTAGCGCAACTACACATGTGAGAGCAGTGTTGCTACGTCGTTCGTATATAAATGGATCAACCTTCTCAAATTAGTTTAATCAATTTGTCTTTAACAAAATGTAAACGTATTTATAATATGAAATTGACTGAATTTTTTTTAAATGTCACTCTAGATTAAAACTTTAAATGAAGAAAAAGGAAAAAAGAAATGTGTTACCATTTGTTGTTGTTCGCGTGTTCCCAATGGTCGACGTAGTTTGAAATTGTTAACTGCAAAAATAATCAAACACACGTTAGCCCCACATGGTTTAAAGTACTGTTGTCCAATCAAGAATTTGTCGTTATTCATCCAATAGTTTTGATCTCGCACTCGCAAAACACAATATAACTTCTCTCATAAGATCTACGTTAGCAAATAGAGTTTGTTGGCAAATGGTCGGCTTAGTGAACAATTGAAGCGTATGACCAACGTTTGCAGTTGGCTAGTCTACCATTACACTATGTTGGGTCTACTGTCTGTGTTATTGTAGAATCTTTACTCTCTGTAAGATAACAAATGTGTTTCAAAAAGCTTATGTATAGGAAATACTTACGCCACGCTCAATTGGAATATCCTCAAATTCCGGAATACATTTGTCACTTGTTGCATTCCCTGGCGGTGGAGGTAATTTTGAACAGCGGTTGTTTACATCCGCTCCTTGGGTTATTAGTACCTTTACGCATTCACTTTCACCCTGTCCTGCTGCTAAATACAACGCAGTTCTTCCAAATATATCTTTAATATCGACTTCGGCTCCTTCTTCTAGTAAGAAACTAACAATCTCTGTATGACCGAGACATGCTGCTAAATGAAGAGCAGAAATACGCACTTCACCACATAGAATATCATTCACATTTATATTGCTTTCTATCATGGTTCTTAACCTTTCCAGATCGTTTCTTTTAACGGCTCGAAAGAATTCAATATTATCCAGTAATTGTTCCGTCTCACTTTGCGTGAGTGATGCTCTTCTTTCTCCCCCATTGGAAGCCTTGGACCTTCGACTTGATTCTTGCATTCTTGCTGTCACAGTAAACGGTTATTTAGTGTCCAAAAAGTTACTATATTATTTCCACGAAATACATTTGAACTAGTCCTAAATGTTTCGTCGGGCAATGTATTACGGAGACCAAATACCTGCAAAATAAAATACGCGTTAGACATAATGATAAGTGAAAGTTTTTCAATTGTAAAAAGAATGTCGTTTTTCATTGACCTTTTTTGGTAAACCTCTACTATTGTTTTGTAAAAATTTCCTCTAGTCCACACTCCACATTTTATGGTCCATAAGTTGGAAACCAAATCTTACAAACCAAACAACTTCACAAGGAAGTAAAGCAAGTATAACATAAAAGTTTATATACATATTGAGCGCTAGATAAATATAACTACGCCATAGCTGAACTTGCAAATCGAAAATTAGTATCAATAAAATATGAAAATTTCAAAATACTCAATACGAAAATATTGCAACACAGAACATCGAATTATCAAAATATATCGAAATAAGGAAAATATCAAAACACTGAATACCAAAATATCGAAATAAATAAAATATAGGAATATCGAATATGAAAATATTGAAATAACGAAACTATCGAATTATTTACTAGGCCTATCAAAATATAACGGGAAATATTGGAACACTAAATATCAAAGTATCGGAAAATGTCAAAGTATTGTAAAATATCCAAACAAGAAAAATGTAGCAACACCAAATATCAAAATGTTGAATACAGAAAATTTTCAAATACCGAATATAGAATTGTCGAGAAATGTCGAAGTACCGAATGTCAAAATATTGAAATTAAATAAAATATCACAGTGTTGAAATATCAAAACGAAAAATGTTAACATATCGAATTATCGATTTATCCATAAATAATAATCAAGATATTGATTTTTCAATATTTTGAAATAACGATCTATCGATATATATATATATATATATACAGTAAAAGCTCCTTATTCCTGCTTCCTTCATTTGCGTTTTCACTATTCGAGGATTAAAAAATGCGACCCAATTCCTATATTCGCGGCTAAAGGTTTCTTTATTCGCGGATCTAATCAGTACGTACATACATAATAATAAAAAGGATTCCAATAGATATCCAACCCAATATCCTTTGTAAACGCCGTCAAATGGACCAATAAAATGTAAAATTGACCTTATTACAACTTTGCCTAAAGTATGTTGTTAAATGATATCGTCGCTGTATTGGTTCGGACTTTGACATAAGCCGCCTTCGCCGCGATCGGTGTTTTTGAGAATGTAAACAAACAGAGTGAAAGCAACCTTATTACTCAATGAATAAAGTATATTTTTAAACGCCACCACATCATTAGACGTTCCGTCCTTTGGTAAGAGCCGCTTGCCGTGTTTTATTGTTTCGTCTTTCCATTCGTTACAAAAATTGTGATCGAGTAACACGTCTCTACCGCTGTCTTCCTAATTTATACAGTAATGTCAACTAAAAAAAAAAATGAGAAACGAGTTTCGACACGAAAAAAATCTGTGTTACCGTTTAAAGTGAAAATAGAAATACTTGATCGTTTACGCCTTGGAGAGTCGTTTACATCCATATCACGCTCATTCAATGTCAACGAATCAACTGTACGATCGATAAAAAAATCCGAAGATAAAATAAGGTCGTCTGTAGCTTCAACTTCACTGTCAGCGAAAATTGTTCGTGATCCAGCAATTGAAAAAATGGAAGTGACGTTGTCATTATGGATCGAAGACCGCAACCAAAAGAGGGTGCCCCTGAGTGGTCCAATGGTCCGGGAAAAGGCAAAGCGTCTTTACGCTCACTTTAAAAATCCTGCGGGTAGTTGTAGTGGTGAATGTACAGATGGAGGATTTCAAGCATCGGAAGGTTGGTTCAATAAATTTAAGGTGAGACAATCATTGCATAACATTAAAATCGTTGGAAAACATGCATCTGCAGACACTGCTGCAGCAGAACGATATCCAGAAGAATTTGCAAACTTAGTAGCTCATGGAGGATACAAACCTGAGCAAGTATTTAATGCAGACGAAACTGCACTGTTTTGGAAGAGAATGCCAAACAAAACATTCACTTCTAAAAGCGAAAAGTCTGCTCCTGGATTTAAGGCAGCAAAGGATAGAGTTACACTGCTGCTATGTTCTAATGCATCTGGAGATTGTGTCATTAAACCACTGATGCTTTACAGATCGTTAAATCCTCGGGCTTTAAAAAATCAAAACAAGGACGACCTGCCAGTGTTTTGGTGTGCTAATAAGAAAGCGTGGGTTACAAGCGCTATTTTTTGTGACTGGTTCCGGAATTGTATTGTTTATGAAGTTGAAACTTATTTTAAAAAAAAAACAGAATTTAGACTTTAATGCAGTTCTAGTTTTGGACAATGCACCAGGTCATCCTCGCGAACTTGAAACTATGGATCCAAATATAAAAGTGACATTTTTACCTCCCAACACGACGGCTTTGCTTCAACCTATGGACAAAGGAATAATCCAGGCCTTTAAGCTCTATTACATTAGACGAACCTTCAAAATCGTATTGGATAATATGGAATGTAATCCTGATATGAATATTATGGAATGCTGGAAGAAATTTGACATAGCAAAATGCATCGTAAACATAAAAGAATTATTGGGAAAACTGAAGCCAGACACATTGAAGTCATGCTGGAAACAACTGTGGCCTGCTCTGACTGCAGAAAATGACGAAGAATGTGTGCAAATTCAAACTTTGACTGCAAACAGCCGAAATTGCGAATGGAATACGACGAGATGGGTTCGAACAGATAGAATCAAGTGACATTCAGGAATTACTTGAATCGCAAGATGAAGATTTGACTGAAACCGACTTGGAGGAAATGTTAAATTCACAGCCCATTGAAGAAGAGGCTAAAACAAGCACTGGAAATGTGACATTTAATTTGAAAAATCTTAGTGAAGGTTTAAGAATGACAAATTAGCTTTGTGATTTCTTTATGAAAATTGATCCGTCTATGGAACGAAGTCTTATTTTAAAGAGGCGAATTGCTAATGCCACTGCTGAATATCAGTCTGAATTGAAGGAGCTTTTAAAAACTGCCAAGGAAGTAAAAATTACAAAATTCTTTAAACCATTGCCTAAGCCTGAAAATAATAATTAATCAATATGGCCAAAAACTTCAATTACAGTAAATTGATTTTTTATATATGTATTTGTTTTTTTTTTATTTTCTCACCTAGGAACGTATCCCCTATAATCCCATATAAACTACCATTCCGTATTCACGGTTTCTGTATTCGCGGCATATTTATGGAACATATACCCCGCGAGTTAAGAGCTTTTACTCTCTCTCTCTCTCTCTGTCTGTCTGTCTCTCTCTCTCTCTCTCTCTTATATATATATATATATATATATATATATATATATGATTGCTCTGATCTTTGACTTCTATAAATTGAATCAGAAGGATGATGGATGCGTATAAATGACAATGGAAGAGTCAGGAATGAAGACTAGGGTAAAATGGAATAAAGTGAACAAGGATTAGAAACACATTATTGTATACTAGAAACATATATATGCTAGGATGAAACGAAACGAGAATTATTGTATTAAAAGAGATACCTGCCAAGATTAGAGAAACACATCATCATAATAAGTCATAAGTTTGCAGTCTTTCTTAAAGATCAATCATCGCAGCACCCATAATTTATAACCCTTCTTTCCCTGTTTTACCTTACATTATACTATCTCTTCCCAAATAATCGTACCCATTTTCTTTTCTCATTTTAAGTTGTTTTGGTCCTGGGTGGTGAACAAACACCATTCTATCATATGTTACGGATACCTGTTAGAGGTTCGGAAACCTAGCAGGCCAGGGTAAAAGACATATTCAGAATAGAGCATTCCTAGTAGCGCTGGAGATATATCGACAATCTAATTCTGTTGGAAGATGGAGTGGAATAAAAAGTTGACGATGGTTGACGTACGATGAAGTAATCATACTTTTCTACATAGAAACTGTGTAGTTTATTCTCCCTCACATCAAAATGCCAAGTGTGAGTCCTATTATGGGAAGTGTGAACACAGGATGGATTTTCTCTATGACCTGCATATCTCTAGGGACACGCAAGTAGTTATTACTGTTTCTCTGAATTCCATTTGCCACTGAAGCTCGCTCGATATCACTGAAAAACGTTCTTGGTAATGAGATGGTGTCAAGAAAATGATGCAAGAGACGTAGATTACCCTCCGATGATAGATTGTTTAAAGTCCATGAGTGTACAAGTAGAGTCTATGTGGCTATGAGCTAGCAATGGCGGTCGATATCTTGATCCTTCTGTCTGAGATGTCCTCGGTGAAGCACTAGAGGAACGTGTGCTGACAAAACACACCTGCATTGTCATTGTATACACCACTAATGGAACACTGAAACGTTAGCTCCCAGACGAACAACGCTTTTACGGAACGACCCTCCGCGTACTCGAAGCACCATTATATTTCGCCACGGTCAAAGTAATTTTAGAATAAGCGTTCGCTGGAGTCGTTCTTGCAATATAGACACAGACTGTGATCCCCACACACGACTACACTGACCGCCTTTTCCAAGTAGGGACTTGTATACTCCAAACTTCTAGAAATATGCTATCTATTTTAACCGATGTTCTGGGACTTTCAAACTAACAAGGGAAAGGTGTGATGCCACTCAGAGATAATTGCACCAAATTTGGTGTAGGAGTAAGTAATGAAAATAGAAAAGAACATGTGGAAGAATTCGTTTCGCAGACGTTCAGAATCAGAAATATTAGGCCCTACAGTTCTGCATAAGTACGATCTGTCAATCAGATATTGATGGGACGGAGCCTTTGCTTGCTGTTGTGATCAGTGCAGAAGAAGTCAAATAAAGTAGAATGAAAATAGAAGGTGAGGTGAACAGAAAATGCGCCAATTCCCGCCCTCAGTCCCACCAGGCTAATGTCGGTATACTAAACCTATCAACTGCCCTTCCCATTACCCACCGTTTCTCTTGTCTATTGAGTCTCTATCACTAGTTAACTTAATGAAATGATATTAAGAAAATATATACACAGAAATAAATCGATCTCGAAGACGAAGCTCGAATCTGCGACTTGTACTTTCTGAACTGGTCAATGGAGCGTTGAGGCTTACTAAGCCATCAAGGTGCTAATTGATTTATAGTAAGGAGGCATAAACAGATCTGGAAGAGTAGACTTGTGCTACCTGCACAACACAGTATTTCACATTCCTATAAATTGCGGAGCCTACACAACACAGTATTTCACCCGGTTACATAAGCGGTCAAAGCCTACAAGTTTTTTTTTTTTTTTTTTTTTTTTTTGATTGGATGAGTTCGGTGTATGACTCAAAATTTCATCATCATAACTCGGGAACCGAAAGCGTGTGCAGCATAATAATTCATATGCTTATACAGAGTGACCGAAAAGCAGGTATATATCCCTGCATTGATCAAGTATAACATTCTAGCTTATAGGTTTATTAGCTTCGACTGTTCCGAGCTTAAGATATAAAGTAAAAATACAGTAAGAACAATTGATAGAGAAACTAAGTCTACCTGATGGATAACAATTAGAAATGATATTTTAAAAAAAACAATGAGTTGATCAGTACGGATGAGAAGATACTGTTAAACCTACTTTTGGGTCACCCTGTAAAAGTGACCAAGTTCTACCACCGGGGCTGGCCCTAGCCAATTTACCACAAGCCAATTTACATAATTTGCCGTTCCCGAAATAACAAATCTTAAAACGACGATTTTAGGTATGGTATCCCATCATGAATAACGGAGGTGAGGAAAAACCTCGTAGCACTCTTTCTCAGAAAAGCCCAAACACTACAAATACAATCTCGTTGTGTCTGTTTTAAAAATATAATTTACTATTTTAGCGAAAGATAAAGCAAACACACCTGAAGAGGAAATATAGTAATTTTTGGGGGGGAGGGATTTAATATCGAATTTCCATCTCAATATCTTAGTTTACAATTCCAGTCCAATTAGCTCTTATATCTTTATTTCTTAATATTCCTTCTATATCTGTTAAAAATTAAAAAAAAAAACTTGTTTCCACCTTAAATGATAAGGAACTTGTTTGTGACAAAGACAAGACCAGTTTTCATGTCAAAACTGTGACAACTAACTAAATGGAACAGGTCTTTGTTATTGTTATAGAATTGAATTCTTGGATTTGACAACAATCAAGCAATTCATGCTGGGATTAGTTTGACCATTTGCTTTAGCACTGTCCATGTGACCTAGAATTAATGCGACATAAACATGTTTTATGAATGTATTATTCAAATAGAAGGTCAGCTTAGTAAATTTAATTACCATCATGAAGTCTATTTCCAATAAGTAATATTTATTTTAGATAATATAGTTATGACAGATTTAGCCGCCCCTCAAAATTTGTCACCATGTGCAAATGCACGTATTGCAGATATGGTAGAGCCGGCCTCGTCTACCAGTATGCAAAATTTGAAGTTGGAACCCGATTTGATGAGTTTGGTTGAGCAAATATCTTACATATATATATAAGATATAATATACTATATATACAATATATAATAATAATATATATACTGCTCATGATTTTTCAAGTATAAACAAGATTAAGGATGAAAATGTTTAAAACAAAATCTTCAGTTGTGTTTTTAAAAACAAATTTTACGTTGAACAAACCTATCAAACCTTAATTTTAGACGTAAGAAAATGGTAAATGATGTGACTTTTCATTATTGTAAACGTATTGTGCAGATGTAATTAAAATTTCGTATAAAATATAAAAATAAATAAAAAAGTAAATGTAAGACTTTTTTTTGTATTTAATGTTAATATTTTATGAATGTTTACTCCCCTTTCCCACACATGCTTCCTGGTATGACCATAGTTAAAATGTGCTTTAGTTGTTACGCAGATTATTATTACTATTGTTATTATTATTATTATTAAAATAGAGATTACTGCTTGGAAAATATACGAATAAGAGTGCCGAGTTATAGTGTAAGAAGTCAACCGACATTGGCAGGACTAAATTCAAAACGCGAAATATTAAGAAGAGTGGCAATGTCTTATAACAATTTAAAATGAATACACATTTTATTGTTATTATATATATATCTTGAAAATATCTTTAGTTATAGCATTTTATTCACAGAACCAATTTTTTATGTGAAAATACGACAAGACGTAACCAGGGTCTTTCGTATACCGGATACCACATTTTAAGCAAGGTTGACCCATTCTTCACATGATAGTTAAATGAATCTTTACTTGCCATAGTTTTGTAAATGGCATATTATGATATTAACTGTTTCTGTTTTAATCTTATTGTATAATCAGCTTAAATCTTGTAACTGAAAATATTAACCTTCTGACAAGGGCCTTAATGAGCTAATATTCATTCTATACTACAAATTTTCTAGTTTGTTTTAAATGCTGGTATAATAGTTTTAGCACAGTGTCGTAGTCTATTTTGCCAGTTGTTCACATCACTGAAAATAAAGTTATTATTATTATTATTATTATTATTATTATTATTATTATTATTATTATTATTATTATTATTTGTTGCTAGCTTATTTAAAAGGTCTTTAAACTATGCTTTTGAACATTTCCTAAATTTCTAAAGGCCTTCCTTGAGTCATCTTCTCATGAACGTGTCTGAATTCTTCATATCTTAAACTACTCAGTATCAAGACCTTACTGTGCAAGAAATTTTGGTGTCAAAAATGTGAGGTGAAATATTCACTCCACCTAATTGATCTATACCGATGGTTTATAGTTAGTACTTACATGCTTTTATGCTTTTTGGATGGAAGACAGCATAAATGCTAAATCCTTGCGTTGAGGTTATAGTTAATTTTAGTTTCTCCACAGAAGCACCAAATCCCGACACTAGTATTCGGAGAAAAAAAAAGGAGAATGTTAAGAACACGTAAACCAAACTGAAAGTAGATTTGCGAGTCACTGTCACGAAGCTTTTATCTTATCAAAGATTAATCACATTTAACGACTGTTTATCAGAAGCAAGATAATTTATATCTACGTAAAAAAAAAAAAAAAAAAATATTATATAGCCCTGACTCCAAGAATTACATTATCTTCACCTTGTTTACTCCTTCGATACAAAGAAAATCGAATTGTAACACGTCAATATTAAGATTTTCTGCGAAGGAAACACACAAGATAATGGAAAGTACTGTAGAAATAACTGAATTATTTTAATGTGGATGATTCATGAGCTTATTTAATTGGTCATAGAGTTCTCATAAATTTCACTTATGTGGAAATATTATTTATAAATATCTTCTTGTATGCAACTGAATTGATTATTAATTATAGGCCTACCGTTTTTTTTCTATCAACCAGAATGTCTTTGAAGGAGATGGATAGAATCCCTTCCTCACTTCCTGTTTTGAATCATCCCATCTTCTCGTTACACAATATATCCCAGAACTCAAATTTTGAAACCCCAGAACGATTGATTGTGTCAATATTTTTATGATCGAAAAATTTAAACGATTTTGGATAGGAAGAGGACACGTTTTCGCTCGTAAAACCAAATTTACACCAATTGTCCTAGCGTTTCGAAATTTAGATTCTGTGTACATCGAATCCATGCCCTGGGATCCGCTGATAAGAAACTTTTTTGTCTGGCTGTGTTACATACCCACAATATCCAAAATTGCTCAATTTTTTTTGCCACCCCCGCCCCTTAAAGGAACAGAATGTTCAAGGTTAATCGATCTGGGGTTTCGAAATTTGGATTCTGTGCAACAAAATACATCGAATTCATAACCTGGGGTCCAATGCACTAGAAGTCTGCATGGTTCGGAATTTTTAGGAAGAGCCCGGCCCGGCCCGTGAATTTACAATGTGAGGCCCGATCTGAGTCCGAAATATGTTTTAGCATTTAGGCCCGAGCCCGACCCGAGGTCGCGTGAAAATCAAATGAGCCCTAAATAAGCCCGAATTACAGAAAGTTAATAATTAACGCAAAATTGTATTTTTATTGACAGCAATTAGAGGTTTAATTTTGCAGTTGTGCTTTGAAAGTTCTCCAGAAAGAACGGTCCAATATATATCGTTGTACAGTATATTTACAAAGTGAGGCCCAAAAAGACCCGAGAAATATGGTTGTATATTTAAAAAATTACGACAGGAGCCCGGCCCGGGCCCAAAGTTATATGTGCTTTGTAGGCCCGAGTCCGGTCCGCGGGCCGGTTTGGGCTTAGGCCCGTGGGCTCTGCCCGAGCCCGTGCAGACCTCTACTGTGCACATCCCACACATTTAGGATTAATATATCTGAATTTTCCAACTGCGGCCACACTTCCACCTGAGTAGCTCTTTATAGGCCTGCATATCATAAGCACAGTGCTAAGGAATATAATTATTGTGTGCTTAGATTTAACCATTTAAATGTTCAAATATACAATATATTCATAAAACACTTACGTAGTAAAGATAGGCAGAAACAACAGGATCTATACGTATGGGAGGAATCGATAAAGAACCTGAGTATCATATCAAGATAGCCAACCATTACATTCTTTATTGAGCGCTTTTAGCACTACGATAGACTACTAAGGGAAGACAATATACTTGAGCTTAAAAAGGAAGACAAATCAGGGAATTTCGCAAAATGTAGGCCTATGCAAATGAAAATTTATATTCTACAAATACTTGCATTTTGGGGAGGGAGTCTAAGAGATGGTGATGATGAGAAGAACTATAATAATTGAATAAAGAAAGTAGGAGAAAACTGGAAAATCTCGAGAAATCCCATGCTGACAGTGTTTATCCACAAAAGTAGAACATATTGTAACCCTACACACACTAAATATGTTTGCCGCGGGTGGGGGTTGGGGGGATGTTAGCCGATCCAAAGAGCTTCATCCAATACATGGCTCAAACAGTAGTCTTATTGGTCAGATTAAATGATGACGTATATACAGGTCGATGACATGACGAAGTTTCAAGTTCAACTTGTACTTATTACACACTTGTTTATTTCCTTTACCTCTCTGATACGTCTGTATGGCAGAGAGAGACAGATAACAAAATTATTATGTTAAATGTTCAGTAATTAAATCTTCATTCTTGCTAATTCTCTTTGTCATGCAAATATATTGTGCTCCAATGTATCTTAGTTTAATATACAGGGGCGGATCCAAGGGGCTATATGGGCTATAGCCCCCTTGAAGCTCAAGTATACACTGGATAAAAGGGCTTCAATCCTAAAGTATACACTGGATAAAGCGGCAAACTATGGTTTAGCCCCTCCCTTGATCATATCCTGGATCCGCCCTTTTACCATCTACAATTTTTCATTACTTCACACACACACACACACACACACACACACTAATTACTTGATCATGAGACAATGATAACAGGGATTTACGTAAGATGGTGGGTGGAAGACTTTATAATGCAAAACCTTTGCTTTATTATATTCATTTATCATCAGAGGTACAAATAGAGAAGATCTCTCAGGGTCAGACGCGGCTCATGAGAGAAGTAACGCCGGTAGAAATTATCGCTTCACAATAAAGGAAGAAAAGTTGAAATGAAATCTTCCAGTTTTAAATTCCAAGGCGTAAGGTTAAAAAAAAAAAAATGTAGTGAGAATGAATGAAATGGTGGAGTGAAGAAAGTAGAAGGTAACAGGCGTGTTTGTACACCACAAACCCCACTTAGTGCGAGCTGGGATCGAACCAGAGTCCCTATGCACTAAATTCGAACGCTCTACCACTGATCCTTTCCGGCTACTTCCTCATTCTGGTCTAGTGGTTAGCGTGGAGTTTCGGCGAACATGGTCCAAGGTTTGATTGTCGGTATGTGAACATTGAACGCGTTATGCAGTTTAAATTATGCCTTAAACTTGTAAATCCACGTATTATTTAGCCACAGGGCTGTAAGTTTACGTTAAACTTCAACAACAAACAACAAGATGGGATAATATCCATACATATCCACAACCAAATTTATATTTCTATCAAGTTATAATATGTTCGAATATTGTTGAACAGAATATGTTGTCATATCATTTTCTTCCTGGATTATAATTTTTCTTTCCATGTTCTTAAAGATTTATCAGGTTACCACGATGTCGCCAGCCCATTTACCGATTTAAATCTCTCGTGAGGAGCTGCTGGGCTAAGTGCCAGAGCGCTTGCTTCTGGTGTGTGGGGTCCACGGTTAGATATCAGCTCTGATCAATTGGACTGTATGCTGGACAAACATTATGCTCGTAGGATTTTCTCCAAGTTCTCCAACTTTCTTCATTCCATCATTATTATATACTTCATTATCATCGCCTTCGTTATCCTCGGTTCGTAATAGAGGGACGTTAATCTAAAAAGTAACAATTGTTACGATTTTATTGTAACTTAAAATCTGTTATGTTTCAATTGAATTATATCAAAATACGTACGGCAAGGGGAACAAACACATTTTGGTTTCAGCACTAACGTTTGTATCGCAAGTTGGTCGATGAGGAAATTTAGAATAAATAAATAAATAAATTTAAACAAATCGGGTTTTAAATAGGCATAATGATTATACATACTATACAATGTTTTGAAAACTCGTATACGACAAATATTGCACAACCAGCTCCGGTGTTTGATGGGACCCTAAGCTATTGAAAGGGGTTCTTTATACGTCAACCTTTAGGGGGCCCTTATACGTCAAACTTCATTTTTTAAGCAATAAAATGTTGCCGTTATTTAGGTTTGAATATATGCTACTTTATGGACCTAATGGATATCTACCGGTAAATGAAAACAAGGGCTCATTACAAGGAGGGTTGGGAAACGAGGGCCCCATTATAAGCGGGGCTGGATAACAGGGGAATCATTACAAGTGGGGCTGAGAAATAGAGTCCTATTACTTGCTTCGCAAAAGCCTAGTACATAACAATACAAAACACCATTGTTGTATGTGCGTTTTATCTTATTTGCTTTTTCTTGTTGTTTGGAAGTTACATTACGATCAGATTTTTGCTTTAAAAAAATTTTTGGGCCCCCAAGCGAGTGGGGCCCTAAGCTATAGCTTGTTTAGCTTATATGTAAATCCGGCACTGTGCACAACGTAACGAAAAGAACGGGAGTCACTGAAAGCGAAAGTCCTTTTTTTTTTTCTTACATGAATAGCAAAACCAAGGATGCTAACATAACATAAGGAGTCAATGTCACCATTAAAACTTACAGAAAAAGAAACAAAAAAGTATCAGAATTTGACACACGTAGTTCAAGGTATGACATTGCGAAAAATTTACTAATTTTGGTTACGTCAAGGTCTTATTTTTACCTCTTCAGATTATGGTTTTGTTTACTTTTTTTTTTTTTTATTTTTCAACAATTGATGACACAGGAGTCAAGGTTGAGTTCATTCATCAAGCTCCTAAGAATGATTAGCTAATCTTTGATGACTGACACAATAAGAATTACTTACCTGAAAGTCGTATGAAGAAGATCTGCACTGTTTTAGAGATATAAACGCGGTTCTTTTATTATTATGAGAGAAATTAACACCCATCATTTGCCATGCTTTGCACAAAGAACTACTTTCTCCAACAAGATAAAGATATAATAACTTCCTGTTTGTTAGGATATACAACTTCAATGCAGCGAATCCTGGTTCGATTACCCGTAGGAGTATCTGGTTTGCATTCAACATTAATTTCTGTGTCCACATCTCGTACATCCTTGGTGTTGAAGAGGGACGTATGATATTGTTAATCAACATGCTCATTACACATTATCTGAACAAGAAGTTGTGTGACCGGCTACGGTTGCCAGATTCCTCAGAAAGCGAGAGAGAGAGAGAGAGAAAAGATTTTACGACTTTTAGGGGAAAACGAAAGATGGTCCTAATAATTTATATATAACAAATACTTATACGTATAGCTTTGCGTGACATAAGACAATTTTAACTGGAAATTGACTCAGTTTCTTTAAAATAATTGCAACACGTAAAACAAAGAAGTATATGACAATTTCTGGTGGGAGCTCACATTGTTCGAAATCCATGTCGTGCAGTAGACAGTGATGTAACTAAGGAGGGGACAAACTGGGCTTGTGCCCGGGCCTCGGATTGGGGGGAGGGAGGCATAAACTGAGAAAATATTTATTTTCCCTGTAACAGGCACGTAGCCAGGATTTCGTAATAGGGGGATCCGTGACGAATCACTGTGGTTATCACACCAGGGGCTGGATCGTTCTAAACTATTTTACCGGCAACATATACATATTAGTTCGTTTAGCCAAGATTTCGTAGTGGGGGGGAGGGGTCGTGACATGAAATATTGTGGTCACACACCAGGGGCTCGATAAATCTAAACTATTTTACTGGCAACATACCTATATTAGTTTATTAGGACAATAAAATAGGGATATATTAGTAAGTATTTTAATACAAACTATAAAGAAATCTCCAGTTTGTTTCATCGTTCCTTAATTTTTTCATTTATGCTTTCAAGGGGGGGGGCGGACCCACCCCTTGGCTACGTGCCTGCCTGTAAGGAAGGAAAGGAGTTTTAGCAAAATAAAGATCATAAAAGTTACCTCAGAAACTTAACAGGATAGTCCGGGGGAGAAGATGCAATTTTTAGCAGTACCTGACTTTATGTATGTATATATATATAAGGTTTTCCAGCTGATCTTATGTGATTTCGGAGTGCTGATTTTGAATCCGATGAGTGCCACTCCGTACACCTTGGAGAAACTTCGCAAACGGGGGGTAAAGGGGGCGGTATTCTCTTTCTTAACATGTATTAAAATACTGGATCATCTCAGCATAGTTTCATTTTTCTCGTTTCTTATTCACAGTAGAATACCAATTCATGCATATGTTATAAATAACAATACTAGTAACCAATTAACGGAATTTGATAATTTTCTCACAAATGTCAGGGTTGCCAACTATCAATAAAAATTGCAAAAATAATTTTTATACAGAATATTTTATTTTACAAAATTTCCACATAGGAAATGTTAAGAACAAGAGAACTATCATATATATTCCAAATATACAGTCCTTAAACTCTCATATGAGCTATGAATAAAAGCCATACAATAACTAAAAGGCAAATGGGAAAGTACAAGTTTTGATTTCTAAATATGGTTACTACAAAAATAAATCATTCGGAACACTTCAAATATTTATTTCTTGTAAACTGTTTCTAGTTTGTCACTTAATCATTTGTGTATTAGCCTTAAACGTGTTCGCTGCAAGTGTAAAAATTCTACTTTTTCTCGTGAACGTCATAGTTGCCAACTAGCATGGAATTATGTTTTTTATTCGCATTTTGTGTTGAATTTTTAGTTGTAAAAACATAAACGTAAACGGGATCTATGCAAAGTATATGCAATATTTTATTTACTCATTATATGATTTCAGACGAGCAAGGGTGACAAGAATTGGGAGCAGAATTTTATCAAAAATTTTACTTCCATAAACATATATTTATTCTTTCTTCTGATATAGTAATAGTTCAATAGTAATTTTTCAAACATCAAAGCAAATGGAAAGTTTTCAAATTACCAACGTGGAAACTTCTGTGTTGTATAGGCAAGATAGATAACTAATTTATATCTGAGAAAAATCAGACAAATATATTTCACCCTTACTATTTGTTCTGAAAAGATAGTAGCTTATTTTAATTAGACACTCCCATAGCTCTTTGTCTGTGGCGGACGTGTTTACGAACTGTTTGTGAAGGTGTGCGTTGAGTACTAGTAAGAACAAAATGGTTAAAAATGAAATTTGCGTTTTTTTTGTAATAGAGAGAAGAACGTTAAGAAATCGAAAAGGATAAAAGGTATTAGACATCGTGGGAATGCCCTTAATGAACGTCTAAAGAATCTGGAATTCATATTTTGTTTCCAAAATTGTGTGTCTACATATTGTAGTGACGATCATAAAACAATGTTAGACTTGACGAAATCAGTGAAGTTAGGCTCAATGATAAAAGAGAAGTGATAATTGACTACAATGTTTATTTATGCTCTACAGTGGGCCTGCTCGTATCATCTCGTGATATTAATGAAAATAATGTGCTTGACCACGAATTATCTCCAGTTCCAACTACTCTGTTTAATTGGAAACCCCAAAACGTGTGCTTCAACACAAACTTTCCGTAATGAAATTAGCAAGAGTTCTAGTAAGCACTCATCAAACTGTCATTCTTGACAGTTGTGCAATATTCTGGCACGTATCATGGCCAGCACATCCAGCTATTGTAGAAATATATATAAAGATGTTCACAGCAATGGTGGAAGTGAGCTCAAACAAGCTCATATTCTGCATGTGGTATTCGATAGATACTATGAGAACGTCATCAAAGCAGCAACATATAGGAAGCGGCAACAAGGAAATTCAAGACAACAACAACAACAACAACAACATAACTTACATTATCAACTCCTTTACCCAAAAGAGATTCGTACTGACGTCATTGAATACGAAAAAGCAAATAATTTCATTAATCAAGAAATCGCTAATGGACATAAGCATAAATGAATCCCATAGATTGGTTACCACTGGACCACAACCATCGCCCATTGAAGTGGGTAGCTGGACTATGGGGTGAACCAAGAACACACGAAGAAGCTGACATAAATATGGTGCACATAGTTCTTAGGGAAGCTAAACATGCTCCTAACCAATCTGTACTGGTGAAGTTTGACGATACGGATGTACTAGTGCTGCTTCCATATCATGTATATGTTCAAAAGCTAACTATACCAATCATAATGGAAAAATACGCTGGATCCAGAGAAGTAATTGACATAAATGAAGTCGTATTAATACACAGTCCGTATATGGTGAACATTCTGGCAACCCATGCTCTAACTGGCTGCGATACTACTTCATTTCTTGTTGGGATTGGTAACGGCAAAATGCTGAACACTCTATCGAAGTTTCGAGGCATACCTGAAGCAGTTGGCAACACCAAAGCTGAAGCAAGTGTAATATCAGACAAGTGCAATACATTTGTTGCTCAGTTATACAGCACTGGAGAAACCATTACCAAAGATGTACGAGCTCGACTCTGAAAAAACAAAGCATGGTTAGCAAGACAGTCACAAATCTGCCATCTCTTTCTAAGATTCCTCCAACTGTTGGTGTACTGCAGGAACATTATAAGATTGCTCGTCTTCAGACAGCCATATGGGAATCAGCTGAAGAAACTAATCCTCCTGATCTAGATCCAAGAGACTTCAGATGGAAATTTTTGCCATATGCTGCAGAAGAATATGTACCTCGTATGTTGCCCGTAGATACACCAATAGCGCCTGAAGTAGTAGTAAACTTAATTTGCTGCTTATGCCCAGCGGGATGCTATCGTGTTCTGGTTGCCTTAAAAGGTCATCAAAGTGCACATCGTTCTATCTGCGAACGTGTGTGCATGAATGGACCAGAACAAACAGAAGAGAGAGATGAAAAGGAGTTCACGTTTTCCCTGTGCGTTGATTCTGATAGTTTTGTACTGTGTTTCTCTTTTCTCCAAGCAACACACCTTAATGCTTTCAACAATAGGTAAGTATGTAGATATTGTTTTAAAAACATAGTTGGTTTGTTGTACTGCGTGAAAAATTAAAATTAGGCATTATTACTTCGTTTTACGAAAGAAACATTTCTCATATCGCTGTCGAAATTGTAACCCTCCTGAATAACCAGTTTTCCTATGATTATAGCGTATTCTAAGCGACATGAAGAGTAAATAAAAATATTGCGTATACTTTGCATAGAACTCGCTTACTTTTACGTTTTTATCACTAAAAATTCGAAACAAAATACGAAAAAAACATAATTCGATGATAGTTGACAACTATGTCGTTCAAGAGATAAAGTAGAATTTCTAAAATTTCGACACAAAATACGAAAAAAACATAATTTCATGATAGTTGGCAGCTATGACGTTCAAGAGAAAAAGTAGAATTTTTGCACTTGTAACAAACATGTTTAAAGCTATTCACAAATGATTAAGAGAAAAACTGGAACCAGTTTACAAGAAATATATATTTGAAGTGTCTATATATATATATATGAATGTATATGTGAATATATATGTGAATGTTTTACTTTTGTAATAACCATATTTAGAAATCAAAACTTGTACTTTCCCATTTCCCTTTTAGTGATTGTCTGGCTTTTATTCATAGCTCATATGAGAGTTTAATGACTGTATATGTGGAATATATATGATAGTTCTCTTGTTCTTAACATTTCCTATGTGGAAATTTTGTAAAATAAAATATTCTGTATAAAAATTATTTTTGCAATTTTTATTGATAGTTGGCAACCCTGACATTTGTGAGAAAATTATCAAATTCCGTTAATCAGTTACTAGTATTGTTATTTATAACATACGCATGAATTGGTATTCTACGACTTTCTCATCAGCTAGGCGTACCAAACGTCATAAGCTGTCTTTTGTATAAAACCTAGCCTAGCTGGGAAGTGTTAACGTGCCTTCGAGGACATTGTGTATCACACGCACAATCGAGACCAGCACGCATACGCTCTCACTGGGATTGACAGTGCTTTTCAGTGCTGGAGGGTGAACCTATCATTACCATCATTACACCCTGAGTCATCAAACCATTCACTATACATCTATAAGCGTAACATATCCTTTCATTTGGGCATCAGCCCAGGGGCGGATTTTTCGATGGCGGACCCACGGCAGGATCAGGCAAAACGATGAAAGGCAAGTATACAGGATTACCGCAAGTTTTAGCTGGACCAACCGAGAACAACACGAAGGTCAGGACCCGCAGGGATCCAAGTCACGTCGGCTCCACTGTTAGTAAATCTCAGCAGCAGCGGCGAGGTTCTCAAGCCTCAGTTGCCTCTGCCACTTCTGTTCTTTCTTCTGACTCTGTTCGCAGCAGATCACCACATGCATCAGAACAGACACACAGTTACGCCGAACGGCTACAACAATCTCCGCCTACGAAAAAGCAACATCTCTCTTCAAATCCAGATGTAAGCCAAGTTCCAATGGACATAGCTACATCTTCGAATAATTCTGACGGTTCTACTTCACCTGCCGTTCATTCAATGCTACTAACTAATTTCGACGTAAAATTCAGCAATGCGAAGTTTGTCGCCATACAACTACGCAAGTACCTCCCTCGGGCAGCTATATCAGAAATCGTCCATACGAGGAATGGTATAATCTTAAAAACTCCGGACGCAACTCTGCTCGCTACAATAAAAAACAAAGTGCCTATTGACACTTTTGGTTCCAACGCGAAGATTCAAGCACTGAACTCTTCCACACGTAAACAGCCTCCACCACCGAAACGATCACCATTGTTATCTGTTGTGATTCGGGGGGTTGACCCCTCTTATACAGATGAAGAGGTCCAAGAGGAGCTCAAGCTAGAAGGTCATACTATTACGAAAGTTCTACGAATTCGAAACGACCAAGGCCCTACTTATATGGTTCGTGTACTCACAAACCACCAAGACACCATCGATGAGCTATTGGCATCAGGAGCCTACATTTATAACCATAAACACCGAGTAGAGCCATCACGAACACCAGTTCCTATGCCTAGCCGCTGTGAGCGATGCCAGGTTTACAATGCTCATCAGACATCTGATTGCAAAAACATAAGTAAATGTGGCTACTGTGCTGGTCCACATAACACCCGGACTTGTAACAACTTACAATTGCCACCAAAATGCGCCACTTGTAATGAACAGCATCCGGCCTACAGTTATAAGTGTAAGGCAAAGCCGGACCCTTTTCAGGACCATCCTGAACTCGTCGTTCCTTTACGACCACCGACGCCAGTTCAAACCACTCCACGTCCAATTGACGCTCCTGTTTCATTGGACCAGCTACTAACGTTTCTGACACTAGCTCTGCAAAATATTCATCCTTTCATTAGGCCTCATATTCTACAACAAATCATTATAGCAGCAAAAACAACTTTCCATGTCAATTTTACTGCAACATATTCCAGCAATACTGTCCATTTCTATAAATCACATGCTACTACAATCGATTAATATCATGGCTTTAACCTTTCTCTTTCTCAACATCCGGTCACTACCAAAGAACAAAATTTTATTTGAACAGCTTCTTCTCGAAGAGCATGTAACAGTCTTCCTACTTAATGAAACATTTCTTACAAGCTCTCGCACTTGTCGTTTACCACGATATACCATGCTTCATTCTGCAAATCCTCTACCTACACTTCGAGCTAATGGGGGAGTGGCCATAGGGATTTCTCCTCACATCCCTTTTCGCCAGCATCACTATACTGCAACAGCTGTTCCCGCATACCTGATTGCCACTGTTTATTTCAAAAATATCATCATCACACTGGCAACTATATATATAAGACCAACCCAACCATTACCTGAGCAGTTCGTACAATATATCTCCAACACCTTCAATAGATATATTATCATGGCTGACTTCAATATGCATAGCCGCAGCGATGGTGACCGGACCAATTTTGTTAACTTTATAACGACGCACACTACTGGAATCATTCTTGATCTTCCACAAGCTACACGTCCCATCTCAAACACCAAGCCTGACATAGTCATCGCCTTAGCAAATCTTGTCTCACACTGCAATGTCGAAATCCTTGATCTTCTGGGCAGCGATCATGCACCCATCAAGCTCGTCTATAAACCATATTTAGCTACAACTAGTTTTTCGTTACCATTGCGAGTGAGCTTGCGTTATGATAGAGCTAAATGGGATCAATATCGTACCCATATTTCAGACCTCACTAGAGATCTAACCGAACCCACCACAAGCGATGATTTATATCAGACTGTAGACATCATTACCACTGCAATCCAAGAAGCCAGCAACTTATACATTCCAACCACCCAATCCGTTCCCTATCAACCTAAGCTACCGCCTCAATACATCACTATGATCAAACGCTCACGTCAGTTCTATCGAGACTATCTTCGCACTCGCAATCCAGAAGCACTCCGACATCATAAACAACTCCAACGGACAGTTCACAACTATGTCAAAGCATATAAACTTTTCTCCTGGGTGAAGACATGCAACAATCTTTCCGAAACATCGCATCCTACAAAATTCTGGATTCGCTTTAATGCATTGTGTGGGAAGTTTACTACTACACCCTACCCTATTTTATTAGGCGACACACCTATTTCTACTGATCGAGATAAAGCGAATGCATTTGCAGACCACTTACAAGAAATTTTCACACCGCCAACTGACAACGCACCACACGCCGCAGACAGACTTAACACCTCATCGCCACAACTTCAACCAAATATTACTCATATCTTACCTACTAATGCTGCTGTCTCTGCTCCCATCACTGTTCAGGAAATCTCACAAGTTCTTCATAACAAACGAAATACTGCACCAGGTCTCGATAACGTGACATATCGCCATATCAAAGAAAGTCCTATCTCGCTTCTGCTTCTTCTTGCGAATGTTTACACATTCATACTGCGCACTGGCTACTTTCCTTTAGCTTGGAAAACATCTAAGACGCTTATGTTTCCTAAACCACACAAACCGCCGCAGAATATTGCATCCTATAGACCTATCCAACTTACTTCCACCTTCAGTAAGATCTTAGAGCGCATACTGGTTAAACGATTACATCTTTTCATCACCGATCATAACTTACTCCCAGTCACACAAGCAGGTTTTAGGCCAGCCTTCTCTATCAACGATCAACTACTCCGACTCACAACGCTCATCACACAACATTATAATTCAGCTCAACCTTCTTGTTTAGTGTTATTTGACTTGGAGAAAGCATTCGACAAGGTCTGGCACCTTGGGCTCATATATAAACTTATCAAATTCCAGCTTCCTATCTCATATATCCGCCTCATATATAATTTCATTACCAATCGTATCACCTATATCTCCATACGTGGCAGTTTATCACACCCTATCTTTCTATTCACTGGAGTACCGCAAGGGTCGGCTTTATCTCCCTTACTATATCTTCTGTATGTAGCTGATATGCCCCGATTACCAGATAAATTACACCTCTTTCAATATGCGGACGACACGGCCCTTTTAGCAGTTGGAACAACTATCCAGCAGATCAATACTATCTTACAGACTGCTATCGAAAGCTTCTACACCTGGTGTACTCTCTGGAGGCTTACTATTAACGCAGCGAAAACTCAGGCCATAATGTTCTTACCACCCAGACAAACTTCCAAATTCCGTAGAAATCCACGAAAACTCTCTCTCCATGTTGATGGGGTGCCTATTCACCTCAGTAATACTGTTACATATCTGGGAATTACATACGACCGCCACCTTACCTGGTCGCAACACTTGAAAAATGTTACTACTAAAGCCTATAATAGACTTAATCTCTTGAAACGATTGACTGGTACCACTTGGGGCCTTAAAGCACACACCATACTAAATACGTACAAAGTTTTTTTACTACCAGTCCTCACGTACTGCTTCACTGCTTGGTTAGCTGCTCCGACAAAATTCTACAATAAACTCTTAATCCTAGAACGCCATGCTTTTCGTACAGCGTTCCGTATTAAGCTACCCAGTCCCACAGAGGAACTGTACCGCCGAATTACTTTTCCGACCTTACAATACTATCTTGAAAAGCTGCGGCTAACATATATCACCAAACGTTTCAAAACCCGACATCCTTTACTTCAGGATACAATGCGCTATTTAGCACTTCACCCAACACCTCACCGTTACTATCATTCTCCACTTTCACTTCTCTTCACCTTATATCACTATACTCTACCACCGTTAGATCCCGCTTTACTTATCATCACCGATTACGTCATTCATGATCATCTTCCTCTCATTCACCCATCATTTCCAGCACAGTGATTACCATCAATTACTAACATGGGCCTCATTCGTTTTCATCATTGCCTAGAGCAGCCCCTAGGCTGAAGATAAGCTCATTTGTCTAACTAACATCACCCACGTGTTGTCCTGTGTATGCACCTCACCACATCATTCACGCCCATTACTAGATCATCCGTATCGTACATGCTATACTTAATCCTTCGTTATGATCATTAATGTTCTTTGCTTATAATATACTGTTTGATTATTTCCTTATGTATTTTCCTTTATTAACAACCATATATATGTAAAGTAACGTTTCATTCATCTATTTATATAATCTATCACATCTTACTTTTGGCACTTCTATTGTTCTCATGTTTTGCTTTGTTTTCTCACTTATATATATATTTCTATAATTATCATATTTATATTTATGTTGTGTTCAAATATACTCGTTATTATGTTACTGCTCTTATGTTATTAAAACTATACCTACCACTCAAGTATGATTATGATCGAAAAGATCATAATGTCCTAGTTCTAGAAATAAATAAATAAATAAATAAATAAATAACTCTTAGCCCACCCATGCGTTACATCTTTACCATATTACCTTCACTTCTCCCACCTAAGAGAGGGTGTAGCCCTCTAAAAGGGAGCTAGCCTATGGCTAGCACTTCAAAAAAAAATGGTATTCTACTGTGAATACGAAACGAGAAAAATGAAACTATGCTGAGATAATCCAGTATTTTAATACATGTTAAGTAAGAGAATACCGCCCCCTTTACCCCCTGTTTGCGAAGTTTCCCCAAGGTTTATGGAGTGGTACTCATCGGATTCGAAATCAGCACTCCGAAATCATATAAGATCAGCTGAGAAAACTTTTATATATATATATATATATATATATATATATATATATATATATATATATATATATATATATATATAAATCATGGTTCATCAGCTTCTCCCCCGGACTATGAGCTACCTTAGGGTCATATCCATAGGATATAAATTAGCTTCAAAGCCATATTTTGAGGATATAGTAAAAATCTTTGCATCCTGAAGAACCCGCAAGGTTAAATTTTAGTTCCAGTCTTTTGTGTTTTCACAGGCCCGCATCCATCGGGGTCTAGGGGGGCCGCCCCCCTAAATTTTAGCTGCCCCGCTTACAGTAGGCTTGCAAAAGAACTATAATGTCGTGATGAACTATCATATGGTTGGATCGCCCCCCCCCCCCTACATTTTTAGGTTGGCTACGGGCCTGTGTTTTCATTTAACTTACATTAATTTAAGGGATTTGCAAAATGTTCGAATATAATACTCGAGACAACAGCTTGACTATTTGTCATAATTATTCTATTCTAAAGCAACACACTTTTGATTCATTCTACACATATGGACATTCCGATATAGCCTAGCTGCATCGCTCACAGTAGATCCTCCTCGCACGGAAGAGACACTAAACTCAAATATACCACAGAAATCTCTGTTCATTTTAATTGTACTTTACTGAAGACTTTATGTATCTTAACAATCCCACATTCGGTTTTATACGTTCAAAAAAGAAGAAGAAAACAGACCCATGATGCAAAATGGATAGAATAGAATTATGATTCAAAATGGCTACAATAGACCCTTGATTCAGAATTGCTTGAATAGACCCATGATCTGGAATTGATAGAATAGATCCATGATGCAGAATGGCTAGAATATATCCATGATCTGGAATGGCTAGAATAGATCAATGATCCAGAGTGACTAGAATAGACTCATGATCCAGGATGGTTACATAAGACCCATGACCCAAAATCGCTAGAATACACCCATGACCCAGAGATGCTTGAATATACCTCTTATCCAGAATGACTAGAATATCCCCATGACGCAGAATGGCTAGAATAGATCCATGATTCAAAGTCACTAGAATAGACCCATGATCCGGGAGTGGCTGAATAGACTCATGATCCAGAATGGCTGGAATAGAATCATGATTCAGAATAGCTACAATAGACCCTTGATCCAGAATGGCTTGAATAGACCCATGATTCATAGGGGAAGAAGAGACCCATAATCCAGAAATGCTAGAATAGACCTATTATACCAAATGACTAGAATAGAATCATGATTCAGAATGGCTACAATAGACCCATGATCCAGAATGGTTCGAATAGACCCATGATTCAGCGTGGGTAGAATAGACCCATGATCCAGAAATGCTAGAGAAGACCTATTATCTAAAATGGCTAGAATAGGCGCATGGTTCAGAATGGCTTGAATAGACCCATGCTCAGAGTGACCAAAACAGATTCATGATTGAGAGTGGCTAAAATAGAACCATGATCCATGAATGGCATGTCCCATCGGAACACTCAACCCCTTACAATACTCAGCGCCCTCTTCCCGAATTATCATGTCAAATTTGGTTAAGAATGGTTCGGCATCTTGGAGGGGTATCCGGATGAACGAACACTTGAGTCTAGTTAAGATGATCTTCGCTCCAGCAAATTGGTCCAGTGGATTTTTCTTCCTAGATTCATTTTATGATCTTCAGCAAGTTAAAATTTTAGTGAATAAACTAAAGACAATGCAGAATAACAAAATGTAGAAAATAAACCCTATAGTATCTTCAAACTGTTTTTAAATAAACTAATAATTAGTACCATAACTATTTTATATAGTAGAAATTTGGATACGCATTTATGAGGTCATTGTTGTTGATTATACTAGATTAGGTTAGTGTTTTGCTTTTCAGTCAGCAGCGAGGCTGTATGCAAAGTGAATCTACAGCTTAACATGTGATGCGAACCCGATGAGCTCTCACCTGGAATCTACTCGTGTCACTCGCGTTAAAAACTCATCTTAGTTGTTGCACCAGTGCAAGAAAGTTTCACGGGTCATCAGGTCACTTCTGCAACTTGTATCACAACTTTTGTCCGGGTCATTTTGATATGGGTGTCAGTTCTCAGACCCGCTCTGGCCCGGAGACTTAGGCGGACCGGTGACCCGGCGACATAGCACCAACCAAAATATCAACTATGCAACACTAATTCGGAATTTCACGTTGGATCAATGATGTGATATCACGAATATATCACGATGTAAACTACTCGTACTCGAACATTCGTTTGTTTGATTTCGGATGTGACATTTTAAAATCAACGTACCGTGTCTAGAATACTTTCAGCATAATTTCGTCTTACCATACGGTACTGGAAAATATTGCAGTAGTGTTTGATAATAGACTACACAAATATTAGCAAAACACTTTTTGGGATAAATGACAGATGTAATTTTTGAAACTTCAAGTTTTACAGGTTCGCTGAAATAAGCTTTAACGATCCTACATAATAAATGGTTGCACCTGACCTTTTCTGTGGCGCAAACAGTTTCAAAACTTCAAGTTATCTTTCAGTGCAATACTTTGGCGCACAAGGACAGACACAAGAAGCGAGAATTAAAGTTACATATTTAGTGATACAGGAAAGAATCAGGTTTGTTAGAAATGCATTAGGAATCTCATAAACTATCCCCATGCGTTTGATTTTGTTTCATTGTCTTCGAGTCTGTTCGAATCATGGGTCTATTCTAGCCATTCTGGATCATGGTTGTATGATAGACATTCAGGATCAAGGATCTATTCTAGTCATTCTGGATCATGAGTCTCTTCTAGCCATTCTGGGTCATGGGTCTATTCTAGTCACTCTGGATCATGAGTCTATTATAGTTATTTTGGATCATGGATCTATTCAAGCCATTCTGTATCATGGGTCTATGATAGACATTCTGGATCATGGGGATATTCTAGCTATTCTAGAACTGGATCTGTTCAGGCCATTCTGGATCATGGGTTTAATCTAGCCATTCTGAACCGTTGACCTATTCAACACATGGGTCTATTTCATGGGTCTATTTCTGGATCATGGGTCTATTCTAGCCATTCCGGATCATGGGTCTATTCTAGCCGCTCTAGATCGTGGGTCTATTCTAGCCATTCTTGCTTATAGATCTATTCTAGCCATTCTGGAGCATGGGTCTGTTCTAGCCATTCTAGATCATGGGTCTATTCCAACCATTCTTGCTTATGGGTCTCTTCTAGCCATTCTAGATCACGGGTCTATTCTTGCCACTCTGTATCGTAGGTCTATTATAGTTATTTTGGATCATGGATCTATTCAAGCCATTCTGGATCTTGGGTCTATGATAGACATTCTGAATCATGGGGATATTCTAGCTATTCTAGAACTGGATCTGTTCAAGCCATTCTGGATCATGGGTTTAATCTAGCCATTCTGAACCGTAGGCCTATTCTAGCCATTCTTGCTTATAAATCTATTCTAGCCATTCTAGAGCATGGGTCTGTTCTAGGCATTCTAGATCATGGGTCTATTCTAACCATTCTTGCTTATGGGTCTCTTCTAGCCATTCTGGATCACAGGTCTATTGTAGACACTCTGTATCATGGGTTTATTCTAGCGATTCTAATTCTAACACAAATTTTCAAGCAATTATGCTTTTCGCTGATATGTCAAATTGAATTATTTGCATGTCTATGTCGTGTTCATTCACGAAAACAATTGACGATCCAAAACATTATATGAATAATCAATAAAGATCGATTTTTTCACTCCAAATTTGCAATTAATGGAACAGATCCAGTTCTAGAATAGCTAGAATATCCCCATGATCCAGAATGTCTATCATAGACCCATGATCCAGAATGGCTTGAATAGATCCATGATCCAAAATAACTATAATAGACCCATGATCCAGAGTGACTAGAATAGACCCATGATCCAGAATGGCTAGAAGAGACTTGTTATTACTTTTATTGCTGAATCAACAGAAATATTATCTTGGTTAAAATATGATTCCGTTGATAATTCCATAGAAATAGATGTTAATGTTATGCAATATGATCAGGAAGGTGAGTGAAAAAACAATGATGTAAAACGTATACAATATATAAAACTACATTTCAATAACACTTTTTTCTGTGCAATTAAAAAGAAAATATATTTATTTAGAACGTAAAAATAATGCGAAAAAAAGCTGTTGCTGGAAACAGTTATAAATGCATTGAGTTTCTCCCACGACGAATTCTTGACTGTTTCACTCACGTGATTCCCTATGTTATGGTTTACAGTTTTTACACGCTGTATGTTTCCATTGATGTGTAAGTGACGAGTGCTATTTTACGCGCCAACAGTTGTAAATGGAAGGACTCATGGTCATGCCAGCGAGGCTGACGGGGGGATGAGAAATGAATGAAATAGTGGAATGAAGGAAATGAAAGGAAACGAGAGAACCCTGAGAAAACCCACGTACACGGTGTTTCTTCACCACAAAGTTCACTTAGCGCGAGTTCGGATCGAAACAGAGATCCCATGCACCAGAAGTTAATACACTATCACTGAACCACCTCGGCCCCGCACGCCAGCGGTCTATTTGAGAAATTATCGTATATTCTACATACAGTGCTGTTGACACTATGACTAGTACACGTGTAGAATAATGCCACAAACAAAGCATTTTGATGTGGTGTCGTGCATGGAAGAATCACTGGAGAAGGAATAAGACCCAGTTGAACGTTGCCATTTATGTGCCTTTCCTCAGACTATGAACATCAGGAACTCCACGTTCCTAACTAATCACGCAAAAAAATAACTATTCACAATCAATAAACCATCTTATGTATTATTATAACACATCTATATTATTTTCAGTCATCTTTAAACTTTAGACTTACTTTGCGCTATTCAAACTACATAACTGAATTATTTTCTACTCGAAAGAACTTTGCACTTAAGGAAAGCACTCTCCTCTGGGACCTCCTTTTTTAATAAACATTTCCCTTTCCAATCTTGATCAGTCGAGGTCATGTTAACCTCCAGAAGGCTATACTGAAGACTGAAACGTAAAATTTTACTTGATATATTATTTAACCTCATTTTAAAATTTACTAAAATTAATGTCTGTTTTTGGATTAGGAGTCTCATTTATCGTTTTCTTGCTTGACTGTCAAGTTAATGTCTAAACATTCGACTCTCCTTGTGTTTCTATCATCTAACATTATTATTATTGTTAGAAGTCTATTATTATTATTATTATTATTATTATTATTATTATTATTATTATTATTATTATTATTATTATTATTATTATTATTATTACAACTAGTAAGCGTGTCACTATTACGAGAAAACCAAACAACGTTACATATAATGATCTCCATTAATTGCATACAAATTACACATTTCTTAAAGCCATTAAAACTATTCTCAAAAACTACGCATAAAATTTTTCCTCGAGAATCTTATTTTCTTCACTTGATGTACGTACTCTATCGATTCATATAATGTTAATTTTTGAACAATATTAAAGTTAACTAAAAAATAAAAAAAAAAAGGTTAATTACAGTTTCGGGGTATATCTCATTACCCAAAAATTAAAATTTAGAAGATAATCACAATTTCTGGTTGTATCTCATTACCCAAAAATTAAAATTTAGGAGATAATCACAATTTCAGGATATATCTCATTAACCAAAAAATAAACTTTAAGAGTTAATCACAACTCCGGGTTATATCACGTTAACCATTCAGTATACAATCGTCTTGCTAGATTCACAATGAAAACCTCGATCTTCATCAGCATACTTCAGTACCAGATTCATACTAATATTGTAGTGTGGTTACTGTAAATAACCATTTCTTTTTCAGGAATATGTTTACCAAACCTGCTTTATATATTTATTCTGTTCGTGTGTCCGTCTGTCCGTCCAGCAGACAAAAGAATAAGAACTAGTGAACGGATCACTTCCAAATTGGGTTAGACGTACAGAGCCAAAAATTAGGAAACGAGTTCGTTCATGGAAGTAATGGTCATCGTGACAAAATTAAAACGTAAATCATAATTAGAAGTAAAAGAATATACTGATATAAACAAAGTGATACACAGAGAAAAATCCGTTCTTCGGACAGCGGTATACTGCACAAATATACGGTATCCTCTTGCTTACTATAGAAATCAGTACGGAGTATACGTTATCCGTATGCTACATAGACACTGCCCATAGATGTTACATCATGCCGTTGCAGGATGTCTGACATCTAACAGTTTTCCGTATATCACATGCCTATTATTTATATTACCTTCGTCAGCTATATGTTAAATACGTCCCTTTGTATGTGAGAACGTGACCGCCTACATTGTTTCATACGGAAAGTACGTATAGAGGGAACACTTATACAAAAAGTATTATAAAACATGCGTTTTCAGTTATACGTCTGCTGTATGTTACGTCCAAAAACTACAGGAATTACGCATGTAACCTATCTTTTTAAGTATGCCACCTACAATTTTTTTCTCAGTGTAGGTGTATGATACGCAAAGATATTTGTCATGTAGCCTATGTTAAATGTAATGGGAGGAATAATAAAAAATATAAAAGAACAAATTTTACTACTATCAAATGTTTCGATTCCAAATCTGAAGATTGATTTTCGATAGATGTTTGGATGCTAAAGGTACTGTCTTCCAGAGGCGCCCATTTATGTGTGGCCCAAAAGTAGGTATACACCCCTGCATTAATCAAGTATAATTTTCTAGCTTATAGGTTTATTTGCTTTTCCGAGCTTCAGATATAAGTACAAATAATTAAGAACAAATAATAAAGAAACTAAGTCTACCTGATAAGAAATGATATAAAAAGCAGTGAGTTGATGAGTACAGGACCGTACACCAACTTTTGGGCCACCCTGTTCAGATATATGTCTTTTATTGTAATATATCAAAGCAAAAGTTCAGATTCTGGTAGACCCAAGTAGACTTTGAAGCCCAGACACCCTTGATCCTCTAGGATTGGTGCCCATGTTGTCCACTCTTTCAATCATGTATTTCCTGGTGATTACAGACACTATATTTAAAATAGTATGGTAAGTCAACGATTCAAAGTCGTAATTTGAAGACAGTTCGACATATCCAAGCATTACAGATACAAAACATACAAATACCATGAGTACAAACATATCAAAAGTGGAATCTGCCTTTTCCTTACGGAATAAGTAAAAGGCGTATTTTACAATCCAAGAATTCCGTTTTCTACAAAGGACACTCCAGTTATCGGGTATAAAAAGTAAGAAAAGTAAGGTTTGCCTTCCTTTTGGAAAAGGCAATCAAGGTCCAAGAGTTATGTCTTGAGGTAATGGTACCCAGTCATTTCCATAGAAAGTTATGTAACATCACAGTTGACTTCTTGCATTCTCAGAAATTAAAGAAGGAGCTGGAAGGTAGGCTGGAGTTTAAAAAGGGGAGTAGTGAGAGAAAAATAAGAAAGTTGACAGCGTAGTCTATGGTTTTGCACGCACACTATTTGTGGATCCTTGAGCAGGGACGTACGCAGGGGATAGATCCTGGGGATCCGGACCCCTCTTCATAATCCAGACTTTTCTCTAAATTTAGTTTAATTTTAGTGTTAATTTTACAAATTTTAAGAAAATTTATTCTTATATTGGATTTCGATTCCCCTGAAATCTTTAAACAATCCGAAACAAGTTCTTGCGCAGGTCCCTGTCCATGACTACGCTTACAATATGTCATCCTCGTCTACTTTCCTCATTGTGTTTCTCTATGCTTCTCTCCGAAAATAAAACCAGGCTACTATGTTACACATTGACCAGTTGGAGATGACTACTCCATCCTTTCTTAACTTTGACATGGATGAAGGTGAAGTAGAGTGGGTGAGGGTGAGATGCCCATGCGTCGAAGATGCCTACAAATGCACTGCTTGGAACTTACGCAACGAGGTGGCAGGACAACGTGCTCAACAGAGAGAAAGGTTTGTATATCTGTTACGGCACCTAAACCATAAGGTGATTGAAGTAGTGTGTGAAAGAATTCACGAAAAAAAAAGTGCGGTAACTACTCTTGGTTATAGCTAAAAATAGTTGGTGAAGTTCACATATAAGTCGTGGTTAATAAGTACCTTTTAAAGTTATTATTCTAAATCCGGGTGGGAGACATGGAAGACAGGTAATGCCATGAACTGACATGAGTCAAAAGCGGTTTGAGGCACACGTAGTGTAGTTAAGGGATTAGGCATATTGAACCGCTGAATAGGACAGAATAGGAACCAGGCCGTCACACAAGACCTGGTGGAAGGACTAAACTACTTATCCTGTAAGTTTCAGTCTTCAACTCTTATTCTTCTGTTTACTTTTGTCTTATTATACCTACTAAAATCTATTGCATCTTCCCCCTACTCACTGTACAGTCAGCATCATGCTGTCCGGGCTCTTTACTTCCTCAGGTTGCCCCAGATACATCACTTCTAAAGAGCTTGAGTGAAGCTCAGACCCGCGTTGGAGTGAGTTTAAATCAAGAAAAAAAATTCCCACCTCCACCAGGATCAAAAACGGACCACACAGTTGACACGTAAACTCCTTGCCGATTACTGTTCGGTAACTGTAAAAATGGAAGTGTGATATACTAAATAATACTTCCATTGAGATGCTTCCAGGTTTCATTAGATGAATTTCGTCTGTTAGGGGTGTGTTGTGAGTACAACTCGTTAACAACATTGGTAGGTTCCGTGAAAAAAGGAATATGAAGATATTTTAGGTAACGTCATTTATTAGTTGCGAAATCAGGTTATCAGCAAAGAATTTCTAAGAATATGCCAATATATGTCTCTCTTTACATTTTAAAATGTTAAATATCTCAACTGTTAAGTAGGAACTCGCTGTCGGTAACCTTTCACCAATTTTTGGTTAACTACTTTAGTTATTAAAGTCGAACTGTAATTACACAATCCACAAGCATCGCTAATCAAATGACAATAATTATCCTACACCAACACTATTTTATCAGAGTCATACATCATCACATATGCTTACTTAATATTGGTTTGGTGACTTATACACAATACTACTTAATAGTGTTTTTCTTCACGTTCTTGTCTTGCGGAACCTGCAAGCTCTGTTACAATACAAGGTGCAACTTTCGTGAGTTGTAACTCACAACTCCAATTCAATAGTCTGCAGAATAAACAGTAGTATTGGTATAATTATATTAACGTTAATTATAATGAGAACTTGAGAACAGAATTGCACACCAGTGTTTTAATAGAAATTCTAAATTTTTACTAAAGCAATTATTTTAACTAAGTAGTTAATTATTATTAGTATATACGTTGGACGAATTTTAACAGAGCAAAATAACATTATCGTCCATACAGCAACAAAATAAAATTATGTTTCGGAATTTTGCGAAACACGTGTTTTTCCTTTCTCTCCGTTTTACGCGTGTTGGATGTAATAACTCCGTTGTAATCAAAATAGTATGTTATTGTCATTCTACTGTTTTTTTCTTTTTTGAAGAAAAGCTGTTGGTACTTACCATGAATATTATTGAGTAAGTTCAACACATTATAACCATATGATCCAACATCTCGTCTTTAAATACACCACTTCTTGCTTTTAATATCAACCTAGGCCCATTTCAGCGCCTAGGTTTAATACAGTGGAGCCCTGGGTGGTATCCAGCCTGGTGGGTGTATAATTCGTCCTATCCCGTCTTACATACAGATCGTTATCAAAATAATAGAAACATCAAAGATCGGAAACATGTCAGTTGCTTTGGTTTGCAATAGTCAAGTGACGACTGTAGCGTAGAGGGGTTGGTAGTGGTGTGTTAGTGCGAATCCCGTACTATGTAAGGAGCAATGGAATGGCAGTCTGGAGTAAACTGAGCAGCTGCTAATGGTGTAAAATGTGCGACCTCCTTGATTTCAAAAGAGAACAAGTGATTGGTGGTCGATTATATGGTGCTAACATGACGAAATTTGCAAGATCTTAGGGAGTGTCGCGAGGTAGGGTGTGATATCATGCAAAACTTACAGCAAACCACATCGGCGAAGAGAACAGTTTTCGGAAGAAAACATACAGTAATTGGTACTGGCGAGTATTAAATCGAGTTGGTAGTCAGAACCGTTGTGCGGTGAGACTTCGGTAAAAGTAAAGATTTAGTACCTCCCATAGCCTTTGCCTACAATTGCATTACCTTGCGAGTTACATGACTTGAATGATCAGAATTGAGTTGCACGCCTTAAATCGCTGATGAAGATCTATTATGCTTTGGAATTATGTCAATGATGCCGCGTAATATGGATCACTTGATAGAAGCATGTGATATGGTCGGATAAGTCATTGTTCGCTTTATTTCAAATCTCGGGCAGTGTTTAGTTGTCGCAGATGAGGAAAGTAGCTATGATCAACTGTCTCTGTCTAACTGTGAAACATGGCAATGACTCTGTGATGCTGTGTTAAAGCTTACTAATCGCGTCATTGAATGTGATTATGTCGCTGTTTTGGAGGGGAGGATGTGGATATAATGGTCCAGATGTTGTTTTCACAGGCAATTACACCATATTCACGGATATTTATACCCATTCATACGGCTAGACTTGTTTGTGAAACATTGGATAAAGTTCAACACCTCCTCTGGCCCGTTATATCCCCTGACCTGATCACACGTAATTGAACACTTTTGGTGACACGAATCCGGTCAGATCTCCGTTTCCAGTCTCTGTCACGGAATTGAGTGATATAATGCACGTGCAGAATGGTGCAATATTCCACTTGCTAGTATTCACAATATTTACGACTGTATTTCATGTCAGCCCTGCATCAGAGCTGTTCTAGGGGCGGAAAGTGGTCAAACGCTATACTATATTTTAAGTTATACTTCTTTCAGATATTTCCATTAACTTGGTATCTATGTGTAGTACAAGTCTGCTTAATGGGTAACGGTACATTAGTGGTAGAGCACTTACCTCTTCTGCGTCGAGTTTCTGGTTCGATCCCGGCCAAGTAATTTTGTGGTGGACAACATCGTGTCCGTGGCGTTTCTCGGGGTACTCCTGTTTCTTCCCACATTATCATCCCACCAATTCTTCCATCATCATCATTAACTTGAATGAATCATTCGTCTCCTTTAACCTAAAGAGCATAAGCGTGGGATGTTGAATTGAAAAATTTCATTTCTAAGTCTTATTGCGCCCGTTCTGAAGCGTGATTAGTGTCATAGTAAAGGCTTTAACTAACATATGTTTCCTGCAGTAGTCAGGTCTTTAGTATGACGATAATCTTACGTCAAAACGACTCTGCATAAGGCCTATTATGTATAGCTATAATCCAGGATTTTATGTCCCTATAGTAAACTTCTGCCTATCCTGTCTAATGCGGTAAGAACAGGCCTCATAAGAAAAAAAAGCCCCAGTTTTATAATCATTCACTGCCTTCTCACTCATACCATTAAAACCACACTCTTTATACCAAAACCCACTTTTGTTTAAATTTTTTCATTTCCTAGTACAGGTCACCGATATATAAATTTTTTATGTATTGTACATTTGAAAAACATATATAATACAGAAAAAGGTAGTTTAAGGCTAAAAATACTGTATACATTTTAAGATAAATTTTATAATGTCTAAAAAAAATGAACCGAAACATACGATAATGCACATATAACATTTTAAACTAACATATTGACGTAGAACATATAGTAGGTCTAATTCTGAAATACATTTTTAAACCTGTTTTAGTTTTCATTGATAAATGATTACATTACATGTATATAAATGTACAGTGTGTTTGGAAAAGAACTCCATAGTTTTAACGTGTCCTAGAATTTGTAGAAAGTGGCATACACTATTCTAGTTTGTGGTGTTTGATTTATCAACTCTCCAAGTTTGCCTCCCCTGTAGTTAGCAGGTCTGCTTGACCTTGAGACGGCACCAGTACTGTTTTTTTCCCTCTGTTTCCTCAGTTCAGTCCAGGCAGGGGTGTAGTGCACAGAGCAACTCAGCAAGAATGTGTATTCCGCAACAGAAAGTGCAGTGTGTTATTTGGCTTGTGAAAACTGTTGTGTGCGAGATAACAGTGCAACGTAATATTAGACGTCAGTATGGTGGTGAATGCCCTACAGAAAAAACTATCCGTCATTGACTAAAGTCTTTCAAGGAAACAGGTAGTATTTTAAAAGCAAAGTCACCAGGTAGACCGAGAACTTCTGAAGATGTTGTTGAACAGATCCGTGTTTCTTGTGTTCGGAGCCCGAAGAAGTTATTGGCCAGACGTAGTCTGCAATTAGGAGTGCCTAAAGGTCTGTGTAGGATGTTGTGCGTAAAAGACTTAAGTTGCGTGCCTACAAATTGCAACTGTTACATGAAATTAAAACTACTGATAAAATCGAAAGATACGAGTTTGCTGCTGACTTTCTACACAGAATTGATGATGATGTCAATTTTAAAAAAAATATATTATCTTTTTTGATTAGGCTACGTTTCATGTCCGTGGAACAGTTAATCGTCATAACTACCAGAATTTCAGGGGCAGAGCATCCACATGAAGTTATTCAGCATCAACGTGACTCTCCCAAACTTAATGTCTGGTGCGATTTGATGGAAGATCGTGTGATTGCTCCTTTCATTTTTGTAGAAAAAACAATAAATGAGGACGTTTACTACGACATGCTGACAGAGTACATCTTTCCGCAAATGGACGATATTGACGCGGAAAATGGGCTTGTGTCTTTCCAACAAAGATGGCGCCCCACCTCATTACAGTATTGATGCGCGTGCAGCTCTTGACACTCGCTTTCCAGGAAGATGGATAGGCAGGGTTGGCCCTATACTTTGGCCACTATGAAGCCCAGACTTAACCCCACTGGACTTTTTCTTTTTGGCCCACAAGTTGTGTACAGTGAAAAGATCAGAGACATCAATCATTTACGGGAAAGAATCGTCGCGGCGGTTGGGACGTTACACCTGAAATGTTGTTGAATACATGGCGAGAAGTGGAATGTCGTCTCGACGTGTGCAGGGCTACAAATGGATCCCACGTTGAAGTCTACCAACATTAAACAAAACTTGAAGGAATTCTCTTTCATGATATGTACACATTATGAAAGTTTCATTCATTTCCCAATTAAATTTATACTTAAAACTAGGGAGTTCTTTTTCAAACACCCTGTATATTGTAAACTATATAAAGATATATACGAGAAGATGGTTCAAAAATATTCCTAATTTTACTACGGAGTTTTTTTAACGGCAAAATAACGGAGGCTAGATATTCCGGGGTCTACTGTACATGTGAAGAAAAGAATCAAGATAATATAGATATGTACTTTATAACATTGTGATATTATTATTATTATTATTAACTGTTTGATAATTATTTCATTAAGATAATTAGAAACACACTTGGAAGAATCCTCGCGGTACATCATATGTATTAGAAATATCTGTGCGCCAGTGGTGTATACTGTTTTGACGGGAAGTTCTACCACTGATCTTGTATATTATTATTATGAATAATAATAATAATAATAATAATAATAATAATAATAATAATAATAATAATAATAATAATAATAAATATGCATAACTATGAACAAATAGTATTTGGTGTGTTTTGTTTGAACTTATTTATATTTGAAACAATTAATGTTTCTCACAGTAAATGAAATGACATCAAACCTTTGCGCAATTAACTTCTCGTAGATTGCATTCGTAAAATGTTAATTTTTACTACTGTCACTTGCCTCAAGAGTCGCCTCTGTTACTTATGTTGATTGTCATTCTGCATCATTATAATTTTATGTCGATTATCGTTACCTAAATCTCAAGTTTTGCGTTCTATTAACGCAAACGATTATGGAATGTGCTTAATTATTCTGTACAATATTTTTCGTTTATTGCATCACGAAACATGTAACGTGATTATGCTATTTGACAATAAATACATTATTGTACTGATTTTGCCTTAGAAACAAGCATTTTATAATCAATTTACTTTGTAAAAAAATTAAAAATTTATAATTTTCTTGGTAGCACTCCATTTTTCCGCTAGATATAACTCACTACGTTCGTCAATGTAAATAGAAGATAACAATTTTTCCAAACTGTTCTGCGTGCTTCATTTTGTAACGGTTGACGCAAAATGTGAGGGTTCAACTCAAGGCAGATAACGCAATAAGTATTAATAACTACAATAACAACAATCGCAAAGTAAAATACAACTTTTGTATTACGTTCACGCAAAGCACTACGAAATGATGCCCCGAAATTCTCAGATGGACCCAAAATGGCTACTATGTCATTGCTCTTATCTTCTATTTACTCGCTCCTCCAACGGAAACTAATACACACAGAGTGGCAACCTGTTTGGTTGCCAGCCCGTAGCTAGCTAGCATATTAATACGGCAAACCTACATTACACGCAAGCAGTTAGTATATACGTTTCTTTCTGCTAGTAGGGGGAGCGGTGGCTCAGTGGTCATACTGTGTTTGCTTGTTGAAGTGAGTAGACGTGTCTTCGCTCTGTGCAACAAGCTCTGACGTGTTTACTTTCAACGCTGCCTTCCTTAACAATCAGGTTTGCTGTTTTTTTTTCTTTTTTTCTGTGTTCTTTTTGTGAGTGAATTAGTTGAATGAACCATGTCGTTAAAAAGGGTAAATACTCTTAAATATGATTTTGGTGGTGTTTCGCAGCGACCAAGCACCTTGAGTTTGCATCAGTGGCTCAGTGATAACTTCAAGTTTACTGTTGATGATGTATTAAGTATCGAAATGGATGTTTATCGCAAATTGTTATATGTGAAACTTCGTACCGAAGAGCTTTGTGAATCAGTTTTGCGTACTTCTGATGGAACTGTGTACTATAGTGATACAGATGGGAAACATCCAGTGCCAGTTTTATGGGCCGATGTGCAAATTGTAACCGTTAAGTTGCTTTGTACGCCAATGGAACTTGATGATGCTGAAATTAGAAGAGTTCTTGGGGACTATGGTGTTATTTCTAAAATTTCAGATGAACTTTATTCTGCTGATCATGTTTACCCTATACGAACAGGGCGTAAATTAATACGAATGGAAGTGAAACGACCTATTCCATCGTTTGTTGTAATCCAAGGACAAAAGTTTTGTGTTACGTAACCCAATCAGACCCGAACATGCCTCAGGTGCAATGGGGCATATATGTATTCTTATTGTCCCCTTCGAGTTCCCAGTGATCCCAACAGTTATGCAGCTAAGGTAGCCCCTACACTTCGCACTAATAATTCTGCAGATCGTCTCATGCCTAAATTTGACAGTTTGCCCATTCCTTCCCGCACTTGGAACAAACCCACCATCAGTGTATCATGCTCATCTGACCCAAATGTGCCTACAGTAGATGCAACTCACTTTCCAGAACTACCAACTACGAATGTTTCCTGTGAGCCGAACAATGCTACTAGTGTCTCTTCAGAATTGCCTGTACGTGCGTGTCCTAGTCCTTCCACTGAAAAAACAGATGCCCCACAGCAGTTACCAATTACATCTGATGTCCCCTTGTCTAATTCTGTTACGGATGTTGAACCAGTTTCTGGAGAACATGACTTCTCATCGATTATGTCGGCTTCTACGATCGTTCATCGTAACGAGTGCTGTACTTCTGGTTCCCAGGACAATTGTGGTTCGTCTGAGGATATGCTTCGTGCACCACCCACACCATCCTAGCCTAGTGAGATGCAGGGTGCTTCTCCTATCACGGACTTCAATGCAATTAGTGACGAAAATCGAAGTCGCCGCAAGCGTACTAAACGTAATGAACTGAGTCAAAAACTGTTTAAGAAATGTGAAAATGACCCGAACACATCTATTGTGTCTATAAATATTGAAAGTATGTCATAATATCATGGTTGGTGCATGCGTTATGTTTTAATGGCTCCAGATCAATTGTGTTACGATAAGTTAGTATCTCCTATACTGCATTAGATTGACTTGTATGTCGTTCCGATGTTCTACGCTTTCCTTCACAGTTTTACTTGTTTTTAATTATGCTTTTATCTTTATTTTCTTCGCTCTTTCTTTTGTATTGGTGGTGTTATGTGCTTTCTAGTGTGATGATGCTTAAAATTGCTACGATTAACATTAATAACTTGCAAAGTTCTGCTAAACAATCTGCACTACGTGACTTTTTGCATGTAGAGGGTATTGATGTTGCCCTTTTACAAGAAGTTGGTCTTTTTGAACTGAATCTCGGTCCAACCTATACGGGTCCTTAGAAAATAATTTTGACAATAGTGACACAGGTACAGCGATTGTTTTTCGCGATTCAACAAGTTTCTCTTCTCCTGTGTTCCATCCGTCCGCTCGAATCATACGTGGTAACCTAGGCGATATCAATCTTGTCAATCTTTATTCTCCGAGTGGTTCACAAGCTCGAACCAGGCGAAATACTTTCTTTTCCCAGGACGTTGCTCTGTCGCTTGGATCCAATGTTGAAAGGTTAATTTTGGCGGGAGATTACAATTGCGTTTTAAGGCCTGAAGATCAAACGCCGGGATTTAACTACTGCCATGCTCTCCAGGAATTAATGACTGGACTTCATTTACGAGACACATGGATCTGTCTGAAGCCGCAAGCACGGGATTACACTTACCTATCACCCCAGAGTGCGTCACGCCTTGACCGCATATATGTATCTCCCGTATTGGTGCCATGCATTAAGCAAATTGAAATTGCCCCCACCTCCTTTTCTGATCACTCAGCTTATATTGTATCCTTCACCGTTCCTGATCTAACTGTTGAACGAGGTCGCGGTTATTGGCAATTCAACACATCGTTATTGGAAGACGATCAATTTTGTGCTGAGTTTCAATCCAAATGGCATTACTGGCTTAGACAACGTCAATACTTTCCCACTGTTAGTGATTGGTGGCATGCTTATTTCAAATCTCGATTTGCAAGTTTCTGTCGGTGGTACTCAGCTGAAAAGTCCAGAGATCTTCGTAATCTGCTTTACTTTTATACCAAGTGTTTGCGCGAAGCTCGCTGTGCTGCTGTTTCTGACTTCACTATGTTCTCTCAGGTTAAGCGTTATCAAGTCTTGCTTCTCAATTTGCATCGCCGCGGTATAGCAGGTATCAAGGTCAGAAGCAAGGTTCCAATGATAGATGCTGATGAAGAGCCATCATTACATCATATTCTCAAAGAAATCAATCGAGGCCAAGGAAAATGGATCCATCGAATCACTGATGACGAAGGACATCTTCATCAGGATGCTGCTTCCATTAAACATGTGCTTTGGTTGCACTACTCCAAACTTTGTGGTATGGCTAACATTACTCCAACGTCTGAGGAATTTTCTACACCACCCTCTGCTCTTCTTGATGATACTGCACAGCAATCTCTTGTTCGCCCTTTTAGTATTGAAGAGGTACAGCACGCTGTCCTTGCAGCTCCCAAAGGTAAATCTCCAGGGCAGGAATCTCTGCAGAATGGTATGTCAAGTTTTTCCGTCTCATTGGTGAAATACTGACCTGTATCGTTAATGAGTATTTCAGTTAGAGATGCAAGGGCTCGGAAAAAAACCGGCTTTTTTTGAAAAAAACTCGGTTTTTTCTGCTTTGCTTTTTTGCTTCGGAAATTTTGGGCTTTTTTCAAAATACTGCTTTAAATTGATAAAACAGACTTTGTATCGCTTCTCTATAACACAAAAAATCATTTAATTAGTGGTTGATGCTGATAATAATATAAAACATCGAAAATAAACTATGAATTTCGAAAAAATATTTCAAACCATTTTTCTTCAACATATTTACATTATGAATTCCACAGGATTAACCAATGTATATAATAAGAATTTTTTAACCTCCTATATACAAAAGTAAGCAGAATTGGCAAGAACCGTGGTTGTTTTTGAAAATGCCAAAAACCCGTTTTTTGGGTGATGTTTAAACCAGGCTTTTTTGGTTTACACCAGGCTTTTTTACTTAGATTTTTTGCTTTATGTATTTATATTACATATTCACAGAAATAGCCTAAGTTTGTTTCGCCTTGATGTTATTATGCAACAGCGGGGTTATGCCGGAAGAACTCCCATAAGCTTAAAGAAGTGCGGTCAGTAAATTTCTTAAGTTGAGAATCTCCCGCCCTAGCCATTGGGAAAATCCCGTCATTACTTGAAATGTAAGACAATAACGGGAAAATCCTGTTATTGCTTTGCATGTAAAATTTAAAGGTCAACGTACATAATCAGTACGCTAAAACCGAGGTATTAAATTACAAATTTAGTACCGGTACGTAGATATCATTGAAAGTCCAATCCAAGCTATTGGTGGAAGCTACGTAGGCAATCGATAAATTTTGCCAATTTCTATCAATATATTTAAGCAATATTGGCTTCTTTATAAAACAACACGCATTTAGGAATGTAGAAATATACAATTTGGTTTGTTTCGTATATTTAGGCTTAACATCCTTACGAAATACCGAGGTTATCAAGGAGAAGACTTTCGCTTAAATTGACATCCGAACCGCTACTTGGGTTACGCATGAAAGAAGGATTGTGGTTCGACCGAGAATTGAACATGGGACACCTTGATTAAAAGGTGAAAGGGAAATAAAACTATTGCAGGTGGTTTGATATCTGGAAACGTTACCATGAAGTTCACACGATTCGCATTTTTCATTCTTTTTATTTTTGTGGTTTAAACCAGTTATTAAAAAACAAAAGTTGGTGTAAATCAGCCAACCCTAAAAGTAAACACTTCTTTTTAAAGAATACACAAATAACTAGCAAAATAGTATGTAGTATTTTTACTTCAAAATATTCCATACCCTCTTTTTGAAACAAAATAAAATTAAAATAAAACATAAGAGAAATACTTAGATTTATATGATACACTGCACATCTAGAGCTTTTGGTTCTGTATATTCTTGAAATTCTATAGTTAAGTTTTATAGAACCACCATTACAGTTTACCCAATCCTCAAGTTTTCTGAATTTTTAACAAGAGGGATTCAACATATCATTACGGAACTCCCCCCCCCAAAAAAAAAAAGACTACGGAATATATTTAAGTTGAGATAAATACAACTGCACAACAAACATGACTGAGTGATTAGCTTTTGCGCTTCTATCGGGAAGTCCGGGATTCAACCAGCATTCGACCATTCTGACAAAGCTTTTCTTCATTCCATCTGTGAATGTAGAAATAGTGCGTGTACTGTGGGTTGGGCGACTTCCTTTTTTATTGTTTTTAAATCGTTATTATTACTAATTACCAGCAGTGACGGTTTTGCGAAGGTTAGGGGGGTGGTCTTTCGGACTGAAGCCCGTTCCCCAAAGTTACGGAATTTCTGCAACAAACGAAATATCTATTATTTATGCCTTTACTCATAAACTTTAAGCTCCCGTCAAATAAAAATTACGAATGTTTAAAAAAACTAAACATTAGTAAGAAACCCTTCCCAAAATACTTTTCTAAATCCGCCACTGATTCTCAGTATAAAATGATTTTTAAAGTTGTATCCGGAAGATTATTGCTAAACATATAAACGAAACGAAATATTAGTTATGCCTGTACTCATAAACTTCAAGCACTTCCCAAATAAAATTAGGACTTTTTAGGAAACGAAACAATCAGAAAAAACCCTCCTAAAGTACTTTTCTAAATCCGCTACTGATTATTTGTATAAATTGGTATTCAAGGTTGTGTCCGGAAAATTATTGCTAAATCACTTCACAGCTCCAGTGTAACAGAAATGTGGAAGTACGGTTTGACGGATATATTGAAAAACGTACGCTTTGACGGATAAATAGAAAAACGGGCAAGTTCAACTTTTGCGCTAGAAGCTAGAGTACTAAAAGCTCTTAGAAATGAAACACGGATGACAAACTAGAGAAGAAAAAAGATGTCGATAACTCAAAAGTTAAAATAAAGTTAAATAGCCTCTAAAATTACCCTCAAATACTACATTCTTCATGTTAGCTTTAATTCGTAAAACATGTGCTCCATCCATCTTGATGGTGAATTTCAGAGCGAAATATCACATTCAGGTCATGGAATTCTTATCTAACTATAGAATATACTATAAGAAAGCTATTTAGATAGAAAAATCATGAAGTTGAAAAAAGCCAAAATTTCCAAAATTCTCGTTTTTTTTCCAAAAAAGCCGGCTTTTTATGTGAAAAAAACCATCGATTCAAAAGAGCCGGCTTTTTTGCATCTCTAATTTCAGTACTAACCCACAGCGACTGTATCGTAGCCCAGGCGTTACAGTATTTATACCTAAGCAAGCACATCCCACAAGTGTTAATCATTATCGCCCTATCACTCTCCTCAATTGTGATTACAAGTTACTTGCCCGTTGTTTGAACAACAGACTCAGACTCTATATTGATATTCTCGCTGGACCATTTCAATATGCAAGAGTAGGTGTGAAGAAAATATACCACGTACTTCAAACTATTCGAGATGTTATCGCAAATTTTCAGACTCACACTACTAGTCATGCCTTGCTTGCCTTAGATTTTGACCAAGCCTTTGATCGTGTAGATCACAATTATTTGTGGTCACTAATGAAGCATATGAACGTTGGAGAGTTATTTGTTCGTTGGATTCGCGTCCTGTATGATGATGCGCAATCAAAATTAAAAATCAATGGGTTCCTTACTACACCTTTTCAACTCAAACGCAGCGTCAGGCAAGGATGTCCATTAAGCATGACTCTTTTTGTCATTTCTATCTGTCCCCTACTATACAGAATTGCCGAGCGTATCCAAGGCCTTAATATTTGTAATGTTCCTGTCAAGGTGTATAGTTTTGCTGATGATGTGCACGTTTTCCTTCGTGATCCACAGAATTTAGCACTAGTTGAAGACTGCGTTCAAGAGTACTCTGAACAGTCAGGAGCACTTCTTAATAGACTGAAAACGAACCTCCTGCCGTTAGGAACTGGTTCTACAAATGCATTTATAAATTTTCCTCAAGTAGTGAAGAATATGAAAGTACTTGGCATTTATTTTTCCTGTAACTTGCATGAGAATATAGCAAAAAATTTTGACGACGTTTTTCTGAAGATAAGATCTGTTTTACATCAGCATAGATCTCGTAACCTCTCGTTGATATCTAGGGTCTACTTTGTAAATGCATATGCCTTTACCAAGTTGTGGTACATCTGTCAAATTCTGCCTATGCCTACACCTTACATTCAGAAGTTCACCAGCATTGCTAACTGGTTTGTGTGGACAGGTATGATTTTTCGAGTACGCTATCCAATTCCATGTCTACCATATAGTGCCGGGGGACTAAACCTTCTACATGTTGCCAGCAAAACGAAAGCCTTATTTTCTCACCGGGGATTCCAAAACATTCAAGGTATTGGAGATCACCTCAGCACTACGCTCCTTTCGTCTCTCGTAGCTACTAATGATGGATTACTACCAGTGAACTTATCTATGATTCCTACCGATTTCTGATATATTAAAGATGTCATATGTAATTATTTTTATTTGTCTGTCAGTGGCCTGCAAAACTTACCTCAAACAGTAAAACTTCTCTATAAATTGTTTCTACACGAACAACCCAGCGAACGTCATCATATAATTTCCAAATTCCCATCTGCGAATTGGCAACGTATTTGGAGGAACATTTCATGTAATTTTGTGTCCACCTCAGCTCGTTTGTTATGGTACAGATCTGTTAATAACATAATAGATACTAAGGCTAAATGGTATCACCTTAAAATTACAGATGACAACCACTGCCATCTTTGTGGGAAAGTTGATACTTTGGAACATCGTCTCACTACTTGCAACGAATCGCTCTCCGTTTGGAAAACTAATCGTGAAATGGTTCAGTACTTATATAAAATAAGCATGGATTGCATTAGTGTTCAAATGATCTTGTTTCCTGATTTTAGATTTTTTCCTACAGAGAAGCAAAATTCTGTTGTTTGGCTATCTGCTAATACTGTAGAATTTATTCTGTCGCCTAGGTTACCTCAAGCACATCACACATACAAGGATTTCCTGTGTTCACGATATGGTAAATTCCCACCACCAAGAAAGAAAAAAACTCTTTGCACATTACCTAAACTACTTATTGTATGGACGCCCGCTATAATTGACATGTAAATTTTTGTTAATTTTCCCTACTATACATTGATTTTGTACCAATGTACACAGTGTGTACCAATATGTAACTTTATTTTTGAATTTTGATGTAATGTGTAACGTCAATTAGTAAAAATAAAAAGCGATTAAAAAAAGTGGTAGAGCGTTCAGCTCTGGTGCCTGGGGTCCCTGGTTCGATCCCAGCTCACGCCGTGTGGACTTTGTGGTTTACAAACACCGATCTCTTGGGTTTTCTCGGGGTTCTCCCGCTACATTCCACCATTTAATTCATTTCTCATCATCACCGTCTCCTTTAGCTTAACCGGCATAACCGTGGGACGTAAAATTAAAAGATTTCATTTCATTTTTTCTTTCTGCTGGTAGTAGACAATGGTTACCAGGGAGTTGCCCCATTATCAGTCTGTAAGAAAGGGAGAGAGAATGTGTTCTAAGCGTTAACGGCTGTCTTAGTACGTATTCACGTTTGCAAAAAAAAAAAAAAAAAAAAAAAAAAGTATATATATATATATATATATATATATATAGAGAGAGAGAGAGAGAGAGAGAGAGAGAGAGAGAGAGAGAGAAACTAGTACGATGAAAAGAAGATAATAAACTGTCAACTTATTACTTTTAATTAGTTTATACGTGTTCTATTAATATGCTTTATTAATATTGCTGGGCTACCGCCGGTAGCCTCGGTTGCCCTAAAATACGCCACTGCTGCATACGAACTCAATGGACTCAGGTCCGAGTAGAAACTGTAACTTTGTCAAAGTACTAAGACGTAATAAATTAAAGATTTCTTTGAAACACATACTACGCACAGAAACATTCTATCCAGAAATGGTTTATAAAGAATAATATTCTCTTTTCACTTACAAGGAAGGGTCACACAGTGGCTCCCCTGAGATCCGAACGAGACAATTGTGTTTGCATTTGATATGTTATAACTAGATGAATTCCAAAGTTATACGTGCCACCGAGCGGAATATCGTGAGTTACAACATATTTTGTAATGTAAGGACTACAAAAAATTTACCTGGAATAATAATTTCAACCGGGTCATATGTTCGAAAACGGTTGAGTAAGTGGAAAACTCGGCCAACACGTATCCCATCATTTTCAACGACAAACATTTTTGGGGTAAAAACTTTCTCCCAGGGTCCCCCGCAGGGTCCCAGACGGGGTCCAACTCAAAATTTTCAAATGGCAAGAGGAGTTAAGTGTCACATCATTTGAAAGCTGTTGTAAAATGAAAGAAAATGCAGCAAGTATCGACTCTCTACAACAACCCTGTGCAAAATGGCGATGTGTCAAAGTGTAAACGAAAACTTAATTGAAAAGTCCATGGTCACCCCTATAAATCGGAAACGGTAAGACAAATGTGAAAACAGGAAAGGATGTGTGGCATTATTTTCAAAGTACAACGATTAAAGTGAAAACGTCTTGGCCCAGGGTCCCCACATGGTCCCAGGTGGGGTCCAACTAAAAAGTTTCAAATGGCAAGAGAGGTAGAACATCGTTTGAAAGCTGTTGTTAAGTGAAAGAAGACGGAGCGCATCTCGACTTTCTACGACAACCCTGTCCAAAATTGCGGTGGGTCAAAATGTAAACAAAAGCTTAATTGAAAATATATTGCCACCTTGAATCCAGGAGGGCCGCTTCAAACTTATATCGAAAGGATTAGCGTACCAAACTGCCGAAGCTACGAAAACAAATTTGGCATCAATGTTGATTAGTAAGTGACTAAAATATGCAAAATGTTCAAAAACGCAACACCCTGCGCACTATGTGTCGAACGCATATCCAGCTCACACCACTGGTGTTGAAGAAGCGAACGTTTATGGTTAATAGTAGATATCCACAAAATATCCAAGAGTATAATTTGTAATCCAATGTGGCTGCCAGCGTGAAAAATGAATTTGTATATAAATATGTTATTTCTTGGAATACTGTGACCAAACCAACAAAGTTTGACGCAGCTCGATGTACTGAAATGACTTACACACGTTTGGTACTACTCGCCAATCTTGCAAATGACTTTTTTTTTTTTTTTTTTTTTGTATATTTGGTATTGCTTGAAGTATTGCGATCAAACAAACGAATGACATACAAATGTAACCATCACGAATACGTTACAATCGAGCCCCCGACCTACTGGTGCACCAAGTTCTTTCTGTATGAACTACGTATGACAAATTTAGAAAAATACCCGAAGGTATTCAACTTTTGTTTAGCAGTATGAATAGGAAATCAGAGTTGTGTGTTCATCGCATATTCGTTATACTCAAGTAAATTATGTCCAGAGAACCGTGACGAACGTGCATTAAGAACAAAATATATATATGTGTTGTTACCGAATGAAATAATAGTTGAAGTGAGTCGAAATTCAATTGTTCTTTAGTCTTCCTATTATTTCTAAATACATAATAGAGAAAAATAGAGATTTAGATTTCTACTATGAATGACATAGCTTTTAAGCGGCCATCTTGGATTCAAGGTGGCCATAGTTTTTCAATTAAGCTTTTGTTTACATTTTGACCAGCCGCAATTTTGGACAGGGTTGTCGTAGAAAGTCAAGACTTGATCCATCTTTTTTCATTTAACAAGATCTTGCAAACGATGAGCTTCTTAACCTCTCTTGCCATTTAAAACTTTTTAGTTGGACCCCACCTGTGACCCTGTTGGCAACCTGGGACAAGACGCTTTAACTCAAATTGTTGTACTTTGAAAATAATGCCACACTCCCTTTCCTATTTTCATATTTGTCTCACCGTTTCCGATTTATAGGGATAACCATGGACTCTGTAATTTGATTAGTTACTCATCTAAGCAGTTTTTCGAAATAAATACTTTTGAAATAAGTCAAATTGCCAATCGCTTGTAACTTTGTATTATTAATTCGAAATCCAGCACATGATACTTTGGATGTACAGGGTGTCCACATGAAACCTCGCTGATTATAAATATTAATTGCATGGAAACTATCACGCCAGAGAATAACGGTTTACGGCATCTTGAAAAGCAACTTAAACAGTTTTTTTTTGTCTATATATGCACTTCTGTATGGGCTCCGTTTGTAGCTCTCAAAATGTCCAATCGATATTCAATCTCCCGCCACGTGTTGTGTAGTATGTCCGGTATGATCGAGTTGTTGGTTTCTTCAATTTTGTGACAAAGAACAGGAATATCACGTACAGGTGTGATGTAGACTATATTTTTAACATAACCCAATAGGAAGAAAACCATAGGGGTTAATCTAAAGCCCTATGAACATGTAAACACCAGTGACGTGGGGGACCATCCTGTTGAAATAACACGTTTGGTTGCAAAGGGAGTAGATCTGGAAAAGCAAAGTGTTCAAGCATCTCCAGATAAACGTGACCAGTTATTATGTGCTCCATGAAGAAAAATGGCCCGATAATTCTGTCGCGTCCCAAAGCACACCACACATTCACTTTCTCGCTATCTCTGACGTATTCAGGAAAAACGTATGGGGGTTCGAATTCGAAATGCGCACATTGTGACAATTCACCTTGCCTGATGTGTGGAAAGTTGCCTTACCACTGAAAATCACCCTCGCATGTAATCGGGAAAATCCTCGATCCGTTCCAGAATCTATATTGCAAAGTTGATTCGTTTTAGTAGGTCATCGGGCTGTAGCATCTGGACTGTTTGCACCTTATATGCATACAATCACAGTCTTTTGTGAAGCACCTTATGGACCGTTGAACGTGGATGTTCAGCTCGCGTGACGCTCTGCGAAGTGATTTTGTTGGGTTTCTAGTGAAGGCCTCCCTGACCTCATTCACAGTTTCCTCAGAAGTTCGTGCTTTGCCTGAGCCAGACTGTCGGTTGACACTCTCCGTGGCTAAAAAGTTCTCAAGCCATGTTTTAATGGTCTTGAGGTCTGGTGGGTCTGTTTGGTACTTTCGTCTGAAGTTCCTTTGCTCGGTAATTGGTGATTTAGTCTAAGACAACCACACCACGCACTACAATCTCTCTTTTGCTGTTGTCATCTTTGTTCATGAACACCTGCAAAAAATAACAACAATTAACAATCAACAACAAAAAACTATTTGAGTTGCTCTTCAAGGTGCCATAAAAAATTTTCTCAGGCACTGATGGTTTCCACGCAGTTAATATTTGTAATGAGAGAGGTTTCATGTGGCCACCCTGTACATCGTTGCGTTTGTCTCATTTGCATTGTTATTGGTGTACAGAATTTGGATGTTTGTGATAATTTAGCGTCCTCAGTTTGCAAGACTGAATAATTAATGTGACATTCAAATTTTTGCTTAACTGCAGATTTTAAATGTGCAATAACCTGACGTAGTGCTATTATATAAAAAAAACTATGTTTGTTTTGTACACTCGGTGGGATTGCAAGGTATGCTAAACGTAGTTCTGCGGCCGATATTTGCATACTACAGAACTCCCGTGATTTTTGTTTATTATCTTCAAATCTGCAAGGAGGTATTGGAACTATTTATCCTGAGACCACCTTATAAATTTTAAATTACTGCTAGGTAAAAATCAAAGAAGTTTTTAACCATGCAAATATCGTTTGGCACATCTTGCAGTACAACTAGGTTAACAATATTGTCAACAAAATATGAAGCTCTATTTTTAAACGGCACTACGTAAAGTTATTACATATTCCAAACATCTCCAAAAATGAATCATAAGTCTTGAACTATATCAACAACCCAAACAGTAGGCACGTATATATACAGTGATTGACCGTAACTGGACCAAGAACTGGAGTGCCTAATGGAAACTATTTAACTCGGACGCTGCCACTATGTCAGTATCTTCGGTTAGCTTTCAGGACAGTGACGATGTATGGTCAACAACGTCTGATACGTGAACTGTTACTGCATGATCTCAAACTCAGACATAACCCTGCAGTAGCAACCCAAAATATTTGTTATACGAAAGGAGAAGGTGCAGTAGACCACAGCATAGCAACTCGTTGGTTCCAGAAATTTCGTGCCAATTGTATAAAATCTCAAAAATCAGCCAATGTTCTTCCGGCTCAGTATGACATATTCTGAAGTCATGTGACACGCCGATGAGCAAAATAATCCAGCAACACATGACGATTGTAAAATCAACTCGGCATGCCCACTGTAATGCGTCTCCCAGAAATGGAAAAGAAAAAAACAGCAGAAGTTGCCGCATTGTGCCACGGCATGCCCACTGTAATGCGTCTCCCAGAAATGGAAAAGAAAAAAACAGCAGAAGTTGCCGCATTGTGCCACATCATTTAATCCTAGCTAAAGTCCAGAGAAGCGCACCTGCGTGTCCTGAAAAGTATTCTAACATGTGACGAAAAACGAGACTGTTTCTGTAAGCTGAAAGTGCAGAAACAGTGATAGAGAAAGGGCAAACTTCCAGAACCAGTCGTCAAACTGGGCCGTTTAGAGCACAAATTTATATTCTCTGTGTAGTAGAACTAAGAAGGGGTAATTGACTTGGATTTCATTTTTAGCGGAGACGCCTTGTAAGATCACAGCGTTAGAAAAACGTTGCACGAAAGTATTTCACAACCGAGAAAAACATACATCCAGCGGTTGGAGTTCCCAGGTTAGTCCCTGAGGTGTTGTGAATAGATTGTATTCTTTACGTTCACAATAAAGTTCTGATATACAATTTATATAAATATATAAAGTTCTAGTCTGTACTAAGATGTCAGAAAATTTATATGTGTGGGACAGGAAGTGAGTAATTATGGAACTTCGATCTATCTGTCTATCTTTTTTATCCGGCCTGCTCTTCCGACATTTTACGCCAGATAATCGGAAGTCTATTATATATACGAGGGACTGTCAAAAAATTTCTGGCGTTTCTTTTTTAACTATTCGTTATCAGAATATAGGTACACATTCTGATGCTAAATCAGTGGATTTCTGGTTCTTCTTCAGAAAGGGCCTCAAAGGTAACCGTTTTACCACTGTAGAAGACATCCAACCCAACGCGACGGATAAACTTCAGAACGTACAAAAACATGCCTTTCAGTGTTGTTTCCAGCAATGACACAAGCGGTGGGAAAGTATGTGTGTTCTCAAGGAACGTTTTGAAATCGATTAAGGAAATGTGTGCCTATATTGTGTTAATAAATAGCTACAATTTAATTCCGGGGACTTTCTGACATTCCCTCGTACATTTACGGAACGAGACAAGGCGAGATGAGGGATATCTTGCTGAGAATCGAAACGAGACAAGATAAACCTCTACGATAATAGAGACGAGACGAAACTTTTTACCAAAAAATTTACGAGACGCGCTGAAAAACCCTTATTTTTTTCATCTCGTATCTTCTTGTGGCCAACGCTAGTAGGGAATGCAATTGTTTCCATAAATCTACTCTCTTCATGAGAAAAATGATTGTTTCCTCTAGTGTATGTTAATTTTTCATTCTCTTTCATCATTTTTCCTCCGATTTGTATATAGCAAACGGACGGATGAACATAATAATGTACAACGCCTTCCATACATATCCACACACACACACACACACACACACACACACATATATATATATATATATATATATATATATATATATATATATATATATATATATATATATATATATATATATATATATATATATATATATAGATAGATAGATAGATAGATAGATAGATACATACATACATACATACATAGATTTGAAAGGAACTTGCTTTTTGTTCTTTTACACTAAATATAGTCAACAATACACATGTCTAAAACTAAAATAGAATTTACAATTATGCTGGAAATTATTCCCATTTCTAGAAAAGGAAAGAGTACTTAAAAGAAGGAAACGTCTGATAATGAAAGTCATTCTCAGAATTAAGTATTCAATTACTTGTGTTGGAAACAAACCAATATCTCATTAATTATTCAAAAGGTTGCGGTCGTCTTTAGTCCTATTTTTATCTACGATTGTTCTTGACCTTCAAACATAGTTAAACGAAACAAGGAAAAGAATTCCGTGAAGTACATACGTATCGACTAGAGATCTACCCAACTGGTACTTTCCGTAATACCCTTCAAGATTCATTATTCTCCTTAAGGATTCTGGGATTCGTTTGTGACTTGTTATGCAATTTATTAATGAGTCTGGTTTACCAAAACTCCATCATTTATCTTCTTTGTTTGTGTGTCGGTTTAGCAGACAAATCCCAAGAAGTTTTAATGAATCACCATTAATGTAGGTCAGACTGTAACGAGTCAAATTATTGGTAAGAAAAATGTTGATATAGGTGAATCATTCACCAGGAATTAGTAATAAACCATTTTTCATTTTCACTTTTATCTCTATAAAGAAAGGAACGGTGAGAAGTGTAACGGACCAAATTTTGGCCTCTCTCCGTTACAGACACTTTAGCACTTCAATAAATAGTGTCGTTTCATCTCCCGTAATAGTTATTTACATAAGAAGAAAAATTTAACTTGGAGAATTACTGTTTATTTCCAAAGATGTTTTATATTCAGAAAGGCCATAAATCTATATCATTTTAAAAGAGATTTCGATTATTTTAACATTTAAAATTATACTTATTATTTAATCTATTTTCTTAAAATTATGAATATCTATATAAATCTGATTATTGTAATATACTACAATATAATTATGTTTTTTTTATTGTTGTAAATATATTTATGATGTTAGGATTATAATCCAACATATTAGTTAAGAAGAAAAGGAAGGTATCTATACTGTTGTTGATTGAAAGTGTATGATCTATGAGATCTAATTATATAACGACGAACTGAAGATAGTGAAAAACGTTGTTAAATTTATGTAGTTCACTGATTGATAAATCTTGAGAAAGTTTGTATATTCCTGTTAATGGTTATTATTGATCAGTGTCTTGTGTATTTATTGTGATATGAATGAGATGGAAGTTATGTCTGAGTAAATAAGTTTGGGGTCTCCTCAACTACTTCATCTCACCTTACGATGTGCTATGTGATCATCTAATACGTACTTATATATATGCATGCGTTCGTTTGTAAATTAAACAACAAATGCAATTAAGTTAATAAAATGCATATAATATGATCTATTTGTGATGACATCAAAACTGTATTTTATTTTGTTAGTTGAGGCTTGAAGTAGTGTACCGTAAATTTGTATATTGTCTGATATGTATAAGATGGCTGATATGAATATAGAGTCGACGAGTGATTGTATATATGGATTCCACCTACAAAGAGTAGTTTGAGTTCGAGCCAAATGTATGCCGAACTGAATCAAACGGAAGTTGGTGTTAGAATCCCGAATAATAATAATCACAATGTTGACCTAATCTTAATGATCGCCACTACATATATATATACAGATAGTTTTTAAAGATGAATGTACGCGTCTTTGCAAGTCTACTCCTATATAGTTTACGTCATTGACAATCTATTCTTTAAAAAAACGCTGTATATGTTAAACCGCCATAATTACCTTCAGGGGTTCCAATCCAGAGCGAACCAGGAAATGCTATATCCGAAATCATCTACTATATTTTTTTATTGTTATAGAAGAGATGAAATCGATTAAGTGTCCCAACAATACATTCCATCCTCATTCTGAGCTCTCTATTCAAGCCCGAAGTGTTCTGTCTTACAAGCAAGGGGCGCGATATCGAGACTCGAATTGCGCAATAAGAGTTACATATACTGAAAGGGCATCAGGTAGTTAGTAAGTTACCAAATTATTAGCTGCAGTCCGCCACTAGGGAAAAAGTTATGGGACTGTAAAGTTCAGAGCCTGGCGTACAAAAACCACACAAAACTTAGCATTTGGCTTGTTCCTCTTTGTATTGACAAGAGATAATGAACTCTAACGTATTCCCATCACAGAACATGATGTTTGACATAAGAAAATCTGTATGAGAAAAATTGTCAGTGTTGCCATCCATAGAAATTGCAGTGTTGCCCGAATAAGAATACCTCGAAAAGCTTGCAAGCAAATAGTACGTGATCGGGAGTTGCGTTGCACAATACGGGTTATAAAGTATATTCTGAAAGAACATCAATCATGAAGTGACCACGTTATTAGCTGTAGTCCGCCAGTAGGGCAAATTTATGGGGCTGCAAAGTGAACATGAGAGAGTATGGCAAACAGAAGGAATAACCTGTTTGTGTGTGCAATAGCAAATTGTATTTGTTTGTGAAGGGGAGATAGCTATGTAAATGACAGTGTTAAGCCACACAATTGATATGAACAGCAGAAAGTATCGAGTGATCCAAACAAAAACAGTTAGTACAATATGCACATCGGACGATAGCCAGCGACGCGCGGAGATAACACATTTCTGTGGTAAGGGAGTCAATTTCTGTGATTTTTTTCTGTTTCCGTAATTAAAACATATGTTCTAGTATCTATAGTTTCAAGCAAACATGTACATAGTATTACATACCCCTTTTTTGCGTGTTTGTTTTTCGTGGAAATATATCATAAAACATAACTTACCACATTCACAAATAATGTTCTTTAGGACCACGAAGGCGCTCCGGGGACTTGCCATTGGTGTCATCTATAGACATTACAGTGTTGCTAGAATACCCTACACTCTTCGTTAAGACAGAGACTACAAGAATGAATTCAACGGCGTTGGATGATATATCACTGATAACACGAACCGAGTTTTACGATTCACGATGCTCGGTATTTGTGTTGTCTGTCTCTCGGTATGCCTCACGATAAATGCCCAACGAACAAACCTATTCGAACCCGGATGACATTTTCACAGGTTGATTGTGAGGTCTACTTTGCGAAGCACCTTCATACTAGTGTTCTCTTGGTAGCTTTTGCACTTCTGTTAAAATAATATTCTGTAAGGTTAATACAGGTATATTATAACTACTTTGATACTTACAAACTAAATAACGTATTATGTAAAACGTAGTTTCGTGCGAACCACGGAAACATGATGTCACAAAACACCGTTGTGTTAACTCTTTCATTTGCTGCAAACCAAGCTTTTCGCGGTATTCTTATTCAAGCAACACTGTAATTTCTGTGGAAGGCAACACTGACAATTCGTCTCATACAGATTTTCTTATGTCAAACATCATGTTCTGTGATGGGAATACGTTAGAGTTCATTATCTCTTGTCAATACAAAGAGGAACAAGCCAAATGCTAAGTTTTGTGTGGTTTTTGTACGCCAGGCTCTGAACTTTACAGTCCCATAACTTTTTCCCTACTGGCGGACTGCAGCTAATAATTTGGTAACTTACTAACTACCTGATGCCCTTTCAGTATATGTAACTCTTATTGCGCAATTCAAGTCTCGATATCGCGCCCCTTGCTTGTTAGAGCGCTTATCAGTGGTAGAATGGAAGGTCTCTGGTTCGATTTGTGGTGGACAACATCGTGCTCATGGCTTTTTTCTCGGACTACTCCCATTTCCTCCTACTTTCTCATACCACCAATGCCATCATCATTCATTTGCTTTAATCATCGTCTCCCTTAGTTTAAAGAAAAGCATATCTGTGGAACGTTCATTTCATTTTTTTTTTCAAAAAGCCCGAAATTATAGAAATCCACTACAATTTGCGGTTTCAATATTGATCTACTTAAAGCACAACAATAAGAGACAGAGAGTTAGAATGTCTTTGAACCGATTTAACGATCTGAGAATAGATACTATGTAGTGAGTAATGAGTAGTGAAAAGTTTTTAAATTTTATTTTTGTACAAAGGGAAACATTTGTCATATATGATTTTCTATTGATAACATTAAAATCTTCGGAAATTACACAAATATTTCTGTTTATTCGTCACTAAATTGACATTTACTGTAACAGAAATTAAGTTTGGTATGGGCTTCATCTTATGAGCAAATTAACTACGGCCAATTTTTAAAAATAATAATATTTCAATAATTTGATTAAAAATGAGCGTGAGTTGACTTACATTCATAACATTAAATTTTGTGCGTGTAAAATCTCGCCCTTTTTCATATTTTATTGTACGGATAATTTATCGGTAAGAGTGCACTTTTGTTTAGAACATTCATAGAAAGTTATGCAATAAATAGCAATACGAGCAATTACACTCTGTTAATTTTAACAAAATGGAACCAAACTTTCCTAATTCTAAGCTAAACCGACCTTACCCTACTTGTTCCTACCTTGCGCCATGTCAACAATACGCCAAATCACTTGGTCTGCACAGAATACACTCTTGCCAGTTTATGTTGCAATGAATTCTTAACCTTGAATTTAAAGTATTTTATGAGTTCTGGAAAAACTGAAGGTAGATTTCAATTTTTTTAAAAAAAATGAAATGAAATCCTTGAGTTTTACGTCCCACGGATATGCCGGCTAGGCTAAAGGAAACGGTGATGATGAGTAATGAATCAAATGAAGAAAATGGGAGGAAACTGAAGAACACGGAGAAAACCCACGCACACGGTGTTTGTCTACCACAAATTTCCCTTGGCGGAAGCAGGATTTGAACCCAGAACCACATGCACCAGAGGTGAACGCTCTACCGCTGAGCCACGCTCTACTCCTACAAATTCAATAAATTTCGTGATTATAATGTTGTTTATAGCAATTTGATACCAGAAACCGGAGATAATGAAAAATATGTTTAAGGATTGTTATACTATTTAAAATAACTCAAATTCTGAAATTCTAAAATAGTTGTTGCTTTCCTTTGCCTCCGTAACAATACAGCAATGGATTTTAACGTTTTAATTAGAAGTTCTCGAAACTGCAATAATTTTAATTAGTATTACCAACTTAACCAACACTTATAATATCTCAGGAACTGTTTGAGATATCGCAATACTGCAAACGTCTTTATGATCTTTACACCTATTGAAAACCCTTCTGCCTGATTAGATAGTAAGATTCGTCGCATAAGAACCAGAGAAACGTAACTCCAAAAGTGAGGTTTTCGTTTCCTCCATATTTGGACATCATTTGAAAGCCCCACTTGGTGTAAATGGAACGTAATGCCATCTGTTATCCTTGTCGATCATCTGTTGTAATATAGATCAATTAACATCTTATTAAAAGCACACGTTTCTAAGAAAATAATATTTTTGTCCTCTCGCCTGTAAACCTACGAAAATGGAGTTACGTTCCTATGGTTCTCATGTGACGATATTTGAACTGTTTTTTGAAACAAAACCTTTTGAAAAAGTCAAAGTTTCAATCTTGTAACCTCGCTACTATTGATACGATATGCATTATATGTCACGGTATCCGTCACTAACGTACTCTGGATGAGTACTGATCAATCTGTCTCCCTTGTTATTGATGTTGTAGGAGCCTCTATATCGTGGATATTTACGAAGCGATAGTGTAAATCTTTAATTTATAACACCGAATAGTAAATGTGGTATAGAAAGTTTTCATTTAATATGCAGAATTGCAATATATAATCATTTGATGTAGTATATTTATATAACTTTATCTTGAGTAGCCAACGTTGTTAATGTGACGTACTTCAGAAAATTAAACGATTTTCCCTGGTCCATAAATACACCGTTCAAAATTTCAGTGGTTTTGTTTATTAGTTCAAGTCTTATAGTGGTTCACAATGTATAATGGAAAATTCTATCTTTTGAGTAGAGCTAAAAGTGGTACACGAGACATTTTGAAGTTTCTTAATCACTTTTCAGTATAAAACATCCTTCTTGTATACAGTTCTAATAATAATTACGGTACAAATGTAAGTTCCTCTTACATATTTGGTGGTTCGTTTTAGGGTTTGTAGTAACCCTGACATCACGCATTCTAGGGTGACAGAATCCAAGTAACTTACGGCCAAGGAGTGTGTAGGTACCTCTGAGATACCAGGCATCCTAAAGAGTGGGGTAAAACTCAGAAAACAAGCATTCTAGAGAGTGATGAGGTGTTTGCAGAGACCAGTCGTCCTGGCAGCAGGCCCGTGCTGGCCCACCGGGACACCGGGACATGTCCCGGTGCGCTCTCCTAAACATCACATTATATATAAAGGTTCATTTTCATTCTCACAACAAATTCTTACAGTTGTTATTGGTAAATAACCCGTGGTACGTACAGTGCGCCCTTGCATAAGGCTCCCTTGCGAAACCATATCAAAGATAAACGGTTTTATTTTTCTGTATGGTACAGTTCTGTACAATTAATACATACTGCTTTTGTTGGTAAAGAACTCGCGAAGGGTACAGTGCGCCCTATGCATAAGGCGCCCTTGCGAAACCACATCAAAGATAAACGGTTTTATTCTTCTATATGGAAGTTCTGTACAATAGTACGTACTGTTACTGTTGGTAAAGAAACCGCGAAGCGTACAGTGCGCCCATTGCATAAGGTACCCTTGCGAAAGCACATCAAAGAGAAACGGTTTTATTTTTCTGTATGGCACAATTGTGTATAATGAATACATACTATAACTTTCGGTAAAGAACCCTTGAAAGACACAGTGCGCCCTTTACGCAAGGCGCCCTTGTCCTGTGATTGTTCCTGTGTGTTTTAGAGAAGTATTGGAAATAATCAGTGCCTATTGTATTTCTAAAATGTAGCTATATTGATTTATTGGTATATATTTAGCTTCATTTTGATGGACAAAAAATTCTTACAAGAACTAAAATTGTTTCTCTAGCAAAGAAATTTTCACAGTTTAGCTATTGATGTTATTGAACAAACCTTGGGTTTTAATACATAAAATGGTGCCCGTATATATATATACAGACTGTAACTTAGCTAACATATCAAACCCCACCCAACCAGGTACATTCTAGGAACGTGCCATTTAAGTTCCATATGTATCGTTTACGTACCTGGTACTTGAGAAATGTACATTTCATATGCATAGCATGTGTCGCTAGGTACGTGCCTTTCGAGGAATTTCTGACACTTGAAAGGTACTTTTACATGCTTCACTGGAATGTGAGGAATGTGAATGGCACATACCCCATGTACCACAGCATGGTTGTGCGTAAGTTGCTTTGTATTGCGACTAGTGTTGCCAATTTAGCCACTTTGTGACTAGATCTGGCCATTTTGAGAACGTCGTTAGTCACAAAGTTTCCAAAGAGCCAATAGTGGCTTTTTTAGCCATATGCTTTTCACTTCTATAGCCACTTTCTGAGTTTAGCCACATTTTAATATATTCTGTGTGTCATTTTGCAATTTTCTGACGTTTGATGCGTTCTCTAGGTTGTAACATTCTAAACCCCACTGTCAGAATTGTCCTCATAAAATTAGCATTGATGGTTATATTGTGACGTTACACAGCAGAGAATTAGCTCAAAACCTGTACGTTAAAACTAGACGTGAAATAAAATTTTCGGGAAGACGTAAGTTTAAGTATAAACTAACTCCTTAAAGAAATTCAGCCTGATAACATAGACATCCTTCAGGAAATGTCGCTTTTCAGTGGCAATAAGCCTGAAACCGGTGAAACATCTTTTACTGATTTAGCTTCTTCTTTCACCTTCTGTGGAATTTGAAGATAATATCGACAAAATTGAAAATCAGTGGCGATTATAAATCTTCAATTGAAGAATTTTTGCAAGAAACTAGCTGAACCTGCGCTCTCTACACAGCGCATTATTCGCATATGAGCATAAATCGCCTTATCGTTCCTTACAACATCTGTACATGTCTCTTTACAGACACAAGTTAAAGACGTATTGATTAAAAAATAGCCAAGGGGTATCATAAAGTGGAGATTTTTCGATTAGTTTTCTGAATATCTCGCACCGTTTGCAAGATTTGAGCCTGCTTCCGGTTGGAGTTTCTAATTCATGTATCACCAGTGTTTTCTTTCTTCTTGCATGCAGTATGTAATAAGCAAATACATTACATACAAAATTAATATAATGTCAGTTATATATGGTGTTCATTGGGCAAAACACTCCCAAAAAAGTTCATCTTAGACTGGAGAAATGGTTATCCTTCCTTTTCCATTATTATTTGGCTGTGAAACAAATGCCGGGGACATATACAACCCCTATATACAACAGTGTGGTGTTGGAATGTATAATGATTAGGATGTGATGTTTTATTTTTTTTTTTAATTTCAACACTTCCAATGTACCCGTAAAAATGTAATAAAGAAATAGTGCCCATGTTTTTTAAATATTCAATTAGAACTGGACAATCTACATGAAATTTGCAATCGATCAGTGAAAACGTCATCTTTCTAGAGCCTGTAGTTTCTGAGATCTCATTGTCGAAAGATGGGCCGGAAACATATATGCGTATTTTAAAAGAGCTCCATAGATGGCAGCACAATTCATTTGCATTTATTTCGGAGAAGGCTTACTAAAGGCAAAGGCCTTTGAACAATAATTTAAAAAGATAAATTTTGTGAAAAATATTTCTTTAAGTAATTTATTTAAAGTACACTCTTTTAAAAATATTTGTCTTTGTTATAAACGTGAAATCACAAATAACCGTAAATCAAAGGTTTGAATTCTAAGGTTATAGGTTAGAGCTCGGTCGTTCTTAAACATACTTAGATCGATACTTTAATCGATCTTACCAGCTATTGACGTACCAAACGTCTGAAAGCTGTCTTTTGTATCTGTTTACCTTCCTATTCCTCATCCCGGGTACTCTGTCGTTTCTTCTCAAGAGAACTTTGACGTCAGACTGATCCAGCCAAGGGCGTCTGGTTCTACTGTAAAGGCAACGGGAGCTACTCAACCTAGACTACTATCCAAACGGGTAGTCTAACCTTGTTCATCTTATCATCATACAGTTAGGTTTACACTGCTTTGTTTACGGCCTTCGGGCCCAAGATCACTATCATGTCCCACGATACCTCACGGGACTTAGGGCATCACCAAGGCCTACCTATGGTTCTAGCTGCCCCCTCTGCTACTGCTTCAGGAGCAAAACGAAAAGGTGCCAACAATCCGAGTACGAGTCGTGAAACCAGTCCTGCTAGGTCGTTAATCGGGAAACCCTATACTGACCATCAAAAGTCACCGCCATCAAAGAAAATTCACCAAGGCGACTTGTCAGATACAGCCAGTGAATCAGGTCTTGTAATGGATCTCGACAATTTTCCCGAGTTAACAGAGACCACTCGTCCGCAAACTTATCAGTTCCTGCTTACCAACTTTGATCCAAAGTACTCGCAGGCACACCATCTGTACAAGCAGCTAGTTAAATACATGCCACGCGCTAACATCACCCAAATCATACCTACACGTAACGGCACTATCTTACGAACTCCGGATTCAAACTTTCGAACTACCCTGCTCAATAAACATGGATTTGAAATCTTTGGGAAAGGCACTACACTGACTAGGCTAGCAGAAAAACCGCTAAAACAACGGCCCCCACCACGTAAAGAGCCTTTGCTGTCAGTTGTTATTCGAGGCGTAGACACTGATATTACCGACCAAGAAGTCACTGACGAACTTACTCTAGAAGGCTATACCATATCCAAATGCATTCGCATTCGTAACAATAACGGCTTAACATACATGGTGAGAGTGCTTACACACTCTCAAGAGACCATTGACGATCTTCTATCAAATGGGGCATATATTTATCGCAAACGCCATAGAGTCGAGCCTTCCAGATCTCAGCCACCACTACCCTTACGCTGTGAAAGATGTCAAAGATATAATGCTCACTCTACTGATAAATGTCCAAATCAGCCAATCTGTGGGTATTGCTCCGGACCACACAATACGAGACAATGTCAAAACCTCGCACAACCTCCAACCTGTTCCACCTGCCATGAGCAACATCCAGCATTCAGTTACAAGTGCAAGCAGCGACCTCCTCCGGAACCAACTAAACCTGAAATGACTGTTCCTTTGCAGCATCACACCAAGTCCATTCCGTCTTCTTCCATACCTGCTGACAAACACCAGGCCGTCACTATTGAACAACTCCTTGCTTTCATCACACTCACACTTCAAAATATTCATCCTTTTCACCGCCCTCACATCCTACAACAACTCCAATACTCAACTCGTGCAATCTTTCATATGAACTTCCATGCTACTTACAGCGGGCACAAGGTATACTTTCATGTTAGTCCACTTGAAACCGAAGTCTAATTCCATCTTCCTTTTCTTCCGAATCATCATGGCATTAACCTTTATATTTGTTAACATCAGTTCTCTCATCCAGCACAAACCACTCTTCACACATCTACTGCAAGAACACCGCACTTCAGGTTTTCTTCTCAATGAGACTCGCCTTACACCTCGAAGCTCCTGCAAAATATCTGGATATTCCGTCACAAGAAAAGACAGTGGTATGCCAGCTAGACGTGCTAACGGTGGAGTTGCAATAGGTTTTCCCCCTTCTATACCGTGTCGTCATTACGACCTTCCACAGCACAATCTTCCAGAGTACCTAATAACAACTCTCTACTTCAAAAACTTGTATATCACGCTTGCTACAATTTACGTTCGACCTGGTCATATTATTCCGATAGATTTCTTCCAGTATATCTCAAATAACTTCCCATATTATATCATAATGGCAGACATCAATATCCATAGCAGAACACCTCAACAGCGACAGACTTTTCTCAACTTCCTCACAACTCATACCACTGGTACTTTCCATCAGCTACCTAAGCACACCCGACCATCATCTCAAACCACACCTGATGTTGTAATTACTTCTACAAACTTACTATCTTCCTGTACCGTAGAAGTGCTGGATCCAATAGGCAGTGATCACTTGCCAATCAAGCTTACCATCAACCGCTCGCATCCTAATACCTCCAACCACAAAAGTTTAACACGCAAATCTCTCAATTATAACAAAGCAGACTGGATCGCATATCGAACTTTCCTCACTGCAAAACTTTCTAACATTCCCGAACCAACATCAGAAGACGACATGTATAACTCTCTTAATCTCCTTACCAGTACCATCAATCAGGCCTCCCATAACTTCATTCCTACATCCAGTTCAAATCCATACAGTCCAAAATTACCTCCGCACTACCTTCCGTTCATACGTAGATCTCGTCAGTTCTATCGAGACTACGAGCGTACAGGAAACCGAGAATCATTAGTTCACCACCGATACATGCAACGCGTTGTCAGCAATTACATCACAACATACAAACATCGGCAGTGGGTTAAAACTTGTAATACGCTAGCTGATACCTCCCATCCAACGCAGTACTGGAAAAGGTTCAATCAACTCAGCGGCAAACGTAGTATCACCACATATCCTATTCTTCTTCATAATCAACCGCTTCAAACTGATACCGACAAGGCAAATGCTTTCGCTACTTATCTGCAAGATATATTCACACCGCCTTTAACACATCCTTATCCTCGACATCCCGTCGATCGAATTGATTTTCAATCTCCACATCTTCAGCCCGCACTCAGTCACACATTAGGTCATAATCAAGAACTTACATCACCGATCACAGTCGATAACATTCTAACTGTCACCAAACGAAAGCGCAACAGTGCACCTGGCATGGACAATATCTCTTACCGGCATATTAAAGAGGCCCCTTACTGCGTCCTTCATTTCCTAGCTATACTGTTCACATTCATACTCCGCACAGGTTTCTTTCCTATCACATGGAAAATGTCCAAAACTTTAATGTTTCCGAAACCGCACAAACCTACCAATCTTGTGTCTTCCTACCGCCCCATTCAGTTAACCAGTACACTCAGCAAAGTCTTCGAACGAATTCTCGTTATTCGCCTCCACCGTTACTGCACCGATCATCGCCTGTTACCTCTTTATCAAGCCGGATTTCGCCCTCAATTCAGTATAAATGATCAGCTACTCCGCCTTGTCAACCATATTTACAATCAATTTCTCTCCACGAAACCTTCTTGTCTGGTTCTTTTCGACTTAGAGAAAGCTTTTGATACTGTTTGGCACCACGGCCTGGTCTACAAACTTACTAAATATAATCTGCCTCTCACCTACATACGACTTATATTTAATTTTATCACTGGACGCATAGCCTACATCTCCATTAACAATGTATTATCTCATCCAGTCTTTTTACATTCAGGCGTTCCACAGGGATCTGCTTTATCTCCGCTTCTTTACCTTCTCTATGTGGCAGATATTCCACCACTTCCAGCAACTATCAGCACTTTTCAATACGCGGACGACACTGCATTTTTGGCACTTGGCAAAACCATACAGCACATCAACAAACATCTTCAGGAAGCTATCGATCTATTCACATCCTGGTGTTCCAAATGGCGACTTAAGATCAACGCCGACAAAACTCAAGCAATTGTTTTTGTGCCTCCTGGCAAACGCACTAGGGTCCACCGCAACCCAACACTGCTGAATGTTTACGTTCACGGAACAAGAATTCACACTTCCAACACAGCCAAATATCTAGGACTTCTCTTGGACAAACATCTCACCTGGAGACCTCATTTAAAATCTATTATGTCCAAAGCTTATAACCGAATTAACCTACTCCGTCGCTTGACTGGCACCAATTGGGGTCTGAAAGCCTCTACAGTTCTCACTACGTATAAAGTCTTTCTCCGACCAGTACTGACTTACGGTTTCACAGCCTGGATACCTGCAGCACCTTTCTTTTATAAAAAACTACAAATATTAGAACGTCATGCCTTCAGAATCGCTTACCGTATATCCTTACCTAGCCCCACTGCCGATCTCTATAGTCGCATTACTTTTCCCACACTTCTTTCCCACATAGAACATCTTCGCTTAAAATATATCACTGATCGACTGACAATGAACCACCCTCTACTCATGGACACAGTATATACTGCAGCCGACTTCGTTACTCTCACACCATTACGCCCCACCCCTCTATCGCTGCTTTTTACCCTTTATCGATACACTGTCCCTCCGAATCACCCCGACATTCCTCTTCTCGATGCATTTCATCTCGATATTCATTCACATTTCATCTTTCCATCACATCATCCACAGTAATCCTATTGTATTAACAGGGCACCAACTGTCTTACATCAATGCCCCGCGTTGCCCCGGGGCGAGAAGATAACCTCACTTGTTTTTCTAACCTCACCTATGTGTTGTGATGTGTATTGCACGTACTCATTACTTTCATACTATATAATAATTCCATACCTACCTATGCTAATGTTTATGATCACAAGATCATAAAATCCAAGGAGAATTAAATGTTAATAAATAAATGAATAAATAAATAAACCAATATCACTTATCCCAACAAAAGTAGTCCATCTTCCATTTTCCCGATTACCTCTTCCCGAGTCGAGGGCGTAACCCTTGGGTGGGGCTAGCCTTGGGCTAGTAAAAAAAAAAAAAAAAAAAAAAAAAAAAAAAAAAAAAAAAAATCGTTCTTAAATGTTACTGTAGCATTTTAATAGAGAGATAAATCGCTACACAGATGCCGGAGGAGAGAATCTATTTTCAGATTTAGTTTCGTGGCTTTTTTTTTTTTAAATATTTTTTATTTATTTTATATAAATAAATATAAAAAAACATACATGCTTCTACATTCGAAGGTAAAAATGAACCGTTAAGGTTTTAGGATTTAAATACGCGTACCCCCGGTTGAATAGCACTGCCCTAAGAAACACTACTGACATGCCTAGTACATTCCTGGCACATGCCAATGCCAAATAAATGTGTCAAGTACATACACGGTACGTGATATACACATAATAGATACATTCCTCGGTATGTGTCATGCACGTACTTTTGGGCGGAAGTAACCTTATTCCTTACATGTGTATTTCACGTGATTGCTCTATTCACGTACCTATCATGTACATTCCAATGTACCTCGAGGAACATTCTTTACACATGACCAGTATGTACTTGTGTTGGGTGGGACTTCAGGAGGTGACTCCTGACACGGAAATAAAACGAAAAGTATACACCAATGTGAATGAAAAAATACCGCCTTTCGGCGCCTTGATCACACGAAAATTTATCGGAAAGAAAGTAAAAACAACCATAACTGAAGAACAGAACATCGGATCAAAGTCTGGTAAAAGAGAATGCCAATTATTTTTAGTCGTAGATCCCATTAGTGTACAAGCGGATATATTGCAGTGGCAACGCAAGGGTGCCTCCCAAAGAAACTGGAGTATTCCTTCGAGTATTTTATCAAACGTTGAATGAGGAAAACGAACAACAATCAAGTACAAGATTTCAACAATCAAAAATAATAGCACATCTTTCAAGTAAGAAGAAAACTTCGAATTCGAAAGACAGAGGAATACACATATGTGATTGATCTCTGCCTCAGCACAGAATAAACTCTCGGGAGAAGAATTTAGATGAAGTCTTTAACGTATCACAGGTGAATCTTCTATAGACTAATGGTAATGGATATCAAATGAAAGGCTTGCTGTCCAAGTTACGAGTGTGTGATAATGGAAACTTTGACCAAAAATTAGGTTTAAAACGACTGTGTATTGGACAGTCAGGCGGCATGTAAAGAAACAACATGTAGCATCCAAAAATGCAAAGATCATATATGATGAACGAGTGTACAAAAGATTTTCCATATGACACAGGGATTCCCATATATTGCATGAATAGGCCTACACATTGGGCAAAAGTAAGCTGCAGTAAAATGTTTCCTCCTCGTAATATGCTATTTCGTGGAATTTGATACTTCTCTGCACAGAAGCTACAAAAATTGACGAAACACGAAATGTTGTATATGTTGCATAACGATACAAAGAAATGGGTTGGGATAGTGTACTTAATTTATCCGTTACGTAAATCTTCTTCCAGGGATACTTTCGAGGGGCTTTTCCCTTCTCTTGGAGTTGGCAAACCGCCCCTTAATCCTAAGCTACAAAAAACTACACTCCTATTGTGAACATATACCCAAATAGTGTAGCCCACTTATATTTTGGTTTTTTCACTGCTGGAAAAAATTTCTAGAAGAAAACACATGCAACAAATGGCGGAAGATCTTTTTCGAAGTTTCCTCTGGAATTTGGATCTGGATGAAATACCTACACGGAGGAAAGAAAATGTGGCACTTTTGCTCAGACGTAGCAGCAGTTACGGAATTATCGTCCCTTGTGTGTCACTTGCGAGAGGCTCGCAGAAGGCTGTACATCAGTTTTGATGTGGAAGGCATAAATTAGCGTGGCCGTGTTGTAGTGGGCATCTGAGTCCGATGCTTTGGTATTACGTGTGGAATTGCTGTATAACAGGATAGAAAGTGTTGCTTACAATGGTAGAGTGTTGTGTCCAGGTAGCCATGGTTGTGTAAAACTTAGACGTTGGTGTTTAAGTAAAATTGATTATATTAATCTGTACGTGCCTGCGCAATGGTAGATTACCCTGTCCACGAGCAGGCAGATATACACCTCATTTATGGAGATGCAAGGAGAAATAGCCTAGAGGCGAGGCATTTATATCGTGACCGTCGCCCTCAAAAGAGAGTAACTGTCCTATTTTTTCCACGCCTCCATATTCGCCTTCAGGAAATAGGGTCTCTTCAATTTCCCCTACTTGAAATCGGAGGAAATCGCACTATGTGGACAGTTGAATTTGAAGACAGCATACGGGAATGATCAGAGACCGTTCTGAAACGAGCACTAGCCATATGTAGGGCGTAAAAATCCACATGCAACTTTAGTGAACGATCAGCAGAGAGATTTAGTATGAGCGCGCGGTGCGGTATGGTGGATAATTTTGTGGTAGACCTTATTTATTACTGGCCTACCTGTTTAGGAGTACTATATCCTATTTTTAAGTAATGTTCTCCCAAAATGGTTAGAACATGTGCCCTTGAACTTAAAACAGCAGATGTGATCCCAGCATGGCAGTGCACCTGCACATTTTGACAGGAATATGCAGACCTAGCTACATGAAACATTCCCAGATAGTTGGATTTTGAGAGATTGACCTGTGTTATGACCACCTCGTTCACCCTACCTCACGCCCCTTGATTTCTTATTTTGGGGGTTATGAAACGCCTTTTGTATGCAACACCAGCCACGACTGCCGAAGAAATTGTTGCTCAAGTTAATATAGCTGCGAAAATCATCCCCGAAATTTCAGGTGTTTGACGGCACGCGGAAAAATTTGCTTCGCCTATTTCATCTTTGCAAAGCGGCCAACGGTTGATAATATCAGAAAGTGAACTGTTATTCTTCACAGCTGTCTCGTGTACACATACTGCATTTCACAAATACTGTACACGATACTTCTGAGTTTTTCACAGTTATCCTACTTTGTACGAAACAATAAATCGGTAGTTCGTATTTCTTTGTATCATTGTGCAACAGGCGCAACAGCTTATATTTCGTCGAATTCCATTGCTTCTGTGCTCGAAATTATAATCTTTCACGGAATTACGTATTACGAGGAGGACACCTTTTAATGCAGCTTACTTTTGCCCAAATTGTATTCACATAATTTGTGGAAATCACTGTTATCATGTCAAGAATCACTTGTACTCTCTTTCATCATACATGATCTTTGCCGCCTGACTGTCGTTATAAACCTAATCTGGTTCAAAGTTATTTTTTCCATTTTCACACACTCGTAACTTGGACAGAAAGTCTTTCATTTGACATTCATTACCATTAGTCTAGAAGATTCCCTGTGATACGTTAAAGACTTCATTTAAATTCTTCTCCCGAGAGTTTATTCTGTGCTGAGACAAAGAGATCAATCACACATGTATATTCCTCAGTCTTTCGAATTCGAAGTTTTCTTCTAACTTGAAAGATGTGCTATTATTTTTGATTGTTGAAATCTTGTACTTGATTGTTGTTCGTTTTCCTCATTCAACGTTTAATAAAATACTCGAAGGAATACTCCAGTTTCTTTGGGAGTCACCCTTGCGTCACCATTGCACTACATCTGGTACACTATTGTACACTACACCATTGTACACTAATGGAATCTACGACTAAACATAATGGACATTCCCTTTTACATAATTTCAATCCGGCATTTTGTTCTCGAGTATGGCTGCTGTTGCATTTTCTCGAAAATTTTCGGGTTGTCATAGCACAGAGGGATTTCTACACCCAGGTTGATCTATACTTTTTGCTTCATCTCGGTACCAGGAATCACCTCCCAACGTTTCGTATATTAATTAAGTTACTATATACATGGTGTTTCAAAACAACACAGACAACGTTTGGGAAGTGATTCCTGACACCAAGATAAGACAAAAAGTATAAACCAACCTGGGTGCACAAATGCTTCCTTCCGCAGTTCTACACTGCCAAAAACATGAAAAAGTGAACTTTCAAAGCTCATAGCTCCAAAACTATGGGACCTAACGTAGTCGAGTCAAGACTTCACTTAGGAACTAGTATGTGCCCGATCCAAATATCCAAGTTTCAAAATCCTGCGGTACTTCTGCAACAGTTTTTGTAGAGGTAGTTGGTGAGTACTTCCAATTAAATGCCTGTAGCCAAACTCCCTCTAAAAAATTGTTTCTTGAGTACCTTAGGATTCTGAAACATTTATTTTTGGGTAGGACACATATTAGTTCCTAAGTGAAGTCTTGACCCGACTACTGTAGGTCTTATAGTTTTGGAGCTAAACCATTCAAGTTCATTTTTGTCATGTTTTCGGCAGCCTATAACTCCGAAGAATCATTTGTGCACCCAAGTTGGTCTATACCTTTTGTCTTATCTTGGTGTTAGGAATCACCTCCCAAATGTTGTCGATGTTGTTTTCAAACACCCTATATATATATATATATATATATATATATATATATATATATATATACGTATACGTATTCACCTTTCTATGGGCGCCCTTTTGGTAGACTTGTCCACCGCCCTCCTTAGCATCCCAGCACGGGCCTGCCTGGCAGAAGTAACTTTCGGAGACCACAGGTCCTAGAGAGTGGTAAGGATAATGGAGCTCTCAGAGACCAGGCGTCCTGAAAAGTGGTAAGGATAAGGGAGCTCTCAGAGACTAGGCGTCCTAAAGAGTGGTAATGATAAAGGAGGTCTCAGTGACCAGTTGTCCTAGAAAGTGGTAAGGATAAAGGAGCTCTCAGAGACTAGGCGTCCTAGAGAGTGGTAAGGATAAAGAAGCTCTCAGAGACCGGGCGTCCTATGGAGTGGTAAGGATAATGGAGCTCTCAGAGACCAGGCGTCTTAAAGAGTGATAAGGATAAGTTAGCTCTCAGAGACCAGGCGTCGTAAACAGTGGTAAGGATAAAGAAGCTCTCAGAGACTAGGCGTCCTAAAGAGTGGTAAGGATAAAGGAGCTCTCAGAGACTAGGCGTCCTAAAGAGTGGTAATGATAAAGGAGCTCTCAGAGACCAGTTGTCCTAGAGAGTGGTAAGGATAAAGGAGCTCTCAGAGACTAGGCGTCCTAGAGAGTGGTAAGGATAAAGAAGCTCTCAGAGACCGGGCGTCCTATAGAGTGGTAAGGATAATGGAGCTCTCAGAGACCAGGCGTCCTAGAGAATGGTAAGGATAAAGAAGCTCTCAGAGACCGGGCGTCCTATAGAGTGGTAATGATAAAGGAGCTCTCAGAGACCAGGCGTCCTGAAGAGTGGTAAGGATAAAGGAGTTCTCAGAGACTAGGCGTCCTAGAGAGTGGTAAGGATAAAGAAGCTCTCAGAGACTAGGCGTCCTAAAGAGTGGTAATGATAATGGAGCTCTCAGAGACCAGGCGTCCTAGAGAATGGTAAGAATAAAGAAGCTCTCAGAGACCGGGCGTCCTAGAAAGTGGTAAGGATAATGGAGCTCTCAGAGACCAGGCGTCCTAAAGAGTGGTAAGGATAATGGAGCTCTCAGAGATCAGGCGTCGTAAAGAGTGGTAAGTATAAAGGAGCTCTCAGAGACTAGGCGTCCTAAAGAGTGGTAAGGATAAAGAAGCTCTCAGAGACCGGGCGTCCTATAGAGTGGTAAGGATAATGGAGCTCTCAGAGACCAGGCGTCCTAGAGAATGGTAAGGATAAAGAAGCTCTCAGAGACCGGGCGTCCTAGAGAGTGGTAATGATAAAGAAGCTCTCAGAGACCAGGCGTCCTAGAGAATGGTAAGGATAAAGGAGCTCTCAGAGACCGGGCGTCCTAGAGAGTGGTAATGATAAAGAAGCTCTCAGAGACCAGGCGTCCTAAAGAGTGGTAATGATAAAGGAGCTCTCAGAGACCAGGCGTCCTAAAGAATGGTAAGGATAAAGGAGCTCTCAGAGACTAGGCGTCCTAAAGAGTGGTAAGGATGGAGCTCTCAGAGACCAGTTGTCCTAGAGAGTGGTAAGGATAATGAAGCTCTTAGAGACTAGGCGTCCTAGAGAGTGGTAAGGATAAAGGAGCTCTCAGAGAGCAGATGAACTAGAGAGTGGTAAGGATAATGGAGCTCTCAGAGACCAGGCGTCCTAGAGAATGGTAAGGATAAAGAAGCTCTCAGAGACCAGTTGTCCTAGAGAGTGGTAAGGATAATGAAGCTCTTAGAGACTAGGCGTCCTAGAGAGTGGTAAGGATAAAGGTGCTCTCAGAGAGCAAATGAACTAGAGAGTGGTAAGGATAATGGAGCTCTCAGAGACCAGGCGTCCTAGAGAATGGTAAGGATAAAGAAGCTCTCAGAGACCAGTTGTTCTAGAGAGTGGTAAGGATAATGAAGCTCTTAGAGACTAGGCGTCCTAGAGAGTGGTAAGGATAAAGGAGCTCTCAGAGAGCAGATGAACTAGAGAGTGGTAAGGATAATGAAGCTCTCAGAGACCAGGCGTCCTAGAGTATGGTAAGGATAAAGAAGCTCTCAGAGACCGGGCGTCCTATAGATTGGTAATGATAAAGGAGCTCTCAGAGACCAGGCGTCCTAAAGAGTGATAAGGATAAAGGAGCTCTGAGAGACTAGGCGTCCCAAAGAGTGGTAAGGATAAAGGAGCTCTCAGAGACTAGGCGTCCTAAAGAGTGGTGAGGATAAAGGAGTTCTCAGAGACCAGTTGTCCTAGAGAGTGGTAAGGATAATGGAGCTCTTAGAGACTAGACGTCCTAGAGAGTGGTAAGGATAAAGGAGCTCTCAGAGACCAAGCGTCCTATAGAGTGGTAAGGATAATGGAGCTCTCAGAGACCAGTCGTCCTAGAGAATGGTAAGAATAAAGAAGCTCTCAGAGACCGGGTGTCCTAAAGAGTGGTAAGGATAATGGAGCTCTCAGAGACTAGGCGTCCTAGAGAGTGGTAAGGATAAAGAAGCTCTCAGAGAGCGGGCGTCCTATAGAGTGGTAAGGATAATGGAGCTCTCAGAGACCAGTTGTCCTAGAGAGTGGTAATGATAAAGAAGTTCTAAGAAACCGGGCGTCCTATAGAGTGGTAATGATAAAGGAGCTCTCATAGACCAGGCGTCCTAGAGAGTGTTAAGGATAAAGAAGCTCTCAGAGACCAGGCGCCGTAGAGATTGGCGGTGATGATCAATCGGTGGCGATTCATGCTGTCTGCGGTGTTCTGGTTCCTTTTATCCAGAAATGTTGCTAACTTCATCAATCTTCGTTGTTTGATAATCGTTGGCGATGTCTTCTTTGTGATTGTCGTCTGAAGTTGTTTACAGAAAGTATGTGGTGTTGGGAGCACGTGTAGAACCTTGCAATATAGTATACAGGGTGGCCCAAAAGTAGGTATACAATACGTACTGATCCGCTCATTACATTTTATATCGTTTCTTATTTTATCCATCAGGTAGACTCAGTTTCTCTATTATTTGTTCTCAGTATGGTTTTATTTAGATCTTAAGCTCGGAGGAGCCGAAGCAAATAAATCCATAAACTAGAATGTTATACTTGATCAGTGCAGGGGTGTATACCTACTTTTGGGCTACCCTGTGTATCTGCTTAGTTGTACAGGCATTATCTTTTCAGAAGCGTCTGTGTTTCGATCGAATGTATTATATAAAACATCGAATTCGTGAGATCTCGTTCGAGGTTCTTTCGTGCATTTTAACTAATTTCAAGACACCGGTTCTTTCATCATTGGTTTGAACTTCTCATCGTGACATTATCCTACAAAGAATAAACTTGCGAGGTGGAACTTAAGCTTATATTGTATTGATTTGAAGCAAAAGTTCCTCCCATTTTATGACAAAAATTCAAGAAACAATTGTTTTTTTAAACATAAGATTTTATCAATAAAGTATGTTTCGTTCTATTCGACGATCTTTCTCCAGCTCTTCGGTAGCCACATAATCCCAGGTTCACAGAAGTTCTGAGGTTCCTGGCTAAAGAATTGATCATTAGCCAGATGACTGTTAAAGATTTCACTTCATATTTTTTAAACTCCTGTAAGGTATTTACTAACCTTGACATTGGTTTGCACAAAATCCTTTATGTTAAACTCTGTAAAGCCCATTCACGAAAAGAAAAAGAAAAAGTAATTTCCATAAGCGTGATGTTCCCATGTGTGAATGGTTAGTTTATACATTACATAGGCCTGAAGCAAAACCACCACATCCTTTCCATACATTATAATTTTTTAACACACGTTGTACTACGATTGCGCATAGGCGATGTTGTACGATTTCTTCCGGCACTGACAGTGAGTTTCATGGTCAACATGGGCTACATTTTTCGCTGTCTTCTCCCAGCCGAAAGGATTTAAAAGAAAAAGAAAAAGGAGTAGACTTATAAGCTTCTTCTTCTTATCTTTTTTTCCCGTTCCGCTTCTCTCCACAACGTTCCACAAGGTATCCTCAAGAACAAGCGTACTGTATACACGTGACCAGCACTATCTTGCTGTTTAACCATCAATACTTGCGATTTCATTAGACGTAACGTATACAGTGTCAAAGGCCAAGACTACAACAATTGTTTAATAGTCAATTTTTTTTATTATTATTATTTTCAATTCTTCCAACTTTTTCACAGCTCCTTATAGTTTTACGTCAGTAGGATCTTTCTTTTTTCACCGCTGTTTTTCAGGGTCGTGAATCTCACATGTATTAAAAGGTGAGAATTGACATTTCAGACCTTCAGAAAAACACAATCTTCACGTGTCTTTATAGTGCGAAGATACAATATCTATTGTGTGTTGGTTCGTACACGTTAGCCATTAACAAAAATGGAGAGTTTTGGTGTGATTCTGGTGTTTGTGATAATGTGTACAGTTTCTCCTTCACTTTTACAACAAACAGAAGAATACACTAAATTATTACGTAAGTATATTTTAAAATATTTCTATAATAGCAAACTATATCACTAATTTTTAATCAGGTGTTATTTTAGAGAAAAAAATTTAAGGACGAAAATACAATTTATATTTTCAAATTAATAATCTGTTATCTCTTTAAAAGGAGTTAATAATAGCATTCAAAACTCGTTGATTAGCTGCTGATTAGTTTGTGGTGAATGTGATTCGCAATTAGATTCTTTGGTCGTTGATGATATACCTTGAAACATGAATAGTTCCTAAAGTTGATGACTAAAGTAGTATCAGTTTCGAGGGAACGTAGAGCACACATTAATTTAATATGTAACTTGACTAGTAGAACATTTTTTGGGCTGAAAACAAAGCATAGGTCTTGAAGATAGAATCACAGGTAGTAGGCAATGTATCAATAAGCTATTCGTTAAGGAACCACGACTGTTTATGGGATCCATTTGTTTGATTTTGCGTTGATCAATGGTTAAAAAGTTGAAGAAAATAAGAATAAATGCTTACACTGTTATGGAAAGTTATTCAAAAGTGTAGTCTATCTTTGGTGCTGCTTTACCTGGGTTTGATGCTGGTGCTTGGTTTGGGTTCAAGTTTACAAGTTTACCGTTGTATTGTGAAGCAATTATAGAGCTCAATGTAACCAGCAAGTGGTTCTGAAAGGGTGGAAGGGTATGACCTCCAGGGACCGGGATCCTTCAAACTAAAGGAAACTATTTAAAAATCATAATATGAAAATATGAATAAGTCACCGTATATTTACACATTACATACATACATACTGCATGTATATATTATTATTATTATTATTATTATTAATAATAATAATAATAATAATAATAATAATAATAATAATAATAATACGTTATATATTTAAGCATAGGTTTTGGAGTTAGAATCATAGGTAGTAGGCAATGTACCAATAAGCTATTCGTAAAAGAACAAAAACTGTTTATGGGATTCATTTGTTTGATTTAGCGTTGATCAATGGTTAAAAAGTTGAAGAAAATAAGAATAAATACTTACACTGTTGTGGAAAGTATAGTAATGAATACGCGGCTCTGTACATTCAGTATAGTGTATATTAAACATATAACAAACGGATAAGGTGTCAGAAAATCGTTTGAGAGGGTCCGGGCTCCCATTCTCCTGTGCAATACTAGTGACAGCTACCTGAATTTACAAATTAGGAATTCTGGTTCGGAAAGCCAACTGTAAATCTTTATCACAAATTTATTTCGGGAGGGGTTTGAGCCCGATAACCACCCCCTAAATACGCCACTGTACATGAGTCAACCGTTCTCATATTATCTAACAAAGCAACGAAACAAATTTTGAGTGAAGGTAATTTTAGTATCTATCAATATCAATATTTGAGACGAGACCGAGACTTTCGAGACTGACCTAAGTCTCGTCTCGATTTATAGAGGTCTGTCTCGGTCTCGGCCTCGTCTCAGTATTTAAAAGTCCATCTCGGTCTCGATACCATCCCTAATAGGCCCAAGCCTGGCCCGAGCTCGTGTGATAAACAAGTGAACCAGAAATAAGCTCGCAATAATAATAATCAACGCAAAATTGTATTTTTGTGTACAGCAATTAGAGGTTTAATTTTGCATTTGTGCTTTAAAAGTTCTCCAGAAAGAACGGTGCAATAAATATCGTTGTACACTATTTTTACAAAGTTGGGACCGAAAATGTCCGAGAAATATGGTTGCATATTTCAAAATTTACTGCTCGTGCAGCCTGGTCTGGGCCCGAAATGATATATGCTTTGTAGGCCCGAGTACGGCCTGCGGGTCGGGTCGGACTTGAGCCCGTGGGCTCGACCCGAGTCCGTGCAGACCTCTATAGGGCGTTCACCTCTGGTACTTGGGGTCCTTGGTTCGATACTAGCTCGCGCCAAGTGATCTTTGTAGTGGACAAACACCGTGGACGTTTGTTTTTTTCGGATGAAAGGGTTGAAATTAGTGGAAAGGTTCTCCCGTTTCATCCTACTTTCTTCATTTCACCGTTTCAACCATATCTCATCATCACCGTCTCCTTTAGCCTAGCCGGCATAACTGTATTACATAAAACGTTAAAAAAATGTATATTCTGCTCTATATTGGAGGAAGGAGATCGTCCTTTTTCGAGACAAGTTAATCAACTGACGACTGTTGTGGAAAAGGTGTAATGAGATTGCATATAACCATCTCAGTGTTTGAGTTTGTTACATTGAAATGTCTGTGCTAGCCTCCTTGAATCGCAGTAATTGATCGTTGTTTTTCCAAATAGACTCCGACAAATGGCACTCTCTGTTCAATGTTAGATCTCTCCATTTCTGCAATCTCTTCTAATCCAAAACGATATAATTATGATTTGTACTAAGTTTTGCTGCTCTAATTATTGCTGCCTATCGCTTATAAATTTATTAGTGTAGCCTTCATTATGAATTTTATTTTAATAAGCAGATTTCTTTTCTTTGTATTTGCATTTCATACATAAAATGAAATAAAATCTTACGTCCCACGTTTATGCCAGCTAGGCTAAAGAGACCGTGATGAGAAATGAAGGAAATGTTGGAATGAAGAAAGTGGGAGGAAACGGGTGGAACCCCAAGAAAATCCACACACACGGTGTTTGTCCACAACAAAGCTCACTTGCCGCGATCGAACCAAGGACCCCATGCACCAGAGGCGAACGCTCTACCACTGAGCCACCGCGGGCTTTTTGCATTTCTATATGCAGTATCTCATCAGGTTCATTCCTCTTTTATTTCAATTGTTTTGCGTAGAATGAACTTTCATATCAATAAAACCCAACGAGTATTTGCTATTTTGCTAGGCTATTGCAAATTAATCTTCAATACAAAAGAATAGTATTCAATGATCTTATATGAATTTGGTAATCCTCAAGATATCTGAATGAAATGGCACGCAGTTTCAATGTTTTTGGCTCTGGTCGTGATCCTCAGTGACGGCCTATATTTTTAAGAGATGAACCAATACCGAGTACTCTATAAATTTACTTTATCATTGAAATTCCTTGGCAAATAGCTTTTATTCAGGCTCCAAGTATTTTATTCAGACTAATGTTTACATCTAATTCTCTAAATATTTTAAAACGTAATTCATACACATCGTATATTGTTAAGAAATTTTAAACATGGTATTGCAAAACTTTTGAAGGTTATATAGCATTACAGGAAGTTATACAACTTATACTAATGTCCCTTTGTCTTCATTTTATATTTTTTTTCACAAATTACAATAGAGTGTACTATAATTACTAAAGGAAAAGAACGATTTTCTTATTAAATTTTTTACACTAGTAAATTAATATTGCGTTATGAAAGAGTTGAAACATTACATACAAAATAAAAAGACATTTAGCCTATTACAATATATGAAGTTTGAGTTCGGGAGTTAGTAAAAGAAAAAATGTTATGTACTTGTTACTGAAGGAAATATATTTCCAGCAAGGTAAAGGAAAATTTATTAAATCTTTCATCCAGAATAAAATTGATTACATTATATGATGCATTATTCAGATATTTTTGTACATAATTTACGGTGGTTAGGACAAAAGTTCAACTTATTTTGAGTAATGCTCACTTAATAAACTTACTAAATCATTAGTAATCATTACAGTATAACAGTATGGAATATCGTTAAAGTATTTTATCAATTTCACTATGATTCGTGAATGGTAGCAAGTGGAATTTTACACCATTCCTCGTGCAGGGCATCGACCAGTTCTGTGAGAGAGGATAGAGGTGGAAATCGTCGCCGGAGTCGTGTTTCCAAGACGGACCACAGATGTTCAATTATGTTGTGGTCTGGGGATTAGGTGGGCCAGGGGAGGTGTTGAACTTCATCCCGATGTTCCTCAAACCACGCTGGAACAACGCCAGCTGTGTGAATGGGTGCATTATTATCCTGGAAGATGGCGTCATTGTCCGGGAACAACATCCGGACCATAGGATGCAAGTGGTCTCCTAAAATTGCGACATAATCGTTGGCAGTGATTCGTCCGCTAAGTGTGACCACAGGACCCAATGAAAACCATGATATGGCGGCCCACAGCATCACCGAGCCGCCGCCAAGTTTCACAGTTGGGCGGAAACACTGCAGATCATAAGCTTCTTTGGGCGTTCTCCACACATAAACACGGCCCGTGGTTGGGAATAGGGTGAAGGATGACTCATCCGACAATATCACACATTTCCAGTCCTCAACGGTCCAAGTTGCATGGTCGTGGCACCATTTGCGGCATGCGAAAGCATTATGGTCCCTGATGAGCGGTTTGACCCGTGCAACACGACCCCGTAAGTTCATGTCATGTAATTCGTGGCGGACTGTGATTGTCGAAACAGGGTGGGGGAGGTGCTGATTGAGTTCCACGGTCACTTGCTCCGCATTGGCACGACGATTCTGCGTGACAATGCGCTTTAATACCCGGCGTGACCTGTCACTCATAATTTTCTTCCGCCCACTGTTCCGCTTCCCCGATGTGGTTTTCCCGTCTGTTGTGTAGGCCGTCATCACCTTCGACACTGTCCCACGCGACACACCTAACACAGTAGCCACTGCCGTCACACTCACTCCACATAACCGCACACCAACAATTTGCCCCCTTTGAAAATCTGAGAGGTCTCCCATTTTACACTACCTCCCTATGCTGCAACCACTGGACACTGCTGTTCCACTGAGCCTGACGTAGTATGAAGACCGACCTAACACATCACCCAGCGGTCCGGCGCTGCGGGCGCCACGACACCACTGCCAACTCACACATCTGACGTGTTGCCAACTATAGGTGTTTCCATTTTTCTGATCACCATCTGTAGATATACTCGAATTTAAAGGTGGGTCGGGAGTAGGCAAATAATAAGCTTTGATAGCAGTGAACACGGAATGCGTCGTCAAGTAGTTGAAAGTGTTAGGAACTGCCAACTTCGAGGTTTCTGATTTCCGGAATAACGAGTATTGCGATGTGTTTTCTCAAGTCTTGGACGACCCTACCTCAAATACTATGCGCTTTTCTCTACATTTCCATACGAACTCTTATTTTTATTTTATTTTATTTTTTTACTCTGATTTGAGGTATCATTTCTTAAAGTTTGTCGGAATAGCCCATTAATACCCCGTATTTAGTTAGTAGAGTATATATTTTCATGAAAGGAAATGTAGACAAGTTTCTAATAAACAGATAATAGAGTAATATATTGCCATTCAAGATATACTATGAACAAAGGAAAAAAGAAAAGGTCACAAATGTTTAGTGAAGCTTTCTGAAAATAATCTAGAATATATACTATTTTATTCAGTGTTTTATTTTGGAACTTTGGATATTTACTGTACATGAAAATCCGAATCCCTAATAGTACTTATTTACATTACAATTATTAAAAATAAATTCTATCGTTTTGTGTGTATGCTTTTATGTTTCTTCTGTTCAGACGAAGGAATAGCTCATAGAATTTCAGCGTACATGATCCCAGTCTCAATTCATAGTAGTGATTAGTTTTTCATTCTTTACTCTGTACCATGAGGTAAACGAGAACCTTCTTAATTTGAAAGTTTTGAAATGAAATTACAAATTATAATATCAGAAGCTAAAGCTTTAACCACCAATTACCCAATTGAAATTAAAGCCTTTCGTCCGGCTCAACTTTGAAATTGACTATACTATTTTTAGAGGTCTTTCAACCATTTAAGAAAAACGAAACTTAAATTTTATGCTGGATTTTTACCTCTCTAATCGGGTCTGGTGACATACTTCTCTTCTTGTGTCTAAACTTAGAAATACAAGTAGTTTCTTTTGTTCTTATATTTCTATGGTTTGATTGCAATATTGTGAGAAATTGTTTTGTTTATTCTTACATTTTCGTGGTTTAGTTGAAATACTGTGGGAAATTGTTTCTTTTATTCTTACATTTCTGTTTTGATTAAGATATTGTGAGAATTTCCGTGTTTTGCTCTTATATCTATGTTTTGATCAAGATATTGCGAGAAATTGCTTCTTTTATTCTAATATGTCTATAGTTTGAATGAGATATTGTGAGCAATTGTTTATTTTGTTTTTGTATACTTTTGTTTCGATTGAAACATTCTAAGAATTTGTTTATTTTATTCTGATATGTCTATAGTTTGACTGAGATATTGTGAGAAATCACTTATTTTGTTGTTATATATTTTTGTTTCGATTGAAATATTGTGAAAAATTGTTCCTTTATTCTGATATATCTATAGTTTGACTGAGATATTGTGAGAAATTATTTCTATTATTCTGATATGTTTATAGTTTGATTGGCATATTGTGAGAAATTGTTTCTTTTATTCTGATATGTCTTTAGTTTGATTCAGATATTATGAGAAATCGTTTCTTTTATTCTGATATGTCTATAGTTTGAATGAGATATTGTGAGAAATTATTTCTTTTGTTTGTATATATTTTTGTTTCGATTGAAATATTGTGAGAAATTGTTTCTTTTATTCTGATATGTCTATAGCTTGACTGAGATATTGTGAGAAATTATTTCTTTTATTCAGATATGTTTATAGTTTGATTGGCATATTGTGAGAAATTGTTTCTTTTATTCTATGTCTTTAGTTTGATTCAGATATGATGAGAAATCGTTTCTTTTATGCTAATATCTCTATAGTTTAATTCAGATATTGTGAGAAAATGTTTCTTTTGTTCTTATATTTCGATGTCTCATTGAGGTATTGTCTTTAAAACATTTTTAAAATTTTTTTTATGGTAAAACTAAAATTATATGGGTCTTACACAAGTAGATCTAAATTCTCATCTCATTAATACAAAAAAGTTAAGTTGTTCGAAACAACAAAGACGTGAAACAAAGACTCCTTAACTTAAGAGAAAGAAGACCGGTTGATCGGCTTGTGTTATGTGGACGGCCTTGATGTCACAAAATGAAGCTGCATTCCCAACCTACCACGAATATTTTTAATCGTATTTCTCGCAGTAATTTTTTGTAAAACAAATGCTTGTATCAGAAGTTAAACGAAAATGACTACCCCGAGTTACTAAAACAATGAACTCGGTTTCAGTTATACTACTTTTTATGTGAAGATATCTAATTTCTTGAAAGAAAATTAATCAAAGTTTGAAGTTTGTCCTTACAAAATGCATATAATATTTATAATTATTTTAATCCATATTGGCTACTAGCCACTAGCGCATATAGCTCTCAATTTGTCAGAAGTGGCCTTCCAACCATGGAAGAATACTAAATATAATAATAATGATGCTAATGACTATAATCTTAATCGAATACCCTAAATACATAATTATTTTTACATGTGTTACATATATTATTAGACTTCCAAATTATGCTATGCATACGTATGATAGAATGGCTATGTCCGTTCGTCTCGTCTGTCCGTCGACAAATATCAGAGCAAACACGGCAAAAAATAGCGAGAAGAGGCTTTTCTACAATGAGTTCAGCGTCGCAAGAATAAACTCCACTTCATCCACTTATATTCAAACTGGAACTGGTACAAATAAACCATTTCCGGTTGAATGTTGATCAACATAGAACAAAAGCAGCAATAAATAAAAAGTAATTTTCAAAAATCCATTCAGCGTCCTAAGAGTAGCTTCCTAACCAGCCGTTTTTCCTTGTGCTAACACCGGTAGTGCTAAAAATTTACTATTACTTGTATTTCAATATTCATATCCAAAGAGATAACGACCTATGTCTTCTTTGGAATCTATTCAGCGTCCTAAGAATAAGTTTTATCTTCTCTTTTAACCATGTATTCGAACCGAAAGCGGTAAAAATCATTTCCTAATAGATTTTTCATTGTCATAGAACAAACACAGCAAGAGATAGCAAGAGGTGGTTTTTTGGAATAAATTAAGTGTTCCAAGCGCAAACTCAATCTCCACTCCTATCCTTCTATTAAAACCGGAAGTGTTAGAAATTTACTACTACTTCCGGTTTCAAGCTAAACCGGTCTTTCGTCATTGATTTAAGCTTCCCAATAATACGTTTCGTTTCTACTTCTATCAAACCAGAAGTGTTGGAAATCCTCGATTCACAGTTTCAACACTGGTTGCCGTGGTATAAATGACGTGCTATATAGACATTGAACAACAGTTATTTTGATATGTAATCAGTACCGTAAAATATTTTACACTTCTGGGTTTATTTCTCTCTTGCAACGGAAGTGGTAGAATCAACTTCTAGTTCCTGATTCAATGTTAATCTCCATAGAGCAGAAACGGCGAAAGGTAGGGAGTAGTGGCTTTATGACAATGGACTCAGCGTTTGAGGAACAAGGTTCAATCTTTGACCGTATCCATGATTTGTAGAATGTATAGATGTACTACGTCCGGTTTTACTTGGCGAGGGGTACATTCTCAACCAAAACACTGGCCTGGCAAGTGGCATTATGATTTGAGTTGCAAGTGAGTCTCGTTTCCGTTTGTAGCATTGAGTGATGTTCTTACTACGCAATAATGGAAGATTGTCAGTCATTATTACATCACTGAGGTGTTGGAGCTTATCATATTGTTTTCCTGCATCTGCTGAATGGGTCGATTTTTCAATAGGACAATGGGCAGCCGCGCTTGAAATTGCTTAGATTTCTGTACGTTCAACTGATCTTTTGGCTACTCAGCATGGGGTATGACCCCACAGTGGTTTGCTTACCAGTGCAACATATCAAAACCTAACGACTTGGAATATAGAGGACTTTCAATGTCTTTTAATTTGTGTGCTGTGCTTTAATGGGTATTGAGGTTGATATGGTCCCAACGTGATATTAATATCTGGATATTTGATATGTTTTTATGTGCTACGGGTGGCCACGTGTAGCGCAGTCGCTAACACTCTCGGATTTGGTGCGAGCGGACAAGGGTTCGATTTTCAGTGGGTACGCGGTTCAAAAAGTGTAAAATGCTTTTTCAGGCCATTCATTCTGGTGGGGTTTCCTCATTCACACCAGGCAGATATAAAAATCGCACTTCACATAATGGTTCCAGGTCGCTTCCTTTTTTCCTCTCCAATTTCCCGGCCAGTGTGACCCCTCATACGTGACGGGCTAACATGGCCATATTTGCCAAAAGCCAAGAAATCTAATTCTAATACTAATCGATTTGGCAATTTTAATCGTCAGCAGTGTACTTAACAAAATCTTAATTTCAATAATAACATACTAGATAACGATTATGTTACAATCTTTGCATACCATTTATAAGGACGATTTATCGTAGTCTACTGTAATTTCTGAGACATACGTATTGTTCTACTAGACTAAGAGTAATGATTCCTAGCGACAATGCACAAAAAATGTATCTAATCCCTGGAATGCTATTACGTGTAATGCATTTCACATTATGTTACTACAATAATCCGGACTTCTGTCCTCATTTTTACGTTATTGAAATACCTTTTTGCTCTACTTTTAAGTGTAGTACTGGCCAGGACCAGAGCTGGATTTAGGTTTGGTGGGGCCCTAAGCTATTGATAGCAATGGGACCCTTTATGTGTCCAGTTCAACGTAGGCACCACACCATATATAAAGAAATGAAGAAGCTAATGATGTTTTAGGAATCAGGCTAACAGAAGTATCCCCACAGGGCCCAACACAACACGAAGCACTGTTGCTATAGGCTATGTAGATTTTATTTTATTTATTGTTTTTCTTATATTTTGGAAATGTACATCAAGTTTTTCTTGAATTTTTGAGACCCTCAAGAGAGTGGGGCCCTGAGCTATAATTTGCTTAGCTTATACGTAAATCCAGCACTGGTCATGACCGTTGTGAGACAAAGTGAAGCCCGAATCAACGACGACGACAAACAAAATTCTTCTACCCTCGTACATAGTTCCAAAAACTATCGACCATGTCTTTATTCATCGATAGGCAGCAATACCAGTGTCGCAATGTACATAATATAGAAATTGAAGTTTGAATACTTGCATTTCCCCTCATTTCCTATTCTTCACTCAAAACTTCAATAAGATGATCAAATATTTGAAAATAGAAAATATTTAAATTTTAGATTTGTTTAACAAAAAGCTATTTACTTTCATTTTAGTGTCATGTTCTTCGGACGGATTACAATTTTGCACTCTGAGTATCATACTAACTTGCTAACCGTAACTGCACTGCCGGTAGTCTATCAAGGAAAGATGATATCAAAAAATTATTCCCAATGCAATCAGTAGGTATCCCATATTAGATTCAATTGAACGAATCACCCTCTCTCAACGAACACGATTCCTAAGTTTTCGTGTTGATCAAAACAGATGGTGATCCATTAAATATTTATTGAGATTTTGTGTCTCCTGGAAGGACACACAAACAGAATTAATACACTGAGTGTTCACTGAACAGCGACCATCTACCTAATACCTTGTTAGTTCGCGGCTCAGAGGACGGTCTGGACACGGCGTGACATGAATTCTGGTAGATACTATGTTTCCACGGAGATCTGACACCATCTATTCCTGATGGCATCCCACAATGGGTCCACAGATGGTAAGCCAAGCAAGTAGAGGCCTGTCTTGGTGGCACCGTGCATTCTTAACCTGGAAAATGCCGTCTTCGTGTGTGTACAATATGGCGTTGTAAAGTGTACGTGATTCTTTAACACCTGTAAGTACATAATGGATGTCTCGCTGTGGTTCATACACACCAATAGTTTCAGTCTTTGCCAACAGAATCATCCCCAAACCATACATAGGAACGGGCGCATCCGACAAATATTGCTGTCTGGGTTATTGATGCACCTTTGTTCAGGTGCCCACAATCATGCCCTATTAAAATGCCCATAAATCCTCTCCATCTCCCATTATAAGTGTGTTGTTTGCCAACATGTAGCCTCGAGTGTGTTCTTTCTCTACAATACTACCAGCCGGGGTGATCATACAATCAGTTCGGCTGCTGGCCACACTTCCTTGTGTAGAGGTGTGGTTGCAATTCAGTGAGCACTCGCAGTAAGTGTATATAAAGTGGTTTTGGTAAACAAACTCCTTAATAAAACTATTCGTGAACATTATAAAATATAGTGTACTTATAAAAAGCGTTAAGGGTCTAGAGCAGCACCTTCCAGAAATAGGTGAAATATGTGGAACCAACAGTTTTACGCCTCCTTTAAGTTCCCAGCAGACTGAAGTCCAACATTCTACATTTCTTTACTGCAACCTTGCATACATGATTATTATCATCTTTAATCTGCATGGGCATAATTATATATTATATATTCTTACAGTGTTCCACAAGTATCATTTAATTAAGTTGCCGTGATCTGGTTTATTCTTCTTTTCCATTCGCAGATGAAGTGTAAAGCAGGAGACTACATTTATTTTAAAGAAATAAATTCAATTTAGTTTTCAAACAAAAGAAAGGCTTTTAAGTTTACATTAGTAAAAGGTCAATCCATGAAGATCCTACCATGAGTCATTGTTCCGATCACTTGTCTACACCAAAACCAGTTTGTAGTTCTTCGACACGTGCGTGTGTTAAAATGAGGCGATATTACTACAATTCTGTCCTATTCTTTTTTTTTTTATTTCTTGCTTAATGGATAATAATGGACGACATGCACGCACAAAAATCTGATAATGATTTCCTCATATCCTGAGATAATAATTAAACACCGAGCTTATTGTATGATACGTAAGCGCTCTGACGTTAGTGTTAACTCCACGTGTAGTGAACAAGTAGGAAGGCCATCCGACCTAACTACGTACAAGCGTCATTCAAAACTGTACTTCAGATTGCCGTGATCCGGGTCATCGCTTGCTACCAACGTCAGACGAAATTGATTAATTCAGAAAATTACTGATTTATGTAAATTATTAAATAATGAGAAATAAACTTGATGCTTCCGTTTTCCTTGTGGAGGAATGAGGTTTGACCTTAGTTTCCTTCCTTTTTTTTTCCTTTTTCATTTAACATCTCTAACTTGCAATACATACTTTAACTAAACACTTCAATAATATCTGTTGAAACTGAACAATCAAATGTGTATACAATATCTGTGGTTTGGATTTAACAGGACCAACGTCAAAAATTACCATTTTGAGAAAAACGCATTTGAAGTTTTCTTACAATTGTTTGTTTGAACGTATTTCAAACATACTTGCAAATAGAAAATTCATTTTCATAAATATATCTCAGCTTATCTCCGAGATATCTCTTGACATTGGCACTTTTGATCTTGAAATTCTACTAATTTTTTTTAACAGATACAATGACATTGGCCCTTTATTGAAAGTTTAAACTTTGGAAAAAATGAAATGAAATCTTTGAGTTTTACGCCCCACGGTTATGCCAAAGGAGACAGTAATGATGAGTAATGAATGAAATGGTGGAATGAAGAAAGTGGAAGGAAACGGGAGAACCCCGAGAAAACCCCGCACACGGTGTTTGTCCATCACAAAGTTCACTTGGCCGGGCTGGGATCGAACCCGGGACCCCGAGCACCAGAGGTGAACACTCTACCACTGAGCCACCGCGGCCCCAGTTTAAACTTTGAGTTTCCTTACAAATTGTGCTTTGAGCAAAACACATTCCTCTATGATATGGAATTGCCATGAAACTTAGGTAGCTAATCTTCTCCTTGAAGTGAAACATTAAGAATATATGTAAAATTTTAATAGGTGTTTCCTTATTGCATTACAAATCCCGAAACAACGCTAGACACAAGTTAACGATAAATAGCCTATATCAAAATGTGGTTGAACTCAGAAAATGGCTAGAAATGACTAAAAGCAAAAAGCACATAGATAGAAAAGTTACTAGTGACTTTCTTGAAAATTTGTTGCTAGCCAGGTTCGCAAAATGGCCAGATCTAGCCACAAAGTGTTAACAAAATTACACTTTTAAGCATGATTGGTCACCATGAACCAGATTGTTGTCGCAAGTACACTCACGAACACAAAAACACAACATTATTACCTTATTTTCCTTTTGGTGTCACACAAAAGAAGTCACTTTTCAAGTCAAACAAATAAGCACAAAGCTTAAACATTGACCTCAACAGAATTTCCAAAACACTAGATTAGAAAAGGCCAATTCTCACTTTGGTCGCGTCAAAATATTAAAAATATTGGATCAAAAAGGTCAATGTTCATTTTGGCCCTAATACACATTATTTTTAGTAGATTGAACAAAGGCCAATGTATTCTTTGGCCCTTTTTAAATACAGAAATACTTCATCCTCAGCAAGGGACTATACCATTATTTGGAAAATTATTATAAAACTATTCCATGTTGATACTTGCCCTTCTTACACAAGAAAATGCACATTTAGATATATGCAAATTGCTGAAAATCTCAATTTCGCCAAAAAGTGATATCGGCCCTTATAGAACCAAGCCACAGATAAGGGAATAACTCGAATCCCCTTGCCACATTAATATATATTATTTTTTATATATTAATAAATCAAATGGACTTGATTTTTTGTGCACTGAGCGTTATATATAATTACAGTAATTACAATATGGCAGACACTGAAGGTCATAAAATTATATTAGAAAGCAAATTCGCATATTGAACCTAACCCAAGGGGCCACATTTTCTCATTGGCAGAGCGTTCACCTTTTGTGCATGGAGTCCCTGGTTCAATCCCAGCTCGAGCCACTTTGTGGTGGATAAATACCGTGTTCGTGGGTTTTCTCGGGGTTCTCCCGTTTCCTTCCACTTCTTCATTCCATCATTTAATTGATTTCTCATTATCACCGTCTCCTTTAGTCTAGCCGGCATAACCTTGGGACGTAGAATAAAACTTTGATTTCATTTTTGAACCTAATCCACTTTATACAATTTTGATAAGTTAGATGTTGATGGAATCGATACTGATTTCTCCTACATTTTGTCAGATAATGTTCAAAATGATGGATATTAATTACCGTATTGTTACAATACTAAAATCTATGTTTTAATGTAACATTTTGTACGAGGTATCAAATAAAATGGTTCGACGAGAAGATTCCAAAAATAAATACCTTTTTTGAGATTTTTTAATGTGTAACAGATGAAATAAGTGAATAATTCATTTAATCAAGAAACATTTTATGAAAATATTATATTAACGCTCCCCAGGAAATATTACGCTTCGACTTTACATTATCTGGTTTCTTAATTCGTTGTAATGGGTTCATTTATCTCCTACACAGAGAAAAATCCGTTCTCCGGACAGCAGTATATTGTACAAATATACGGTATCCTCTTGCTTACTATAGAAATCAGCACGGAGCATACGTTATCCGTATGCTACATAGGCACTGCCCTTAGATGTTACATCATGCCGTTGCAGGGTGTATGAAATCTAACAGTTTTCCGTATATCACATGCATATACGTATGTTACCTTCGTCAGCTATATGTTATATACGTCCATTTGCATGTGAGATGCTGACCGCCTACATTGTTTTATACAGAAAGTACGTATAGATGGAATACTTACACAGAAAGTATTATAAAACATGCGTTTTCAGTTATACGTCTGCTGTACGTTAAGTCCAAAAACTACAGGAATTACGCATGTAACCTATCTTTTTAAGTACGCCACCTACAATTTTTTTTCTCAGTGTAATTATGACAAAACCCGATAATATATTGAATTATGAAATATTATGATTAATAATTAAGATGTTATTATTATTAATATTTTATAGTTCAGACTTACTATATATACTTTAGACCTATATTCTCTCTATTCATGAAAGAGCTACACTTACAGCGACTTTTATCCCTTAATTTTCACAAAACGGACAAAGTATGAATTGTGCATGCTTATCAAATTAACAAACCTCACTCACTAGATTTTTGCATTTTGTTTACTCAGTATAGCAAGTTCATCATATATGTTACTACGTATTTTGTAAATATCATATTGGACTGAAAGTGTTCATGTAGTTTGGTATTTTTCTAAACATACTTTCTCTTATTTTTCAGCTCCGTATTTAATACCTTGCCATCGAAACACCACTCACCTCAACGACTGCATCCGAGAATCAGTAAACAGCGTAGTTCGTAACATAAAAGATGGTAGGTATTGATTTTAACACAGAGAATATACACACTAATAGTTTCTCTTCTTCCCGTTACTCATATCGCGAAATTTTTAATCGAAATTGACGTTAATATGCTAAATATAATTTGTTGATGTTAAATTCCAGCTTCAAAATGACAAGATATTAGCGAATATGTTATAGAAGATATAGTTTCTGAAGATATAGTTTTTTGTGCTAAAAAAAATAGAGAAACGTTCATTGTAAATCACAAAGAGGCACTGACAAAGCGTGATTGTTAGTGTGAAGCTATAGAATTTAGATTTTGATATCTACCTTTGTTGCGCACTTAGCACTATTAACTCTTAAACATGGATTTTTCTGTATATATATGGTACCTTCAAAATCATAGAAAGTCATGCCACCTATTTGGACAAACCTGTCTAGGCAAAATGTCAAAAAAAGTAATGTCTTTCCTATTTATTGAAATTCTTAGGAAAATATATCACTTGTCTGGGCAAAATTTCGACAAAGTATGGGGAATGTGTAGGCAAACATTATGAAACCAAGTAATATCTAACGTTCTTAGGGAAATTTATTTTTTAAAAAATGTAGGCAAAATTTAGGGAAGTAATAGTAACCATCTAAACACACGTTAAGGAAAAAAAAAAACTGTTTTGATAGTTCTAAGACGTAATGTGCTATACGTCTAGAAGAATCTTGAGAAAATTAGAGACTATCAGGGAGATGTTAAGGGAATATGATACTTTGCCTGTCTATCTTCAATTATAATAGAAAATGAAAAATGAAACGAAATAAAATATTTAAAAAATTAAAAATATAGACTTAAGTAACAAAATAAAAATGCACAAATAGAAAGTCATCTTTATACAACTGAACATTGGTTCTGTATCCCACCAACCAGATTGTTATTCTTGCTGGTTTAGTAGCTAGCTTGTGCGCCTCATACGCATGTGGTTAATGGTTCACGTCCCGTTTAGAGAGCATTAAAATTTACGGTGGTTATTGAATTCCATCTTAAACAAAAGAAGACAAAACAGTTTATACTTAATAATAACACGAATTCGCTTTTTTTCCAATTGATATTTAATTACTTACTTATTTAATTTCTTACTTTTTTTTTTTTTTACTTAGTTTCATTTATAAGAAATTTGTATGCAAGCACCTACTTGAATAAGCTTATTTATTGTTTCAAGCATTGAAACTATTGTATAAAGTTCCAACGTTTGGCGTAATATAGAAAATGCATTCTTCGAATTTCTTTTACAGGTGATGAGTTTCTTGGACTTCCGCCAATCGATCCATTGGCTGTACCCTTTCTGGAATTTGACCAGGGCACTGGTAACCTTAATATCGATGTCGTATTTAAAAATATTAAAATCAGAGGCTTAAGTAAGCTTGAAGCTTTAACAGTGAAGTAAGTACAATATGATAACCGTAAAGACTAAGTCATACGCAGTAGAATTAACGTAAAATAGTTTACGAAGTTTTCTATTTGAAATTAGTTAGGATGCTTTTTTAATGTACACGTAATACTAGACTGTGTCATAAACGTGTGTCTGTTTTGCAGTTGCTGTAAAGTATGAAAAAATATAAGAGCGCAATGTGTCTTGTAGGCAGGAATGCCCATTCCCATCACAGGCTTGACCGTGAACCGTAAAATTTACCATTGTCCCCAAATTTACCATACTTACTCTTAACATTTGCCATACTTACCTCTAAAATTTACTACTCTCCCTGAATTTACCGTACTTTTCCCTAAAATTTATCATTCTCCCCAAATTTACCATACTTACCCCTTAAACTTTACCATTCTCCCCAAATTTACCATACTTACCCCTAAAATTTACCATTGTTCCCAAATTTACCATACTTACTCCTAAAATTTACTATTCTCCCCAAATTTACCATACGTACCCCCAAACATTTACCATTCTTCCCCAAATTTTCCATATTTACGCCTAAAATTCAGAATTTTAACCCCAAATTTACTATTTTTACCCCTAAAATTTAACCATTCTCCCCCAAAATTCACTTTCTAACCCTCCAAACTAACCTTTCTCTCCCCAAATCTACTATTCTCGGGTTTGATTCTAGAGTATATTTTTTTAAGAGGATACGGTGGTTTAGTAGTAGAAAGCTTACTTCTAGTGTGTGTGGAGTCCCTGGTTCGAACCTCAGCTAAATAAGTTTGTAGTGGACAATAGTGTCAGAGGGTGCTCCCATTTTCTTCCACAATTTCATTGCACCAATTTAGTGCCTTAATCATATGTCTCCCTTAGCCTAACGGACGTAATAATGGGGCGTTAAACTGTAAGATTTCTTTCACCGTTTTTCAATGAAAAATTATGCTCTCCCCAAAACAGTAATACTATGGACGCAACTGGGCACGCGTGCTTGTGGAAATGAAGTTTTATTTTTTATCTTTGTCATGAGAAACTAGCCATTTCAGATATTCACATTCGCAATGAAACTGTGTTACCTTATTTTACGTGATAGGAAGATCTTTGAATTACTTTTTTTTCTTAACTTTTATATTTTAAATTTATACGTATATTTGCTTTTCTTTTCAAGGACGAGTATTATCAAGTTAAGATAAAATCCTCTCTTCGATACTCGAATTTTTATGTCTAGTGGAAGTAAATCTAATAAACAAGTGTTTATGATACGAATAGTGTTATATTTTTTAGACTCGTATAAGCCAACACAGAGTAACTTTGCTTTATACTTGTTATCTTATCACGAAAAAAAAGATTGTAACTAGAAAAAAAAGTTATACAATATAACTATCTGATAAAAACAAGGTGATATCATTGAATAATTATGCAAATATCGTTATGGAATAGGTTGTGGATTTTAACACTTTAAACATTAAAATAGTGAAAAGGATTGAAAATCTTATTTCTTGCATAATAAATTAAGATGAAATAAATTTATGTTCTTTTCGTTTTACGATTATACTAAAGGAAACGCTGATGAAATAATGAACGAGATAGTGGAATAAAGAAAGTGAGACAACCCCACAGAAAACCCGCAAACACGATGTTTGTCCACCACGAAGCCTACTAGGTGCAAGATAGGGCTGAACCAGGATCCTACGCACTCCAGGGAATTCGTGAGCATGTCTTTCTCAGTGATTAGGAACAGCTACATTGCCTACTGCTATGTATTAGGATCCCTTTTCAAATCATGGTGTAGAAACGGTACACTAAAGCTGACTCACACTTTCACTTTCCTGTTTCACTTCCATATACAGAATTGAGTTTCCAAGTGAAGAACTGCATTATTTCTGCTGTTTACCAAAACAATTCCAAGAGTTGTTGGCGATGTCAGATATGTTGAAAGTAATTCCAATGACGACTGATACATTGTGCTGAATAATTTAGTGTTAAGGGGGCAGACTACTAAACATTTTTCAAAAGCTTACAATTTTTCTTTTGCCCGTTTTTCGTGAGTGAAAACAGATAATGAAATGTAACTTACCACAAATAGTAGATAATGTTATTCTATATCCGAAAATAAGAATCGGAAGAATTTTCAGTCTTGCTATCCACAGTAATTACAGTGTGACCAGAATATGAATTACCCAAAAATCTAGGTTAAGGCAACGACTAGAAAAATGAACTCAACGGTAATTGATTACTTATCATACTGTCTTTGTTCCTAGTTAACTACTTTTTAAATAATATTTGTATTTATTTTCTAATAACTTACTTATTTTGTAACAACTTATGTAAGTTATTACAAAATAAATACAAATATTTAAAAAGTAGCTAAAAGGAACAAAGACAGTATGATAAGTCATCAATTACCGTTGAGTTCATTTTTCTAGTCGCTGCCTCAACCTAGATTTTTGGGTAATTCAAATTCTGGTCACACTTTAATTTCTATGGTTGGCAACACTGAAAAATTTTCCGATTCTTATTTTCGGGTATAGAATAACATTATCTACTATTGTGGAAAATTACACTCCATTATCTGTTTTTACATACGAAAAGCGGGCAAAAGAAAAATTGTAAGCTTTTGAAAAATATTTAGTAGTTTACCCCTCTTAAGCAGAATTGTCACTAGAAATAATTCAATATACTGTGTACCATATCCATAAATTTATTGACTCAGTAACTGTCCACTTATCACTAAATTCCTGAAACCAATCGCCGTAGGAACTTCAAATTTCACACACATATTTTCCTTCAATCACAGACTGATGATAATACGAAGCTTTGCAAGTAGAGCTCCTACGGGAGAAAACGGAGGACTTGCTCACGCTGCACGTGAACGCATTCTCTAACTGCAAATATGTAAAATATAGTCAATTCCTACTGTTTCTTTCCCCTTACATTTGTTAGGAGTTAGTTCATTTGGCTTTCTTTAAATGAATTTTAATGCCCCCTTCTATTGTTGTTATAAATTAATTAATCATTATTTATGTTATATTTCGATGTTCATATTTTAATAATAAGTTTATATTATAATTATGTATATATTTTTTGTTTTCAGAGCAAGTTTGGAAGACAACAAACTCGAAATAACCACAAAGCAACCTTACTTTATAATGGAAGGTTACTACTTAGCAGAAGGACAAGTTTTACAATTGCCTATTGCTGGAAATGGTGTATGTAACGTTAGTATGAGTAAGTGTGTATTTATCGTATGTTCTAATTATACTTTACATATGAACATTATATCATCAAATCAACTCAAATTCCTTGATAACCCGAACTTTTTCACATTGCTTTAAGCTCTCCATAACAACATTAAAATAACCTCTGTAAGTCGAATGTTTAAAAAATTACAACCTCGATAAGTCGAATTTTAAGAGTTTCATAATCATATTTAAGAACTCTATAAGTCGAATTCATCTTAATGTGACTTCGATAACTCGAAGCTATTTTATAGCTCTATGCTTTTACGTAATTCTCATTGTTGCTAGTTTTGTCATTATTTTGCTAATTTGTACTGTAATTGTGTTTCACTCATGTCTAGTATTTAATTTTTACTAGTCATCTTGTTTATTTTAAAGAACTTTCACAATTTCAAGTTATAGAGGTTGATTGAATAACATTTCGAGTTATTGAGGTTGACTGAATGACACTTCGAGTTATAGAAATTGATTGAATAACGCTTCGAGTTACAGAGGTTGTTGATTGGATAACACTTCGAGTTATAGAGGTTCTATAGTCACTTTTAATGAGGAGAGCGGAACCTCTGTATCTCGAAGTTTTTCTTGTGAACCAACTTGCTTACTCGAGAAACTCGATAACTGGAATTTTTATCTATTCTCTTCAGTTACGAGTTATCGAGGTCTCACTATTTTAATATAATTATATATTCATTATTTGTATTTAGTTTTTTCAGAGTTCTTGACTGAGAGGGTTTTCGATTGTGTTTTACCTCCTTATGCTACACCGACGTTATGAAAGATATGACCTATTATTAAATTCAGTCTAGCGGCTACAGCATTATTCCTGTTTATCCTTGGATCATGGTTCGTACCTCGTTTTTTTACAATAGATCGTCCTTTCAAACGGTGCTGTTCACATTTCCCTATCATGTCCCTGAGGCGAAAAATCTTGAGAGAAATTTGGATTTTTCTCTGTGTATTTTTACAAATTTTGAGCCCCTCTAGACCCTTCCTGTGTTAACGGAGAGATCTGAAAATTAACTGAAAAATACTAACTGGTGTACTAAATGTCTGTACAAAATTTTAAGCTTCTATCTTGAATAGTAAGGGCGGGAAAAAATATTTACCAATGATCTTAACAATGCTCCAGTTACCGTAAAAGACCCTGATCTCAGGTAAATATATATATATATATATTTTGAGAAATCCCTATCTTTCCTAGCGTCATGTTTTGTGCCTCATATTTTTTAGAATGAAACAATCTTTCAAACGTCTCCATTCACATGTCCCCCATTATGTTGGGGGAAAATTGCGAAAAAGGGATTTTTTAAAATTAAAATACCTATTCCTTTTCTTGAACTTTCTGATCCCTCTGAATCCCCTGTGTTAACGCCGAGATCTAGAAAAACATCTGATTCATACTACTCGGTAGACTGAATGTTTCTGCAAAATTTCAAGCTTCTAGGCACAAAAGTAAGTCCGCCATAAAATAAAAAATAGTCTAACCATTTTTTTTCAGGATCTCAGGTAAAAATTTCCTGAGACATCCTATTTAGCCTAGGATCATGGATTGTTCATCAATCTCTTCAGAGTAGAACTGTCTTTCAAACGGTACCACTCACATGTCCCCATCGTGCATCTGAGGCGGGAAAATCGTGAAGAAGTCGAATTTTTGGTTAAAATATCCCTTTTCTTTACCCTTTTGCCCCTCTGAACCCCCCTGTTTTAACGCAGAGATCAGAAAAAATCTGATATGTACACTCGGTAGTACTCGGTAAACTGAATGTTTGTGTAAAATTTCAATCTTCTAGGTGCAAAAGTAAGCTTGCCAAAAAAATAATAGAAAAACGTGTAACAATTTTTTAAAGTTATGACGTCATCACCTCCTATGTCTCGACGCACAAAAGCGTGAAACCATACGTAACGCGTTTTTCAATGCTTCTAGACTTGAAAAAATAAAAAAGCCGAAGTAAAAAGCTTTATTGGTTCCTTTTTAATCGAATAATGAAGACACTACGTTAGTGCCTAAAAATAGGTATTAGAAGTCCAAATTTTTAACGTGTGCTTGGAACCACGACCAGGACTTTCCTGTACAGTTGTGTTGGGCACAGAAACAAGTTATTCTGTTTTCAGGTATTAGGAAGACAGACCGAAATCGATCTTTGAAAACTTTCAAAAATAAATAAATAAATAAATAAAATCGATTCGGTTTCTCATCAAACTAGTTTTGGATTTCCAGAATTGGTACGCTTTTCTACCAACAACTGGTTTTGTTTCTAAATAATGTTCGCTTTTCTCTCAAAAACTTGTTTTTGCTTCTTCGTAACTTGGTAGGAAATTATTATCATAAGGACAAGAATAAATACCGGCTTCAGCGAAAATTACACGGTTATTTGAAGAAAATCTTAATTTCTATGAAAAATCGAAACAGGCTTGAAGAAAACTAAAACTCGTTTGGATGAGAAAGTGAGCTTTTTTTTTTTTTTTTTTTTATGAAACTGTTACCGGTTTTTAATTTAAGATGACTGATTTTGACCATCCCTGGCATAGACCATCACGAATAATCTCTCTCCGCTATATAGTGGAATGTTTTCACCTTTAGAGCTAGTTTTAAATAAATAAGTGACGAAAGAGGAAAGAAAATCGTGAACTTTGTCAAAGAAATATTCGAAGTTTTGACATTAAGACTCCTAAAATGGTAAAAAAAAAAAAAAACTGAAAAAGCACGTTTTTCAGTTTATTTTATTTTATTTTATTTATTTATTTATTTGACAATGTTGTCATCAACGATATCACGTAACTTCAGGTTATGCTAGGCTTCATGCAGTCTTCTATAAATATTCTGCCAAGTCAAGAACTTTGAATGTAATAAAAGGATGAAGTGCTTTAACATTTCCTCAAAGCGACAATGCCTTCCTCAGACAATACTTCCTTCTTTGAGAGTCTGAGAAGGACTTCATTCTAGTGTCGAAATGTTAGCAATTACGGGTATTTTATTGTTGTACCCGTAAGTCAAAAGAGCTTTGAGTCAATAGAGCTTACAGAGAAAAATGTTTGCGAAGTATGATGCTTTACAATTTTTTTTTCACACTTCTCTTGGACACTAAATTTGAATTTAATATTAGTTATCATATGTATGGTTTATTGCTTTTCTTTTTCAGCCGACGTGACAGCTGTATGGCTTATTTCTTACAACATTGTGGAAGTTAATGGAACTAGCTTCATACAAACTGATAATTTTGGTTTGGATATAATGCCAGCAGAGATTTACTACAATTTTGATAACTTATACGATGGAGAAGAAAATAAATTAGGTAAGACTCATATCAAATCATGAATTTATATCATAGTGCAAAGCTTGATGTCAAAACAAAAATTCAGCTTATTCGTCGTTCTGTTTTCACTGTGTACAAATAATTCCGAATTTTCTTAAGCCTCTCATTTCACGGAAAAAGCAATAGTGTTAATAATAATAATAATAATAATAATAATAATAATAATAATAATAATAATAATAATAATAATAATAATAATAATAATAAACAAAATAAACACATAAGGATAAAGGCACAACATGCAAAAATTGCGGCAATAACATTCTGTAATATTCTTAACGTCTAAGAAAAAAATGCTCAAAGATGAGACACATACCAATCGTTCGATCTTATTGAGCTAAACAAAATGGCATGCGCAAGGGCATATTCTCATGCGTAGATTTCGAGAAAATTGAAAAAGAAATTTTGCTCTAAAAATTGTATATATGTCATTCGTAGTCAACAATAACAGGCTTAATAACAAGCCAGTTATTAAAATGAAACTAATACTTAAAACATATCCCATCAGGTCTTCGTTATGACTTCAGCTGGAGGAGAACACTTACTGTGCTTAAACTATATAATAAAAATGAAAGCGATGTTGTACGTGATCGACTGAAGGCAAGATTGAAATAATTTTTTAATATAAGGGGTTTTCAGCTATCTCCCATCACCTATCACAAACTGTGGTTTTATCATAGTACCTTGATTAAACTGCATATTCTAAAGGAGGAATGGGAATGTAATTTATGCGAAAAATTCAGTATCTCACGTGCCCTCATGGAAGATGAAATTTGGTATATAAATTTTTCATTAAAAATAAATGGACCTGTGACTATTTTTGTTAAGGCGTTTTTTTCTCTTATTTACTACATTGTATTGTAGAATTACTTTCTATCTTTGGTTCAAGTTTCACCATTCTATGTGTCACTCCGAAGCTTCATAGAATGATGAAACTCGAACCACAGATAGAAAGTAATTCTACAATACAATGTAGTAAATAAGAGAAAAAAACTCCTGAACAAAAATAGTCACAGGTCCATTTATTTTTAATGAAAAATTTATATACCAAATTTCATCTTCCATATATACTCGCATATAACTTTTGTATGTCACATATACTGGCACAATTTACACTTTTCTAGCCAATAGTCAATCATCATTTTATGTTCCAAACAGCAATTTTATATGTACTTGCTTCTGTATTTATTACTATTTTATTTATTTATTTATTTATTCTTTAGCACTTTTTCTTCGACATGTGCATCAGCAATCCGAAACATTATAATACAATTAGGATAGTAGTGCATATAATTTTCTTTTGTGATTCTAGGAAATTGCAGAAATTATTGTAATTATTGTGTGAAACACTTCATATCAAATTGAAAATTATAACAGTGATTTTAATCTGTGACTATTGTTTAGAACGAATAGGGTTGAATGCAGTTAAGCTACCTAATTCTTTAGGTAGGTGGAGCGTGAAACCTATCCCATTAGCAATTTGTGTATTAGGAAAACGATTACTCTATAATTTAATATACAAGTTGCTGCTTGCAATTCTATGTCAGCTCATGTTTACGTACTTTTCACTTCTTATTTCCCAAATTACTCCTCTTGAATCTCAAAGAGTCACCTCAGAACTCAATTTACCTTTAACACAGGATTTATAATGAGTAAAAGTACGGAAGCCAAAGACTTAATAACGGCCATGCAGATTTTGGATGGTCTTCAACCTGTTCTTTGTGAAGTTTTGGTGTATCTTTGATACCAATGCCTCCTTCTTCTGTTGGGGGAATCCACGCACTCTGTTGCAGTTTCTGGGTATTTCAACTGAATTCAGTCATTAAAGTCCGGCTTATTAGTGTAAATTAATTTAAATCAGTGTCTGTCCATTTGATTAAGCCAAACAAATGTGTTATAATGGGTACTGCAAATATATTGATGGCTTTAATCTTTTAGTATTATTAAACTGTGTTCTTACTGTATCTCCTTAATTTTGACTGAAAACATATCTGCAATGTGCGTTTCATTGTGTCCGATGCTTCTAAAGTGTAGTATTCCTAAGTATTTGTAGTCTTTTCTTTCTTTTGAGTCTCTTCTTTTATGGTGTTCGTCAATTGGAAATCGTCCGATGTTTGTTAGTTTCCCTCTTAGCAAATATTTACATTTGTTGATTCCTAAATCCATACCGTTATCACGGCTAGAAACTCTAACTACTTCTACTAGTCTGTTTAGTTGGCTTGTGGAGTTAGCGTAGAGCTTTAGCTCATCCATATAAAACAGATAGTTGATTTTACAAGATTTGTTGTATGATCTACTCTTAAACCTGTCCTCGTTAATGACCCACATGCAGTATCGAAAGCTATGCAAAACTATAGGTCACTGAGAGAAGCGACTTTGAATATGCCTCTGTTTATCTTTATTTTTTAGATACTTATTGTTCTAATCATTGGAAAGATAAAGTTTTGTGGACCTTTGTTTCATATGTTGCTTCCAAGAATTCCATGATACTAGGATGCATTTTATACATGTATGTCACCTCTATTAGATTTGAGTGTGGAATTGAATCGAAGGCTTTTAGGTGATCTATAAATTATAAACTTTGGTGTTTTTCCTTGCATTTACCTTACTCAGTAGGCTTGTATCCATTATAATCTGAAACTTGCATCCCTTGCTGGTTCTGAAGATTTTTTTCTTTTTTTTTCCCTCCGTCTAATTCTATTCTTTCGCAAGCGATAGTATATTTTTTCCAGTCAATATTGATGTAAGTATTTGTACATTGTCGGAAAACATGCGATCACCCTGTAATTTGCAGGGTTCTTAGTGTGTCTATTGTTTAGTAGAAAAAATGTATTTCCGATTATTAGAAAGCTGTCTTTTGAAGGTCGGTCAAGATGAAGTTCCACATCGTCATTTAAAAAAATAATTTATACCAGAGTTTTGTACTAGTTTTGTACTGTTTTGTACCAACAATAAAAAGTTTTGTACCAGTCCAAAATGTCCCAAATTTTAGATTTTAGTGTGGAACTCCCACTTGACCTCTGAGTTCCACATACGCCAATTTGCATCAAGGTGGCCTCGTTATATAAAGAAAGTTTTGTACTGTTTTGTACCAACAATAAAAAGTTGTGCACCTGTCCCAAAATGTCCCAAATTCAAACTTCTAATTTCGAACACTAAGGTCACGTTGGAGTTCCACATAGCCCGATTTCTTTCAAAATCATCTCATTAGATAAAGAAAGTTTTGTACTGTTTTGTACTAACAATAAAAAGTGTTGTACCTGTCCCAAAAGTCCCAAAATTACATCTTCTAATGTGAAACGCCAACAGCCATCTCAGTTTTAAAAATAAGAATTTACAAATAAAAGTTGTACCAGAGTTTTGTACTAGTTTTGTACTGTTTTGTACCAACAACAATAAAAAGTTTTGTACCAGTCCCAAAATGTCCAAATTTTAGATTTTAGTGTGGAACTCCAACTTGACCTCTGAGTTCCACATGTGCCGATTAACATTAAAATGATGTCATTAGATAGAGAAAGTTTCGTACTGTTTTGTACCAACAATAAAACATTTTGTACCAGTCCCAAAATGTCCCAAATTCAAACTTCTAATTTGGAACGCATAAACAAATCTCAATCCCACACACACTAATTTCACTGAAAATACTGTCATTATATCAAGAACGTTTTGTACTCTTATCTAGTATCCAACAATTTTTTGTACCTGTCCCAAAATGTTCCAAATTGCATCACCAAATGCGGAACGCTAAGGTCAAGATGGTGTTCCACATACCCCCGATTTCTTTCAAAATAGTCTCATTAGATAAAGAAAGTTTTGTACTGTTTTGTACAAACAATAAAATGTTTTGTACTGTCCCAAAATGTCCCAAATTTCATGCTTTAATGTAGAATGCTAACAGTCATCTCAGCTTTCCCCGTAACAATTTACAAAAGAATAGACTAGAGTTTTGTACTAGTTTTGTTCCGTTTTGTACCAACAATAAAAAAGATTTGTACCTGTCCCAAATCTTAAATTTTACTGTGGAACTCCAACTTGACCTCTGAGTTCCACACGTGCCGGTTTGCATCGAAGTGCTGTCATTAGATAGAGAAAGTTTTGTACTGTTTTGTACTAACAATAAAACATTTTGTACCTGTCCCAAAATGTCCCAAATTCAAATTTCTACTTTGAAACGCATAAACAAATCTCAGTCCCACACACACTAATTTCACTGAAAATACTCTCATTATATCAGGAATTTTTGGTACTGTCATCTAGTATTTATAAAGGTTTGTACCTGTCCCAAAATGTCGCAAATTTCATCTTCTAATGTGAAACACCAACGGCCATCTTAGTTTTCAAAATAAGAATTTACAAATAAAACTAGTACCAAAGTTTTGTACTAGTTTTGTACTGTTCTGTAACAACAATAAAAAGTTTTGTACCTGTCCCAAAATATCCTAAATTTTAGATTTTAGTGCGGAACTCCAATTCGACCTCTGAATTCTACATGTGCCGATTTACATTAAAGTGATGTTAAAAGATAGAGAAGGTTTTGTACTGTTTTGTACCAATAATAAAAAGTTTTGTACCAGTCCCAAAATGTCCCAAATTCAAACTTCTAATTTGGAACGCATAAACAAATCTCAGTTTCACACACACGAATTTCACTGAAAATACTCTCATTATATCAAGAACGTTTAGTACTCTTTCCCAGCATCTAGAAAACGTTTTGTGCCTTTCCCAAAATGTCACAATTTGCATCTTCTAATGCGGAACGCTAAGGTCAAGATTGAATTCCACATACGCCGATTTCTTTCAAAGTGGTGGCATTAGATAAAGAGAAAATTTTACTCTTTTGTTCCGGTCCCAAAATGTTCCAAGTTTCATCCTCTAATGTGGAACGCCAACATTACAACCTAGGGACTTTAATGTGTAATTACAATTTATGGGCCGCGTCCCGTGAGGGGGGCGTGAAAATCTCATGGAGGCGCGAGCTTCCAACAGAATTAACTACCTTCGAAGTTAAAATATTAGGAATATTATATCAAAGGCTTTTAAAATTAAATATCATACAAAAACTATTAATAATTGTGGTTTCTATAAGAACAAAGCGGTAAACTATAATCTGTTCTGCACTACAATAGTATGCAGATATCTTGCTGAGAATAAATAATAAATAAATAAATGAAAATATAAATATTATTATTATTAGATGAAAGTCCGTTCTTTACACGAGAATAAGTATTTAAAAGGAATATTTGAATACTCTTCCCTTCTTTACAATATCTATTTTTAAAAAATGAAATAAAAATGAATCAAAGTGAGTCGATAAAAACCGTGAAAATTAAGTTCAAAAATTCGATTCAAACATTTCCTGACCAGTCAGTTAATGAATAGAAAATTGGAAATTAAAACGAATTATAAATAAACCCACAACACCCTTTAGAAGCTGAACGTAGGAAACGCTGGGGCACGTAGCCACGTTTTTAAGTGAAAGTTTATGCACCAAATTTCATGTCCTTGAATGGAAGATCGACGTATGTTTTAAATCCTCCTCGCCCTTAAAATACGTATTCTAGTTAAATTGACATGTAAAAACCTGGCTCAAAGCCGGCTATGTTCTAAACTTTAATCAAAAGAATTCACTCATTCTCCATGGTAACGTGACAGTCGATGTCATTCCTATATACTGAGAAAAATGTAGAAGTTAACAAAATTAGAAGTATTTGTACTAGTAGAAAATTTTTATTGGTAGTACAAAACAGTAAAAACATTTCTTTAACTAATGAGACTATTTTGAAAGAAATCGGGATACTTGAACTCCAATTTGATCTTAGCGTTCCACATTAGAAAATGGATTTGGTACATTTTGGGACATGTAGAAAACCTTTTTAGATGCTAGAAAAAGAGCACAAAATAAATCTCTAATCTTAATATAATGAGACTATTTTGAGTGGAATTGGTGTGTGTGGGACTGAGATTTGTTTATGCGTTCCAAATTAGAAGTTTGAATTTAGAACATTTTGGGACTGCTACTAAACTTATAATTGTTGGTACAAAACAGTACAAAACTTTCTTTATCTAATCCGACTATTGTAAAGAAATCGGGGAATGAGCAACTCCATCTTCACTTTAGCGTTCCGCATTAGATGATGCAATTTGGGACATTTTCGGACTGGTATCAATCTTTTTATTGTTGGTACAAAAGAGTACAAAACTACTACAAAACTTTAGTATGATTTTTTCTTTGTAAAATATTAAGTGCAAAACTTAGATGTCTGGCGTTCTACATTAAAAAATGAAATTTGGGACATGGACATTTTAGAACTGGTAAAAAACTTTATTTTTAATACAAAACAGTATAAAACTAGTACAAAATTCTAGTATATATATATATATATATATATATATATATATATATATTGTTACGTGGAAAACTGAGATGATTGTTGGCGTTCTCCATTAAAATTTAAAATTTGGAACATTTTGAGAGAGGTACAAAACATTTTATTGTTGGTACAAACCCAGTACAAAACTCTAGTGTAATTTTTTTGTAAATTATTACGTAAACCTGAGTTGACTGTTGGCGTTCTACATTAAAAGATGAAATTTGGAACATTTTGGGACAGGTAGAAAACCTTTTATTGTTTGTACAAAAGAGTACAAAACTTTCTTTATCTAATGAGACTATTTTGAAAAAAAAATCGGGGTATGTAAAACTCCATTTTGACCTTAGCGTTCCGCATTAGGTGTTGAAATTTGGAACATTTTGGGACAGGTACAAACATTTTTGGATACTAGATAAGAGTACAAAACGTTCTTGATATAATGACAGTATTTTCAGTAAATTTGGTGTATGTGGGACTAAGATTTGTTTATGCGTTCCAAATTAGAAGTTTGAATTTGGGACATTTTGGAACTGGTACAAAATTCTTTATTGTTGGTACAAAACAGTACAAAACTAGTACAAAACTCTGGTATAAATTATTTTTGTAAATGGCAATGTGGAACTCCATCTTGACTGGCCTGTAAAAAATGTGATTGTTGTATACAGCAATGCTGCTGTGAAGCGTTGTGAATTGTTTGTACGAGAAGTTCTAAATATAATCAGGGCTTGGGGATTTCCAGTTTCGTGATTTTCCAATTGCTTGTTTGACACCTGTTTCTCTTATGTAAAATTATTCCACATCTAGAATTGATTGAGATCTGATTACTACTTTTTTAAGAGTACTACTTTTGGTGTCGTGTACTCGAGTTTGTTCCCAGATCTTAGAGCAGTAACTTCTGATTTCATTAGACATTCGCTGTTTTGCTTCTGTGTTTCTGGTAGAACTATTCTGGGTTTTGTTAAAAATCACTATTCTGTTTCTTTTTAATAGTCGTTTTCTTATATCTGAGGAAACTTCATGTATAGTGGTGGAATCAGTTATGTTGTCTATTTCTAACAGTTTTATTATGGTTCAAGATTTTTCTTCAGATTGATTGATTTGATTTCCTTATAGTGTTGTGTTACCTGGCCGATTTTTGTCCTTCATCAATCTATTCGTTTTTTCAAGCTGAGTTTTTATTTGAGTCAGGGGCGTCATTTCAGACTTCGCTTCAAGAGCACCACCGACATAAGACTTTTACGTTTTATACTAGTACATTAGTAGACAACCGATTAAAGTATATGTATTCCTCAAACTCTTGGGGAGGGGGGGGAATTTTCTCCTCCTGCCCCCTAAATGAAGCCCCTGATTTGGGTATTGTATGTGATTGTGTTTCTTTCGTATTTGTCCGATTGTTCTTCTCGGACTTTTCTGAATTTTTCTTTATCTGCGCTATGTTCATCACTGTAACTGCAGCACAGCAAGTAATATGGTGAAATTGTTCTACATTTTACATTCATTAGTGTATTTCGGTATGATCTTAGTGTTTACGTGGTGAATAGATTTCTTGAATCTCTCGCTAATGCCTTTTGGTTTCCTTAGTGATACCATTTTTGCTCATGTATATATATATATATATATATATATATATATATATATATATATATATATATATATATATATATATATATATATATATATATATATATATATATATTTGCTGTAAAAGGCACGCAGAATTCTACTTGGATGTCCTTTATAAATTTGGTATCTTGTATTTCCCTTGCTGCTGTTTACTTGAACTGTGAGTTTGCGTCTCCTATCTTCGAGTTGTTAGGTATCGTTAATCTTACGCTATGTGAATTACTTTCTTCAACACTTTCGCATTTGATTTCCGCATTTGATTCGCATTTGATTTGCTTCGAATTCAGTGTACGGTTTCCACATGAAGCTCTAGTTTTCACGTTTCATGTAGCTTTGGCACTGAACGGGACATTAAATTCTAAATCATCTAATCAATCAGTCCAGTGCCCACTAATTCAGCAGTATTTAATTCGTATTCTTTGAAACAAAACACATCAAGTATCAAATTTCGTGCTATTACGAATAGAATGTTTAAAAACGTGGTTTAGAAATGTTACCAAGGGCGCCGATTTCTCTGTAAATTGAAGGGGGGGGGGGGCATTCGGATGCGGAAGGTATATATGTGAGGATTTTAAGACAAATTGCATTCAAATTATGCCAAATATTGTATATTCATAAATACAATAAGGGGGCCTACATGAATTTTGGGGTGGGGCAGTCCTCCCAGGATCGGCACCCTTGAATGTTACATTCGCTGTATTTCTTTCATCTCTCTTAGTGTGTGGATTTCGTAAAATTATTTTCACTCCCTTAGAGCGTGTATTTCGTAAGATTCTCTTTAATAAAAACTACTCTAGGGTATCACCGTGCAAAAATAGTAAATAGTATCAGTGAAACAGTTTACCTGCTATGCTCTGTCAAACAAACGCGGGTATGAATGAAACGTTATGAAAACTCGTAGCATTTTAATGTCCTGTTAATAATATATGGATCAAGGAGCAAAATTTTATTGGACAAGATATCAAAATTAGAATTCTTCTTTTCTCAATTATCAAAAGTTTCTGCACACTCCGCTTATTATTTACTACGAGCTTCACTCTCACTTCCAAGATTACTGTATTTCCTCCGTTGCTCCTCTTCTTGACAGGATGATAAACTACTTGACAAATTCGACCACACTCTTAGAACAGGACTGGAATCCATTCTAAACTGTTCTTTGAAAGACAGTTCATGGTTACAAGCTTCCTTACCAGTGGAGAATGGAGGCCTTGGGATTCGTCGAGCCATGGATATCGCCATACCTTCTTTCCTCGCATCATTCTATGGCTCACGAGAACTAATTGGATCTCTTCTCCAACAGGAGGTTGACTTAGACTCGATTCGAGATGTACAAGAATGCATCGATAAATGGACTAGTCTGGTTGGAATGGATCCCCCACCTAACGACAAAAGACATGTTCAGTTTGTTTGGGATGAACCTATAGTCAAGCTTCGTTTATCTTCACTCCTATCATCAACTAATAACCCAGATGACAAAGCCAGGCTGTTAGCTGTCTCCTCCTCCAAAAACGGAGCATGGCTTCAAGCCCTACCTTCTCACACACTCGGCCTACACCTTTCTAATCAGAGCTTTCGTATTGCAACAGCTCTGCGCTTAGGTGCTAATATTTGTGAGCCTCAATTTTGTCCTGCTTGCAACGCATATGTTGATAATAAAGGATTACATGGTCTTTCATGTAAAAAAAAAAAAAAAAAAAAAAAGTGCGGGTAGACAATCTCGACATCATATTGTAAACGACATTATTAGTAGAGCCCTCGTTTCAGCGGGAGTTCCTTCAATAAAAGAACCAAATGGTGTTGCCGCTCTGATGGTAAAAGGCCTGATGGCATGACCTTGGTACCGTGGAAAAATGGAAAAGCACTAGTCTGGGATTTCACATGTTCCGATACGTTTGCTCCTTCCAACTTACCCCATTCTTCAATTCAGGCAGGTCTCGTCGCCGCTCACAGAGAATCAGACAGAAGACTAAAATACTCAAATCTATTGGACAAATATTGATTTGTAACAGTAGCAATAGAAACCAGTGGGTCTTAGGGTCACGAAGGATCTAATTTCATTAATTAAGTTGGTCATCGAATAGCAATCAAAACTGGTGACCCCCGAGCTACTGCATTCCTTTTCCAACGTATCAGCATCGCCATCCAGTGCGGGAATGTGTCAACGATCTTAGGCACATTACTTCCTGGTAAATAACTGGACGAGATTTTTCTTCTATAACACACAATAAGACGGAAGTAGAGACATCCTAAGAGGCTAACAACCACTTTGACTATGTTCATGAAGAATGTTTTGAATCCAGTTTGGATAAATATAAATTCTTGGAAGTCATGTCTAATACCGGTAAATTTGGTAGTGGTAGCAACATTATCTACAGATTTTACTTTGTTACTCAAAATCGTTAAAGACCCGAAGGATATTGTTGTCAAGCTGTCCTATGTTTATTTTGGAACAAATATGATGGCTACAGATAATCTATGTTTAGATGTGCTTATAAGGAAGAAATCCTATAATCATTAATGTTTTTTAAAGTTACGAAACAATAATGCATTTACTTATATCAGAAATTGCGATCTTGAAAGAGTGTGAAGTAATGGCTTTGCAATGTATTTGAAAGATTTCATTAACAGTACTTTTGCAGATACTAATAAATGTTGATGACAAAAAGAAATATTTGATACTATTTTAGATGTTGTTTAAATTTCTCAGAACTTGTAGAAAGGTTACTTGTTAATTCTTATTACGAGATGTGAGATACAATCTTACTTTTATTTAAATATAGTCAAAAATAAAAATTTCAATTTTTCTGCCATCTATTCGGTGCTTCATTAATGATAGGTATCACAAGAGTGTTATTTATTACCCAAAACAAAGAAACAAAAACAAGTGCTAAATGAAGCACTCAGAAATTGAAGTTCCGAAGTCATTATTACTAGATTTTAAAGGAGCGCGCTTTGAAGTTCATAGAACTGTGTTAAAATACCAAGATATGAACACTGAACTGAAATTTCGTATTCTGGTTCGTTTCCATAGGTGTGATGTTGTGTTACAATACCAGCTGTGTATAAGATAAGGAGAACTTTTGTGACAAAACTTTGAAATCTTGACAACTTGTCTTATAAAACGCGTGAAAAATCGGCAAGTCAATGTACTTAATAACTTTTGACCTCACTGTTAACACAGATGCCACAATAAAGAATAGATAAGTAATACGAGTCATAGCTACGAGCTTTGTTTCTAAGATCCTCTTGTACATTCACTCTACATTATCATCAGTAGTACAACCATTGTGTTGTAAAATGTAGTCCCTTCTGGCAGAGACATGTTTTAGCAGCATATGTACATCATCACATTTCTCTTTCTTTACCGGCCGCAACTGATCTGAGGTCTAAGGAGCACCGTCATATGCATTTTGAAAGATTTGCAATCGCACCCCGCGTTTCAGAAACGACTATGGACGAAAAAGAGTTGAAGACGTTATGTGACGAACTTCTGGTACGCACCTCATTTCAAACGTACATAACAAATTCCAGTAAAGTCAGGAACACTTTGCATAAGAGTGTCATTAAGGGTCGCTTTGAAATCAAAGACGTCAACAACTCGAGTGCCATCATGTTCCCCATTATCAGTGAGTTGTTTTTTTGACATACCCAAAATCAATGGGATTTTTCCGTAGAGTTTGTGTGATCAGTTTAAACCATGTGGAAGGGACGAGCACTTGATGTGTTGATCGCTTCTTGTTTTTAATATGCCCAAAAATTCTGTCGGGGAAGTATAAATAAATGCGCAAGATGCATCCAAAACCCAAACATATATCTGTTCTTCTCTTGTGCTGCACAATTATCCATAAAAACATGTCCTAACTGTCAGACACCTTATCATCAATATACCATTTCATACAGCTCATAACTTCATTTAGTGTTTTGCCACTAAATGTTTCCGAGTTCATGAATATTGTCGCATTATTTGAAGCCACATCGCGTACACCAAAACTGTGCAACCACAGTTGTCTTTTATAGTATTCTTTCCCAATATTAATTACAGGGAGAGGAAGATCTTTCTGATAATCAAAACAAATGCCCTGTATGGAGGAGGTCCTTCTTCCTCTCGCTTCCCTCACCTCCCTTAAGTAGGTACAAAAATGTTCGGCTTTTTGATAATGCACTGGCTCCTCCAAAACGACAAGTCTGCATGAACAGCCTTGCATTGTGCATCCATTTTCATGCAGTCATCACAAATATATTTTCTTGGTTTATCAAATTTTTAAATGAAAATCATGTTGAAATACGTCATTAAATAACTAGTATTTCACATCGTGACGCAACTCTGGATGTTGCTCTATAAAATCTTTATGCAAGTGAGCGACAATGAGTTCGGCAGGTATACATTGGACACTCTGCGATTTAGCGCGGCAGTAATGACTTTCCCTTGTTGGAATGTTTGCAATGACATTGCGAACATTTTGGCGTACATACTAATGCTTTTTATATCCCAGCGGATGCTTCTCTGTCATCAGTTGGTGAATAACCCAAACACAAACTTTCCGATCCGGTCCTCCTCGGTTTAATCCATGCAGCGTATGAGATGCCTTCATACACACTTTAACTTGCACATCATACATACTTTCTCGCTTCTTAGCATCTGGCTTGACGAATCTTGACAGGCTTTTGCAGAAGGCACTCCTGAGGACTGCTCGTGAGTGTTGCTCTTAACTGCCCAGTTCATTGAAGTAGGTAAACGTCCTGTCTTTCTGATCCTCAGAGAACTTCTTTGCACATCCACACCTACGTTAGAAGTCTTGACTTTGCACACGAGGGCTCACAACGTTCCCTTTGTACCCTATGCACCCTTTGCCAGCTATTTTCAAATCTTGCACACATTACGTTTCCATTTTTCCGGAGCTCTCCGTTTCTTCCTTCCATGGGAGTGTTCATTTCACCAGATGTTGCTTTTGACAGTCCAGCAGGCCCTGGTGTCAGATTATACATGGTATAAATTCCACAGGATCTACACTTGCAGCTGATGCGGAAGGTGCACCCTCACAATCGCTGTCGCTGCTACTTGTTGCTTATAATTCCTTTACAGCGCCGTAACTTAGATTTTTTCTGGGGGCAAACATTAATATTTGAGCTCCCTAGAAAAAGTTGTTTGGGGCCCTCCCGCAAAATTCAAAGATGGGCCCCTTCTTCCCATATTTCTCTTACTCTTTGTAAGCCTGGAGTCTGTAGGTCCTCGGCACGCCCCTGGCCCTTTCCATACATGGCAAATTAATTAAGAGGCTCAAATCTCAAAGCCATACGAATAAATATTATTTCTAGGGCCCCTATAGACATTTTTACTGAAATGGATCAACGACGAAGTTTTGTTTTACTTACTTTTTGTATGCTGTTTTCTTTATGTAATGTAGAGAAACTCTTTGGTGCTTCATTTATAATTTCATCTTCGTATATGGAGCAAAAAACTTTTGTCTTAAAGTGCCCCCCCCTCCTCGAAGGGGAAGGAGCTTTTCTGGAGAGCAGTTGCCCCCTGTCTCCCAGAAGTTACAGCCCTGCTCCTTTACATATTTGCAGTCGCCAGAAGGGGTATATTCAGAGCCACTATCTTCAGATAAACATTGACCTGTGACATCGTCATTCGAATCTTTCTCGACGTCAGCTATTTTTTCACTATTCAGCAAGCCCTCTGGCGGCAAAGCAGCAGCGCCACTTATTGAGCAGATGCGGAACGAATTTGACTTAACAACATCTGCCCCCAAATATGGACGTAACAACTTCTCTTTCGAAACTCACATTTCCTTCCCAAGGGCAGAGGTATGTCATTTGAACGTCGTTCGATTCGTTTAATATTTAATACTAGTGTAGACCTGTATTGCAGGATATTTCTCATGCACTTAACGTTTCTTCCCGAACTTGACTTAAAACTTCTGATTCTGAGTGCGTCAATTTATTTAATTTTTAATTTAAAAGAAAACTAATTACGTATTTCTTCTTACTTTTCTTTGCAGCTGATGCTCTGAATATGTTTGCCAATGAAAATGCCCATGAAATCCTCTTTGACATCAAACCAAAACTTATACAAGCTTTAGGAAGAATATACGGGCACATTGCAGATCAAATTTTCAAGAACTTTCCTCAAGATGTTTTACTACCAGATTAAAACCAGCATCTTGAAAAATATAATAGTTGAGATCATCGCAGAAAATAGAAATAAAATAGTTCATTAACTGGCTGATATATGCCATGTTAACTTTGAATGATCTGGTTATTTACTAAGATAGATTCTTTCGTTTAAAGAAAGATTATATACAATTTGAGTTTTATGAACTCTAGATTAGAAATGTTTTAAAATTATACACAAAGAATTATAATTAAAAAAGTATGTACTCTTGTTTGTTCGAGGAGTGTTCAGAAAGTAAGGTTACGAAGCCTGTAGTAAAACGTGTATATATATATTTCATACAGCCAACAGATAGTACATACATTAGGTAATTTTTCAACATAGTCGGTATCGATTGAGGTACTTATCATATCGTGGGATGAGGCTGAAGATTCCCTACTGGTAAAAATATTGTTGTTGCGTGTTCAGCCACGTTGTGACGAAGTGTTTCACCTCCTTCTCTGACGAGAAGTGACGACCTCTAAGGTGCTCCTTCAAGTGCAGGAACAGGTGAAAGTCGCTTGGAGCGAGGTCCTGGCTGTAGGGAGGGTGGTCAATGATGTCCCATCGAAATTGCTTCAACAACGTGGTAGTCTTCTGGGGTGTATATGGGCGCGCGTTGTCGTCAAGGAAGACGACGCCGTCGGTGAGAAGTCCTGGCCGTATGCTGCAGATTGTTTTGCCCAATCGTGTCAAGATCACAGTATTTCAGCCGCAGTTACATGTTTCACCCACAGGAATCTAGTAAGTGAGCGAACTTCTTCGCGAGACCAGTTTTTCCAACAAGTCACCATTTGTGTTTGCCTACGACTTGCGCCGTAAGCGGCGTAAAACTCTACGCAGTTGCCAAGTCCATGTATTAAAATTACCGCTTACTCCTCGTTTCACCATAACAGTCGAAACTCCAGAAATACCGGCATTGTAACCTTAGTTTCTGAACCTCCTTCATATGAACTGACATTCAAGTAACAGAAAATAAGCATAAATGTGATATAGATTTAGTTTCTTTAGGTAAAAGTAAGAAACTTGGTGTATATATACTATAGACTTTTCTTGCAGTTGTGAGCAGTCGTAACGCTTGAAGAAAGTTACATTGCAAAAGATTTAAAATCTAATGCTACTACCTATGGAAAGAAAGCTTCACACAGCTTCAGAAAGCTGTGTACAATTATTACGTTACGTAAGCTTTCCTTCATTTTATACTACTTTCTGAAGATGTACATTTTCAGAAGATATTACGTTTTCAGCGCTGTGACTTATCTTAAGATATGCTACTGGTTGCAAGCATATTTACCAATTTTTGTGCTAAAATTGAAAACGAAACATACATGTTTAATTCTGAGTAAGGCGAAAAACGTTTAGTTGTTGCAAATAACATATGGAAAAGGAAACTCTCTGTGCTGTAAATAAAGCAATATGTAATATTGTGAGTTCAATGTTCAAATAGTTTTTTTTTTTCTACAATAACTTTTCGAAACGGTCCATCCAAGTTTAGTTCACTTTTGTTTGACACATTAAGAACCTAATTTTCCATTGAATCAGGATGCTGTATTCTAATTGGCCAATTATTTCGGAGAATTACACGTTTGATATATTCGTGTAGACGGCAAGATTTGCGAAGTAATTTCGTTATTTGAACAGACTATAACAGTATTGTTTAAGATACTCCTTTACGTAAAAGTGAGTGCAGTCTGATACATACAAGTACTTTAAGTCGTTTTGTGTTGATAAACAATGCTGTAGCTGCTAATCTGCAGTAGTTCTTCTGTAATAAAGAAATAACTTTGAACACTAAAGAATATTTCGAAATACAATAATGTTAATACACCTACACTTTAGGCGTTTTCTTTACAAAATGTTAACACTTTACAAATATATAATAGGCTTTCTTAACCTAATATATTATCACAAGCCCTCACTTATCACATCCTCTTCCCAGCAACCCACATAAGTAATTTCCACTTTCTAATAAGCTTTATAATTATTGTTGCTGATTTAAACGATTCCGTTTTTTTTTTTTTTTTTTTGTTTAATATTTTTGGCTATATCCTAACTATACATAAAACTACATGGTCTAAAGGAGGAGGAATTTCAGCATATTATTTAAATGGGTCTTTTATTGGACCTATGATCTCATGTTTTAGGTACTTGAAATTAGGATAAGAAACTTAAAATTCTCTATGCTTGTACGCTATCATTATCGTTACCTAAGTAAATGAGTAAAAATAAATATTTCCAACTTTAGAGTGGTTTTATGGGGAACTGAAAAATCTTTCCCCATGTTAAATATAAGGGACACCTTTTACACCCCAAAATTATTGAGCACCTCCTGTAGGATTACAATGATGAAATTTGACATGATTGTAGTTTTTCTGGACTAACCTACAGGAAAATTGCCAAAACTGAATATTTTTAATTTTTTAGGGGTCTAAAGGGGGATGAAGGAATCCTCATGTTATTTAAATAGTCGTTTTCTTGGGATACAAAATCGTATCTTTTAAATAGTTGAAATAGGAAAATAAACTTAAAATTCGGTAGAGTTGTGGGTTTAAGAGATGCGAGACCCTAGACCAAGCAAACGCAGGGGGTGTGGGGGCGAAGCCCTCAGCTGGGCAAATTCTGGAAATATGAAGAGCAATAGTACAAAATTCACTGTTGATGCAAAGGGTGATACGTAAGAGATAAGAGGCCGTAATCCGAGCAAACGCGGGGTCTGGAGGCGGAGTCCCCAGCTAGCCAAAGACTAGTTTCATAACATATGTAGAAATATAAATATATCTATGAATATTAGAAATTCAAAGTACCCATTAAAAAACTATATTTCCAGTAATAGATTCTAATTATATTTATCTCTTTCACCACTCTTAGCTAACAACATGCATTCCTTTCGTGACACTCTAGGAATACCTACCTTCAGGTTGAGTAATAATTTATTTAGTATTAGTCCGAATTACTTTCTGTGACATTTTCTTTTCTGGCGTTTCCATTTGCTTTTCAAATCACAAGAACCACTTCAACAATTGTAAATAATAACAGAACAGTCTAGATACAAACTTTCATTGCTTGTATATACATCGTGGCAATCCTGTAAAGTAACACAGAAAACCATTTGTATTTCTCCTCGCAACACCTTCTACATCCAATAACAGCACGTACCGCAACGTACAACAGTAGCAATTTTTAATCATTTATTTATTTATTATTATTATTATTAAATTTGTGACTCTACACTCACCATCAAAATACACACATTCGATTTGCATCAATAACTTAGGAATAAATCTACCAATTGAATTTTTGTCTTTATTAGCCATTTGAGTCCAATAATATTCTCTGTCTGTTTGTCCAAAAAAAAAAAAAAAAAGAAAAAAAAGAAAAAGAAAGAAAAAAGAAAAGAAAAGAAAAAGGCGTGCTTTGAGTCAATTTTTCTTATTATGACAGTCTTTGCACAAATGCTGTAGGAAACTCATCCGTATGGAAATCGGTAACTGAAAATAGGTTAATGAATGCCAAAACTAAACTGATTGTTAATGTTAACATCATAAGAAAGTTTAGAATACATAATATTATACAGAAGTCTTTGTACGTTGTAAATACTTTCTGTTTAAATATTTGAGTAGTTACTGTTTTGGATGCTATACTTACGTAGGCCTACCAGAATAAATAAAATGCTATGTTCCTAACCTATGAAAAGAGGGTGTATAAGAAAGACAGTTGTAGTTTGCTAGGAACTATGCAATTTAGCTTATGGCTAGGCTAATTTTATAACAATTCTTGTTGTTATTCTGGTATCCCGTATAGGGTTATAAATGAAATGCGATAGACTTAGTAGCTATGTCCGCTACGGCGCTGGCATTGTTAAAAGATAGAATTAAAATTAAGATAGAATTAAGGCATTCTTTAGCGCGTGAAATAGCAGGTACACTTTAATCACAAAATTTGGTTTCATCAGACTTTTAGGCAATTGCCATTTCAGAACAAGAGTGTAATCATAAAAGGAAGAAACGAATAGTTGTTTGGAAGAATTTTTCTTGACTAAACAATAAGTGAAGAAACTTCATGGTGAGACACTATTGATTTTTCAAATATCTTCATTATCTCGTATTTACATGTTTTTATGATTTTCAAGTGTTATTTTCTTATCAAACTTACCGTACTCAGGGCTGTCTTAATGTACCTAGGTACAGGCAAGATCGTCAATTTGCCCGGGGACCAGACGTGCGTAGGAAGCCCCTCCCTCCCCCACACAAGTTGAATTACTTATAAAAGTTAGTTGTAGGGGTCTCAGTACACTGGTTTGCTCAGAGTATTAAAATGATGCACTGACCGTGCTGCATAAACAGACTCGGTACCACAATTTTAAATTCAATCGAATAAGAAGAAAGAAAAACTGCATACGAAACGCCAAACAAGGAAGTTAAACAGTATGTGAAGTTAAACAGTATACTGAACGTTCTGTCCTTGCAGTAGCTAGAGAGAGAAAGAAGCCAGTAGAATATGACTGAACAAATTTTATCGAGAACTGTAACGTATTAAATCTTCTGCGGTATGGCAGCTTATTGAAGAGGAAACCATTATTTCCGAATCGTGAAACTGAGTAAATCAGATTGGACCGCCACGTAAAATTCAAGATAAAAAAAAATTGAAATATCAAAAAGTGAACGAACGCCAAACTCTACAAAAGAGAAAGAAGTAGGGATACTCTGTACCGCGGAGTTCCCTCTTTGCTAGATCCTTGTGCCAATACTAAGTATATTCAGATAACAGTTCAACTTCCGTTTTCATTTTTTTTTTAACGGATTAGCGTCTGCTTCTTCAAAGATTGCATGCATAGAAGTGACCGAGTACACATATTATACACACCTGAAAATTTAAGAAATGTCAATCAGTACTGATTGATTCTTTAATACTTTACTATCCAAAATTCTGTATGTTGAATATGACATTATTTTAAGGAGTGTAAACGAGCATCAATTCTCAAAATAATATTTGTTTTGACCATAATTTTGTCTACAATAAACACAGAAGGAAAACAAGTGTTTGTTTAGCACCTCAAATCATCTGTTCGCCGCTAAGCAAATGTTTACTGTGATTTGCATTAATTCGTTCACTGATTGAAACCCTTTGTAAATCACAGAACAATATGTTATATCATCAATTCCGTATAATATTTCTTAGTGTTAAATGAAATCTGTAATGTTCCTTCATGGTCATAGCTAAACGTATGTATTTTCGGCTCGAGATACCCGGCTCGAGATTTGATACCACATTAAGCTATATTTCCGTCTCGCATATTCTTAATAGTGAAAAGCGACGTTAGTCTCAAAAGAAACCAATCATTAAGGTCGGAATCAAAACCAAAAAGAACAGAGTTTTGAGAGATTATTTATCTAAAATATCAAAACCTTTCGTGAAGATAGCTGAAAGTGGTTTAAGATATCGTTTTACCCACTATATTTACTTGAAAATTTTGGAGAAGATGATTATAGTCACAACTTGTATGTGATGTAGTTGCTAGTAATATTCTTGATCGTGTGTCATGACTGTCTTTTATCAACATCCGGTTACATGCTAGCACTTCCCCTATGCGTATAAATTACTAAGAAGGGTAACGAAATGTAACATCACAGATTTAGCTACAGGTTTACTGATCATTGAATGGAATTCTAGTTAATACACGGTTACCACTTGATACCTGACGAAGCAATCTCTATAGTTCGAATACAGTTCTAAAACACGGCTATGTACATTGGCAGTATTTCGCTTACAATTTCTCCATCTTCTTAGCTAAGTCGCGTTTGTGTATTTGTGTGTGTGTTCATAAGGAACTAAATGAGTGTTGACCAACGGATGATTCTTGGTGATAACCAATTTTTAACGGTTTCTAATACCTTCATGATATTCGCTTACATTCTGTAATTTTCAACCAACCAATTTTCATCAGTAAAAAAAACAACCAAGCTGACATCTAGTTTTCAACTTAACCACCAAAAAACAGACATTAGTCATACGGTGAATATTGATTGGTTGAATTCAATGAAATTCACCGAAAAAGCATCCAAACTTAATACCTAGTTTTCAATTTAACTACAATAAAGTAAATGTTAGTCATACGGTGAACATTGGTTGGTTGAATTCAACGAAATTAGCAACCATATACTGTTATTTAATTGAAAGTGATAATTCGTTGGTTGAAACCAACGGCTTTGAATATCATAAAATGTAAAAGTTGTTTTAAGCACAAAAAATCAAGTGTACCACAAAACAACGCGGGGCCGACCATTTTGATTACTTGTGTTAGATCACTGATATATATATATATATATATATATATATATATATATATATATATATATATATATATATATATATATATATATATATATAAACTTCGACAGCTCAAAAAAAACAACACTAAAACAGGTTCGCAAACTAATGTTCAGTAAGTTTTTCTATTTCGTATATTTGCTTGTTCTTGTAACTTCAACTGGGTATTCTATATAATTTATATTTGTCAATTTTTAAATATTTTAACATACAAAGTATTCAGCAAAAATTCATTAAACCACACTTCCAGGGAATACAAATGTTTATTTACTTAAAAAAGAACGTTGAAACTGTAAATATGCTTGGCTTTATGTAGATGTTACAAAGGATTGAAATTTGAAGGAATATTTATTTCCAAAATATTGACGTTTCATGCGGGTATTTAGTATAGTAAATATAGTTTATGGTTTAGTATTAATTCTGTAAATAGTATTTACCATGTAGTGCAGTAAATTAACATAAGAGTACCATTCTTAAAAGAGATGATTTAATACGATGATTTTATCCAAACATACTGTATACTTGCATAAATCACATTTGAAAATGTAATTGTTCAAAGTTGTATTTTTGTTCTTAAATAAAGTTATTTAGTTCCTGTTAAGATTTGTGTGTTTATGAGTGCAAAATAAACAAAAAAAAAAACACATATACGGTATGTTAAATAAAAATCAACAAAAAGTATATCGTGAGACGTGAAACTGAAAGATTTCACTTCATATAAAATAAAAAAACTCACATATTTCTGACAATTGTGAATACAAAAATACTGTATGTTTTCTGTTGGTCATATCAATGCGTATTTTACTTTTAGATCATAATTGGGCCCAAAATAATACATTTTTGGTGGATTACACTTATAGCTCAGAAATGTTTTTGCCAACTAAGAGGTTATTTGGAACTTTTCTCTTAGAAATATTTATTTGCTCTTGTGTAACCAACCTATTTTGAAGGAGTTAGTGTGAAGGATCAAAGAAGTAACATCAATTTCTTTGAAAAAAGAAACGACACCTCCCAGCTTTGGTCTGTCTCTTCCTCCTTCCCCTCAAAAATACATGAAGACCAATTTCTTTGTTGCATATTAGTGGAAAATATTTCCATCCACATGCCGAGGGAAACTTTAAATACACAAAAGAGAAAAAAAAAATAGTTAAAATGCTTGTAAACCTCAACTTCCCCCCGGCTACCACCTGATCTTTACTGGTACTCATGATAACATCTCACTTTTCCCCCTTTATATTGTAGGAACAAATATTTTTCGAGTATGAGGGATATTTAGAAACGGGAGAGGGATTTTTGTCATAGAAGCTGGCATCATTTGGTTTCAATGTGCCTAAAAGCAAGTGCTCTAGTAGTGTGAAGTTGCGCGCTTTTTAAAGAAGTGTTATTTCATCATTGGCTTTGGTGCGGAGACTTTCTATATCTGAGTAGAATATCACGTTTTTATTAGCACATTCATTCAATATATAGGCTATATATATATATATATATATATATATATATATATATATATATATATATATATATATAGCCCTATATATGTATCTATGTGTATATATATGTATGTATGTATATATTCCCCTCTCCCTCCTCCATGTTCCGGGGCACTGCATCGGAAGTGTCACCGTTAATCTCAGCGACCCGGAAAGCTATGGATTCGACACTAATATGAGTTATTCTTGATCAGTTTTATGTATTTCCCATTTCCCCTCCCCAAATTGCGGTGCTGAATTTAGATTTAATCAGCATTAGAAGTGTCACTATGTATCTCAATGAACCCGAAAACTATAGATTTGACATAAATATCAGTCGCTTTCGATCATTTATAAATGTTCCTTCCCTCCTTCCTCTCTTACGTTGCACCCTCAAAGTGATATGACAACCATTTCAGGTCTGAACCTTATATATGATGAAAATTTGATCGAGATCAGTCGGGTGGCTCAATAGTTAAGTTTTATTTATTTTTATATACCTTCCCTCCCCTACCCTTCCCTTAAGATCTATCGTCAAAGTGATATGATGAAGGCCATCCCAGCACAGAACCTCATCTATGTTGAAAATTTGATCGAGGTCGGTCGGGTGATCATGAGTAATAAAGTCACAAAAAAGCCATTTTCATTTTTTCACATATATCTCCCTCGACTCCTCCCCTAAGTTGCACCGTCGAAGTAAATTTATAAAAATTATCCCAGGCCCAAATATAATCTATGTTGAAAATTTAATCAAGATCTGTAGGGAGTTTCAAGCGTTATTAAAGATTACTTAATTATATATATATATATAATACCCCTCCCCTCCTGCGCTCCTAGATTTTACCGTCAAAGTGAAAAATATATAAAAAATACTTTCGAGATCGGTTGGGTGTTTCAAGAGTTATTACGTTTTATTTATTTTTATATATCCCCATTCTCACCCAGTCACTTACGTTCTACCGTCAAAATGACACGATAAGAACCTCCCCAGGTGCAAACCTTATCTATGGTGAAAATTTGATTGAAATCGGTCAGGTAATTCAAGAGTGATGAAGTCACGGAATAAGTCACTTTTATTTTTATTTTTTACATATATCTTCCCCTCCCTCTCCTCTACGTTGTGCTGTCAAAGTAAAATGACAAAATTGTCTCAGAGCCGAACCTCATCTATGTTGAAAATTTGATCGAGATCAGTTCTGTAGTTCAAGAGTTATTAAGTTTTTTTTATTTTCATATATATCTCCACCTCCCCTACATTTTACCGTCAAGGTGAAATTATAAAAATCCTTCTAGTCCCAAACTTCATTTATGTTGAAAATTTGATTGAGATCGGTTTGGTGGCTCAAGAGTTATTAAGCCATAACCCTAGTCACTTTTATTTTGATTTATATTGATTTTATACCTACTCCTCCTCCTCTTCTAATACGTTGTTTCGTCAATGTGAAATGAGAAAATTCATTCCAATCCCGAACCTCATCTATGTTGAAAATTTTGTCAAGATCGGTCTGGTGGTGCAATAGTTAGTTTTATTTATTTTCTCTATCTCCTCCTCCACCTCCTCCCCAACCCTACGTTCTACCGTCAAAGGGAATAGGTAAAAACACCCCTAGGTCAGAAGCGCATCTACACACAATTTGGTCGAGATCGGACTTTCGGTTCAAGAGATTAAGAGTCACAAATAAAGTCACTTTCAATTTTATAATCTAGATTGATTCACCCTTGAGTATTGAATATATCATCTATAGATAGGAATTGCGCTATGTGGCAACGTCGCAGATACAGAACTATAGGGTAAATCAGCAATCCATCCAATAGTTACATCGATTCTTTCCAGATAGCAGTTAAAGTCAAGGATGTTATAAATAGAGGATCTGTCCATATGTATCTTCATCCTATTAAATCGATTAAAAAAAAAAAAAAAAACTTCGGCACGTCTGATTGGCTACTCTCGTTTCTGCCATCGTCTGATTGGCCACTTTCATTTCTGCCATGATTGTTGACTCAAAACATTGCGATACTATTGGGCGAAGTGGGCAGAGTAGGGGTGGCGAAGCTGTGACATATGGCTTCAAGATTTTTTTTGTAAGGGCAACAAAGGAGATCCTCTATTTTATAAGATCCTTGGTTAAAGTCGTTACGCGTTGACACTAGCACCCCTATGAACTAAAATAGTGTGACGTTACATCCGTCTCGTTGCCATGGTGACCGTAGTTTTATTTTCTAAACAACGTGGCCTGAGAACCTAAGTAAAAAAGCGAAAACAGTGGCGTGTCAACTTCTGGACTGCAAACATTAGAGTAAAAGAAACATTTCTATGTTTAAACAATCCAATGCATAAAACTACGAAAACCTAAAAAAGCAAGCAATTACGTAAATAATAATGTTAAAATATATCAAGTGTTGGAAGTGAAACGTTTCCCCTGATATAGCAGATTTTCTAATTTATACATTTTGAGATTACGTTAGGTGTCAAAATATATTTAGCTTATTTTATCGGATATTAAATTTAAATAATTCTGGAAAAAATTATTTAGTACCATCAGTATCTCACATTAGTCTACATTCCAAACGTGTAGGTCTACAGAAATAGTGTTTAAAACTTATGCTGAACCACTCATAGTTGCATAATTTCCTGTTGTACTGCAGTACAGGGTTTGTATGATAAGTAATGAGACCAGGTCTGGAAACATTGTTTTATTGATCTGATCTGTACAGGGACTTAAAAGCTTTCGAAGTACTCTCCTCTTGCGTCGATGCACTTCTGCAATCGATGTTTCCACGCTGCAAACGCCCCCTGGAAGTCAGCAGCCGGCATGTCCTTTAGAAATGTGGTCACGGCTGCTTGGATGGCTGTGACGTCTGCAAAACGGGTTCCTTTCAAGCGTGGCTTCAGCTTCGGGAAGAGGAAGAAGTCGGCCGGGCTCACATCTGGGCTGTAGGGTGGTTGTGGAAGGACTTCCACCCCAATCCGGGTCAAAAAGGAGGTCACTAAGAAGGCGGTGTGGGCAGGGGCATTGTCGTGATGCAACTTCCACCGGCTAGCGATCGCCGGTCTTTTCCGCTTGACGCTCCTGTGCAGTCTCTCAAGGACTTGTTTGTAGAAGGCGGCGTTGACGGCTTGTCCTTGGGGTACAAACTCCTTGTGGACCACCCCCACATTGTCAAAAAAAACAATCAACATTGTTTTCACCTTTGACTTCGACATTCTGGCCTTCTTGGGGCGCGGGGACGCAGGAGTGTGCCACTCCGCGCTTTGACGTTTCGTTTCAGGGTCGTACTGGAACACCCACGACTCGTCACCTGTTATGACGTCATCTTCAAAGTTAGGGTCACTGTTCATGAGGTTCAACAGTTCCTGACAACAATCAACACGTCGTTGCTTTTGTTCGTCAGTCAACACTCGCGGCACCAGTTTCGCACAGATTTTTCTCATTCACAATTGTTCCGTCACAATCTTGTGCACTGTTGTGTGGTTCATATCGAGTTCATCAGCAATCAATCTCAACGATAATCGACGGTCTGAGTTCAGGAGATCCCTCACTTTTGCCACAGTTTCGTCCGTAGTCACTGTTGTCGGGCGTCCAGCCCTCTCCAGATCCTCAACGCTTTCCCGGCCGTTCCGGAACGCACTGTGCCAACGAAACACCTGGGCTTTGGATAGGGCTTCCTCTTTGTAGGCCTCCGTGATGAGAGAAAGCGTCTGAGTAGCCGTTTTCCCCAGGCGAACGCAAAATTTGATCGCATAACGCTGTTCGATGGAACCCTCCATGTTTGTTGATTTTCCGCCGTGACAAGAATGTTCACAAGGGCTTTGTCCAAGGCTTGTCCGCGCTCCACTAAGGCTCGGAGCCAACTGACGCGCGGTGCGTTGCTTTGCTCGGACCCCCCCCTACATCCTCCATCACCGACAAACCCGCTCCAGCGACACGCGCGCCGCGGCGCGGCGAGTCTCATTACTTATCATACAGACCTTGTATACATATTAAAAATCCGATCCGATAACTAAAGATCCGATGGATGTTAACCGATCAGAAATTAGTCCAGGGTGAAAATTCTCAGAATGCAGATTTTTTGGCTTTGTTTTGATTTATTGTTTGTTTCTTTATTTTGTAGCCACTAATTATGCACGGTGGGCGTAAAACATCTAAATGCATCAATATAATTAACATTATTTTCATAGTAGACAATTGTTTTTCCTTGTAGACAAATCGTATATTTGTTCTATTTTCATTGTCCTGACAGCTAAACAGTTTATACCTTAGAGTTTATACATTGCGTATAGTTGCTCTTGTTCATTGTGCATTATATGGTAATGGCGCTGGCGTTACTTACTCAATTTCTTTCTTATCAGATTACCTCGAGAAAAAAGTTCCTTATATGTTACTTCGTTAATTACTAGATTTCACTCATAAAATTTGCTAAATAGTGGACCCATATTCTTAATTTGTATCTTTTCCTACCAAGTGTACTTTGTCTTTTAAAATATTCTAATATTCTTATGAACTGTGTGTTCTTATTAACAGTATACTTCATACTATTCCTATCAATTCATGCATTTGATTAGAGAGCTCCCAGCTCCCTCGTGGCTAAGCGGTTAGAGTACATGCCTTTGGCGTGGGAAACCTGGTTCGATTCCCAGCGGGAGCTCATGTGGTTCGGATTCCACGTTAATCAGTAGATCCACGTCTCATATAGCCTCGCTGTTGAAAGGGACGCTAAACTAAAATCAACTCAACTCAACGCATTTGTTTAGAAAAAAACATAAACATGGTGATCATCATGGTAATGAAGAGGGAAGGACGACATCACTATTAGGGATGCGCACGAGACAAGATTTGTGGCTGTCTCGTCTCAAAAATGTGCTGTAAAAAGTGATGTCTCGACTCGAAAAATGTATATTTCTCTATTGGAAGAGCCGTGTCTCGACTCGAATTTTGTCAGGAAAATTCTGTCTCGACTCGTCTCGTGCGCATCTCTAATCACTATTTCAGTCTATTAGCGTAACTATCGATGTAACGGTTTCATGGATTCGTAGAGCAATGGGTGAAGTTAGATTTACGTCAAAGTTGCACCGCCCGAACGTGACGTAATGTCACGTGGTATTATCATTTGTGCAAAGTTGGAATCAAACCAGCCCTGCGGGGCTTCTAACCTCCTTCACTCGCTGTCGCTCGCTTTGCTATGTTTCATAATGTATGTAGATCACTTCTTTTACCAATAAAGTTGTGTCTGCAAAGTGGACTAATTACGATTTGACATTACGTCACGACCGGATGGTGCAACTTTGATATAAATTTAACTACACCTGTAGTGTAGAGGGCGGGTAATGGTTAGAGTGATAATGGTTCTAAGTTAATATGCGATGTTGCCACATAGTGAAGCTTTTGATTTCCTATAGCAGCTGAAGGAGGCTTGTGCGATACACCATTGCATAATACTTTCGCTTTATTTTGACCTGAAGAATAACGCTCTCTTACCTGCGGATGTCATTTTTAGAATATCTGTTATATATATATCTACCTAGAATATCTATATATATAGGGTAGACAAAAATATCTAAAAACACTTCATACAGGACACATAAGTTTGGCTCTCCATTGTACAACACTTGTTGCGGTTTCCGATCGTTTTTTGTTTTGAATGTGCCATGTAGACCTTCGTCTTCCATCAGCAATAACCAGTTCACCTGTGAATGTCGTGGTTTGAAAGTGGTGCGGTAAAATGGGCGACCTGACAGGCTTCCAAAGAGGCATGACCGTTGGTGGCCGTTAGGGATGCGCTCGAGTCGAGACATGTCTCGAATCTCGACTCGACTCGACTCGAATTCGAGTCGAGACACTCTTTGTAAAATTCGAGACGAGTCGAGACAAACGTATTTCTCGACTCGAATTTTCGAGTCGAGACTCGAGTCGAGTCGAGACAGCTGGTAAAAATCTCGACTCGACTCGAATGTCTCGAAAATCTTTCTATAATTTTTAATAATATTTTGAAGAAAGTACTCGCTCAGAAACACTCGGCACGAGAATTTCGGAAACTGCAGGACTTGTCAGGTGTTCGAAGAGTGCTGTGGTGATTGTCTTCAACAAGTGGCGAAACCAAGAGGAAAAGACGTCCAAATGTCGAGGGGTTGGGCGCCCCCTACTTCATTAAAGATGTGGAGAATAAGAACGAGGACAGAAAAAGAGAAAGAGAACACTGACCGTTGGGAATTATCCCTTGTTGAAGCGATGGTTGGAGTAATAAAACCAGTTAGTATTTCCGCTGTTGTATTGTTGATTTCACAGAAATGTTCAAAAATAAGCAAAACGTGACTCTGCACAAGATGTTTACTTACCCATAGTTTTATTATTGTCAACTGAACCCTGAGTGTCTGGGATGTTTCTGTCCCTTCTCACTTTACAACTTGAGAGGGGAGGGGGTATTATCACCAGGGTACCACTAGTAGTACACCGCTAAAAGAAATGCTTTAGTGCTGCATCGGAAGCGGCATGTTTTGTATATATTTCTTAAAATGTTATCCATTCATAAAGTATAAATTCCCCCACCCTCCCCTCATTCTGTTTCCAATATAGAGAACCGACTCTTTAAATGAAGAACGAACCCTGAACCTTCCCGAAAATGCTAAAATGATTGATGCGTACAAATAAGAAATCTGTGGATGAATCAGAAAATGCAGATACATGAGGAGATACTTGATGCAGTGCAGTCCAACACATGTAAATAGATTTGAAGTGTTCATATTTGTGTATGTATACGTGTGTATGTGCTTGTTTCTGAGTATTTATATGCGCGTATGTCTCGTAATTGTTATATTAATATCCACTGGATTAAGTGAAAGTATAAAATGGATTTGATGACTGCCAAATTGACGTCACATTGATAAGTCATTATTTTTTAATATTAATAATATTAAATTAGATTATAGTTTAGCGTCGTTTTTAGGAGCAAAGCTCTACAAGACGTGAACGTACAGTTTAATGTCGGATTTGAAACACATGAGCTCCTACCATGAATCAAACCTCGTTCGAGAAAGGCGCATCGCTAACAACATAGCAACGGGGAGCTAAACATTTAGTAATATGTATATTAAGTTGTAAAATTATATTGTTTAATTTTCACTAATATAATCTTCACAATGTAAAGCATTCGCTAGACACGTTATCTTGTTTAAAAACAAAAAGCCTATCTCTTATGTTTCCCTTTCGGGGTTGGACTGCGGGATAATAGAAATCCGAAAGAGATGTTTTTATTATATTTTGTACAGTAGATCTGCTCCTTCATAATCTCCGTGTTTGATAAGAATGAACCTCCCTGGCTCACGAAAATGTATACGTAATATAACAAACCATGAACATTAAATGCCAGACTAATAGAGCAAACATTGAAGATGTTCCCCTTCGGCCGTTCATGTTTGGAGGTACACAATTTCGCAACTCAGTGGATACGATGTGGATGTATTCAAAGTCCACTGATTTACTCATCAAATTTAAATTTTATAAAAATATTATCAGTGAATACTAATCTGAGGAGAACTATTTTTTTTTTTAATTCGAACGCAAAAGCAGTTTTTTTTCCCACCAGGTCTCGGTAATCATCCGGTACGAAAACTGAAGTTTGTACAAGTGTTTGAGAAAGGGGTCCTCCAGGAGTGTTATTTATGGGGTAATTCCTGCGTTTGTTATATACATATATAGATATAAATATAGATATACTGTATACATATAAAGATAAGTAGGAGCGGGTCTTTAAAATTAGTTCGGAAAGATAATATGAAAATCTGGTATAATTTCCAAGAATCTATCTAGTCTAATATAAATAAAATAAACAGTTTGTTTGTGAGTTTGTCTGTCTGTATGCGGCCTGGGGACCAGACGAGTGGACCGAGAGTTACCAAATTTTGGTCAGGGGTACCTTGGCCTAGGCCCGAGATCAAGACGAAAAGTTGTTTTCAAATTTCGAACCAGGGGAGTCTCATGGGGAGGTGTTTACCGGAACCAGCTTGGGAACCAGACAAATTGACCGAGAGTTACCAAATTTTAGTCACGAATACCTTGGTCCAGGCTCCAGACCAGAGTTAAACGATTTTGTCAAAATTCGAACCAGGGGGGTCTCAGGGGTTGTTTACCGGGACATGTAAAAGTAGTAGAAAATAACAGATATGAGTGTTGAATTCATAGTTTTCGCGGTCGCTGAAATCAATGGTGAAACTCCGATCGCATTAACTTCCAAATTCATGCTATGCGGCACCGGGTCGGGGGTCAACGGGAAGGGGGAGTTGAGATATCGAGACATATAAAAGTAATCCACAATGACCGATATTAGTGTCAAATCCATAGTTTTCGCGGTCTCTGAGATCAATAGTGACACTTCCATTAGCGATGATTTGCAAATTCAGCTACAATCGCATGTGGGCCGGGAGTCAGCGGGGAGGGGGGAAAACCGAGACAAGTAAAAGTAATCCAAAATGACCGATATTAGTGTCAAATCCATACTTTTGCGGTTGCTGAGATGAATGGTGACACTTTCATTAGTGATCACTTGCAAATTCAGCTACCATTGTATGCGGGCCGGGAGTAAGCGGGGGCGGGGATACCGAAACATGTAAAAGTAATACAAAATGACCAATATTAGTGTCAAATCCATAGTTTTCGTGATCGCTGAGAATAATGGTGACACTTCCATTAGCGATATTTGCAAATTCAGATACCATTGTATGCGGGCCGAGAATCAGCGGGGGGGGGGATATACCGAGAGATGTAAAAGTAATCCACAATGACCGATATTAGTGTCAAATCCATAGTTTTTGCGGTCGCTGAGATGAATGGTGACACTTTCATTAGTGATCACTTGCTAATTCAGCTACCATTGTATGTGGGCCGGGAGTCAGCGGGGGGGGGGGGATACCGAAACATGTAAAAGTAATACAAAATGACCGATATTAGTGTCAAATCCATAGTTTTCGCGGTTGCTGAGATGAATGGTGACACTTTCATTAGTGATCACTTGCTAATTCAGCCACCATTGTTGTGGGCCGGGAGTCAGCGGGGGGTGGGGATACCGAAACATGTAAAAGTAATACAAAATGACCGATATTAGTGTCAAATCCATACTTTTCGCGGTCGCTGAGATGAATGGTGACACTTTCATTAGTGATCACTTGCAAATTCAGCTACCATTGTATGCGGACCGAGAATCAGCGGGGAGGGGAGGATATACCGAGTCATGTAAAAGTAATCCAAAATGATCGATTTAGTCTCAGATCCATAGTTTTCGCGGTCGCGGAAATGAGGGTAATACTTCCACAGGCCTTGACTTCCATGCGAAGAATGGGTATATTTATCTAATATATATCTACATCTATCTATCTATCTATCTATCTATCTATCTATCTATCTATCTATCTATCTATCTATCTATATATCTATATATATATATATATATTTACATCAGCTAATGCTTCTGGCAACAAATACTATTCGAAGCTTTCTTGCACCCACTGGAAAACGTGAAGTATATTAATATTTATTTGCATATATTGTTATTGTAGACTGTTCCCATAATGCCCACCGACTTCGATTTTACAAAATTTGAGAAATAAATTTCACTTTTTATTTAGTGGTCAATTTGAAGGCATTTTGTTATACTACCATTAAGAAACCCATATACATCATATTACGAATCAATCATTATGGAACAATCTCATGTGTGACACGCAGCAGTGGTACCAATCTTTGAAAGTTTCATTTACAACTTTTTTCTTTTTTCTTTTTTAACTAATTTTGTGAGTAATGGTGCATTCAGTATAAAGGTACAACAATATATTCTCTTTCTCTCTCTCTGTCCCTGTGTGTGTGTGTGTGTGTGTGTGTGTGTTTGTTTGTTTCTAGTTTCCGGCGTAAGCGTGTGGATACTACCAGGTATACTTTCGTGTGTACAAATGCTACTGTGTGTATGTGTGGCGCGGGTATATGAACTATTAATTGGGATCGCGTAGTGGAACTTATCAATATTAGTACGTACATACAAACGGCTGTTACTTCACACGATAACTTTGGACGAATGCGAATTTTTAAATTCTGCTTTTTGCAATAAATAAGTAGAGTGATTCCTCTCGAGGGAGTTCCCCTAAATGGTAGCCCCTACCATGTCCAATTAAATCACAAATTGCCGCAATCGTTTGTACATTGTTTGTACAGAAATGTACAGGCCAAATTTTCGTTTGTACACTATTAGGGGCGCCGCCAGAACGAACACAAATTGGGGCTGTTTAACTGGTACCCCCCCCCCAACATGTTCTATTCAATCACTTAATTATCGCAATCGTTTGTACTTCGTTTGTACAGAAATGTGCACCCGAAATTTTCGTTTGTACATAATTAAGGGCGCCGCCAGAACAGAAAAAATGGGGGCTGTCTAAGTTGTAGCCCCCCCCGAAACCAATTCAATCACAAGTTGTCGCATTCGTTTGTGCATCGTTTGTACAGAAATGTGCAGGCGAAATGTTTGTTTGAACAAACTTAGGGGCGCCGCCAGAACGAAAACAAAGTGGGGAGCTGTCTGAGTGGTACCTCCCCCCACGATGTCCAATTGAATCACAAAGTATCGCAATCGTTTGTACATTGTTTGTACAGAAATGTGCAGGCCAAATTTTCGTTTGTACACAATTAGGGGCGCCGCCAGAACAGAAAAAAATGGGGGCTGTCTAAGTGGTAGCCCCCCCCACCATGTCCAATTGAATCACAAATTGTCGCAATTGTTTGTACTTTATTTGTTCAGAAATGTGCAAGCGAAATGTATGTTCGCACGCAATTAGGGGCGCCACCAGAACGAAAAAAATTGGGGGCTGTCTAAGTGGTAGCCCCCGACCATGTCCTATTCAATCACAAATTGTCGCAATCGTTTGTACTTCGTTTGTACAGAAATGTGAACGCGAAATTTTCGTTTGTACATAATTAAGGGCGCCGCCAGAACAGAAAAAAATGGGGGCTGTCTAAGTGGTAGCCCCCCCCCACCATGTCCAATTCAATCACAAGTTGTCGCATTCTTTTGTGCATCGTTTGTACAGAAATGTGCAGGCGAAATGTTTGTTTGAACAAACTTAGGGGCGCCGCCAGAACGAAAACAAAGTGGGGGCTGTCTAAGTGGTAGCCCCCCACCAACATCTTCTATTCTATCACAAATTATCGCAATCGTTTCTACTTCGTGTGTACAGAAATGTGCAGGCAAAAGTTTCGTTTGTACACAATTAGGGGCGCCGCCAGAACAGAAAAAAGGGGGCTGCCTAAGTGGTAGCCCCCCCACCATGTCCAATTCAATCACAAATTATCGCAATTTTGTACTTCGTTTGTACAGAAACGGGCAGGCGAAATGTTTGTTTGTTCACAATTAGGGGCGCCGCCAGAACGAAAACAAAGTGGTGGCTGTCTAAATGGTAGCCCCCGACCATGTCCAATTCAATCAGAAATAGTCGCATTCGTTTGTACGTCGTTTGTACATAAATGTGCAGGCGAAATGTTTGTTTGTACACAATTAGGGACGCCGCCAGAACGAAAACAAAGTAGGGTGCTTTCTAAGTAATACCTCCCCACCATGTCCAATTGAATCACAAATTGTCGGAATCGTTTGTACTTCGTTTGTACAGAAACGAGCAGGCGAAATGTTTGTTTGTACACAATTAGGGGCGCCGCCAGAACGAAAACTAAGTGGGGCTGTCTAAGTGGTAGCCCCCGACCATGTCCAATTCAATCACAAATTGTCGCAATCGTTTGTACGTCGTTTTTACAGAAATGTTCAGGCAAAATTTTCGTTTGTACACAATTAGGGGCGCCGCCAGAACGAAAACAAACTGGGGGCTCTCTAAGTGGTAGCTTCCCACCAACATGTCCAATTGAATCACAAATTTTCGTAATCGTTTGTACATCGTTTGTACAGAAATATGCATGCGTAATTTTCGTTTGTACACAATTAATGGCGCCGCCAGAACGAAAACAAAGTGGGGCTGTCTAAATGGTAGCCCCCACCATATCCAATTCAATCACAAATTATATCAATCGCTTGTACATCATTTGCACAGAAATGTGCAGGCGAAATTGTCGTTTGTACTCTATTAGGGGCGCCGCCAGAACGAAAACAATGTGAGGGTTTGTATAAATGGTAGAAGCATTAAAAAAATGTGTCACATTTATGGAGTATTTTTCTAACAGGACTTTGTTCACACTATTGTGTGGTTTGGTTTGTTCACACTATCGTGTGATTCACTATATTGATCTTATCCTAACGATGATGGAATTAAATGTTTTTTTTATATATATATTTATATTTATACTTACAATCATTATTGCTGAGTTAGTTTTTCACTCCTCGGCTCTTATTATTAAACTTATTCATTATTTCTTACGTGAACTGAATCCTTATGAGAAAAATGTGTTTTTTTCTTTCTATCTTGCGCAGAAACCGTTATTCTCATCTCGTACAGGAAATTGATAAGTGAAAGATATAACAAATTCACAAAGTAGACTGTTAAAGGGAAAATTATAACATAGTATTTTGTTTTATTTGATCATCTTCATTAAACTCATTTTGCAGAAACTATAGAATGCATGGTGAAGTATTTTGGTGCATTCAGCATTCTGATTTACGAGTAGAGTTGCTAACTGGCCGGTATTTGCTGTAATTTTGATTAAGGCCGGTAACCGGTACAAACTTCTTATTAGACCCCTTCTGACCGGTATTTTGGAATTTGCAATCCAGAATATAACATTGAACATCGAAATTTTTCAACAGTGCCTTTACAAACACAAATTTCCGTTGTATTATACATTATCGATATTTTTTTAAAGTATGGCAGTTTTTTTTATTTATTTAACATAACAAATTTGATAACACTTATATTTTATTGTAAAAGAATTTTATTCATTTATTGAGAGTAGAAAATGACTTTTTAAAGCAATTACCTTTGTTTGAAGTGAAGTTTATAGAATAAATTTCATTTTATGAATCAACTATTGTTACATAAAGATTATTCATCCAGTATTATTCATCTGTTTCGATAATTTTAAACAAGTGGCAATTGCTGGTAAATACAATAACGATCAATACAGTCTTCAGTTTCTCATTTGTACAGATAATTTTGAGGGTGTGCCGGTAATTTTGTTTTCCTGAGTTGGCAACCTATTTACGAGGTTTTGTTTCAACTCTGCTACGTAGTGGCTCCGTACTGACACTCCGCATGCAAATAAGTATGTAAGGCTACCTTACGCCCCGGTTTCTTAAAATTTGTCCCGGTGTGCAGAAATTTTCCTTCTTGTCCTTTTTTTTATTATTATTACTATTAATTACATATCAAAATTTCTGAAAAGATAATAAAATCGACTTATTCCTTTTGCTTTCAATTCCGACAATACTATAGGACCAATTTCATTCTAATCTTTATTATTATTGCAATCGCTTTTTCCCCGGATATAACATGCAATGTTTAAATCCTCCTAAGTAGCACTCTTATCACTAAAAGTAAGAATGTATACCCCGAGGTGGCAACAAATTCTTGTGACGTTGCAGACCAGCCCCGAAAACACTTTTTTTTCTGCTTCAGAAAAACAATTATGCAAATTGCTTTCTTTTAGTTCGCATTTTAGGTTAACAAAAATAAATCAGCCAATTGAAATTTTGAAACAACTTCATAAATCTGGATATTTTTCTTTATAGACATGTAGAGCATGTAAAGGTGGTATGCGTAATAATAAAAAAAATATAATTTTTGCCTAAATATTGTATGTTCACTGATTGCGTTTATATTGTATAACAGCTTCTAGCTTCTATAATAATTTTTAGCACTGTTGATTAAGTATGGACAGTGGCGTATTTACGATTTTGTTTCGGGAGGGGCTTTGCTAACTTCCGGGGGTGCTTTGCCTGAAAATATGAAAATTTTGCAAGATATTTCATATACTTTACTATAGTAAGTAAGATTTCGGTGGGGGGCTTGAGCCCAGATGCCCTCCCCCTAAATACGCCACTGAGTATGGACTATATTAATACATTATTTTAAGTTGTATAACTAGTGCGATACTGTAGTAAAATTCGAAAGATAAAATTAATACAAAATGCAATATTTACTACTAATTTGTAAGATGTCCCGTTTTTTCTGTTTTCAAAAAGTATGGTAGCCTTAAAGTATGCTAAACCATACAAAATAAATTGTACTGTAAATAGTACCCCTCTGATAATGCTCTCAAACGGGTCGGGTTACGGGTCGGGTTACGGGTCGGGTTGTCGGGTCGGGTCAGTCGGGTTAGCTCGTGTCGGGTCACTCGGGTCGGGTCGTCACATTCTTCACTTATTTTCTATACGGAATACTATAAAGAGCTTTGTTGTGGAATTCAATTCGAAGTTGGTGAATGAATGATAAATGTGACTAATTAAAGGTGAAATAGTAATAAAATTTTAATTTTACCCTATATTAACTAATTGGTATTGTAATTGTAATTAATATTACTACTGACTTTTTTCCTTTCTGCGTTTCTATGTCAAGTTAAATGTCACATTAAGTGAAATTGAAAGGAAATATCTAGTTAACGTCCCACGTTATGCACCAACGCTAAGAGAGACAGTGATGATGAGAAATAATTGAAGTGGTTGAATGAAGAAAGTGGGAGGAAATGGGAGAACACCGAGAAAACCCATGCACATGGGGTTTGTCCACCAGAAAACTTACTTGGTACGAGCTGGAATCAATACCCATGGACCTTCGGGTCAAACATCTGCCTTTGGGCAGGACACATTATTATTATTATTATTATTATTATTATTATTATTATTATTATTATTATTATTATTATTATTATTATTATTATTATTATTATTATTATTATTATAACTTTAAAAGTGCCCAAGAAAGTTCCGCCGCCTTTTCACCAACATCTTCGAACATTGGTATGTAACCTAAGACGTACCTGGAATATCAAAAATCGTCTCCATCAGCCTCGACGACCTTCTGCCGACGTTCTGGAAGGCTATGGATTCCATCGCAGTCGAACTTGGTGGGACGTGAAGTGAAGAAGGTATCAAGTGCATATTGAACCTCTACTAGCGATTTGAATTGGCGTTCTCTAAGGTGATTGTCCAAGGAATGGAACAGGTGATAATCGGACGGTACAATGTCCGTGGAGTATGGCGGATCCAATAGTGTTTTCCATCCAAGGCGTAGAATGATGTACTGGGTCATTTTAGCCACGTGGGGCTTAGCGTTGCCTTGTAACAAGAGGACCCCTTTGCGATTCAGAACTGCTGGATCCAGACAGTACACAGTTGCATTGATGATCTGACCAGCTGGTAGCAGTTCCCGATGGACGATGCCTCGAGCAGTCCACAAAATGCACAGGAGAACCTTATTCTGGCGTAGTGCTGGCTTGGGCTGTTTTTGAACCGGTTCATGGGATGCTAACCAACAATGACGGCGCCGTGGAGCTTCGTACAGGACCCACTTCCCATCACATGTCAACACCCTGTTCAGAAATTGCTCCTTCCTCAGACGAGACACCAAAGAAACACAGGTGTCTGCTCGCGTTGCTTTCTGGCTCCAAGTCAAATCATGTAGGACCTATCAACCCAACTTGCAGTGCTTCCCAAGTTGATGGTGGTGGTGCCGAATGGTTTCTCCACTTACACTGAAAGGTAGTACCAGTTCCTCACATGTCTGTCTTCGCCTCAATTGCTGCCCGAAGATCTTTATTTTGAACATCTGTTTGACTTCCGGTGCGTCTTCGAGTGTTTCGTCACCGTCCTTAAACCGTCATACCACTGCACTCTCCGCGTAGTCACGACACCCTCACCAAAGGCCTGTCATATGTTCCGCTCCGCGGAGCAGCAATTTGAACTCGTACAGCAAACAAGCCCTTATGACGCTCTGTGAAGGCCCCATGTTCACTCAGTCCTTACGCAAGTTCACGGTGTATCTGAACAGCCACAACCAAGTAGTATGTTGGATATACTTACTAGTGTTGCTCACGAGACCTGGTTTGGGGCATTCTCGTTTCGAAAATGTGTCGTGAAGGTAGTCTCGTCTGGAAAAGTGCATATGTTTCTATTGAAAGAGCTCTGTCTCATCTCGTACCCTTTCATGAAAATTCTGTCTCGTCTCGTCTCGTCCAACAACTGACCTTCACCTTATATCCATTCGCATTCAACTCACGGTGTGAGGGCCAATTGAACACAGACCTCCACAAAGAGACAGAACTTTCTTGGTCACCTTCAGATTATTATTATTATTATTATTATTATTATTATTATTATTATTATTATTATTATTATTATTATTATTATTGCTGGGGTAGTGATTTGACTTTCTCTGCAATAAAATACTTGCTAATTTTATATAACGTTGCAAATATCTTCTAGATAAATTAATCAAGAAAAAATAAAAGGTAATTCCCTACAGAATGATATTTCAGTGCAATTAGTTCCTTATGATTCTATCAGACAGCAACGCTGTTTTTAAATAGAAAAATCGGAATGTTAACGTGATGAAATTGTTTGTTACACAGCAAAAAATATTAAAGGAAGTTCTATATACATTCCTTACTAGAAAATAATGTTGTCTTCAGAACTTTTATTCTTTTAGCCTTCAGAACTTGTCTTCAGAACTCAGTCAAATTTTATTTTGACTTTTGAACTTGATTGCCTAAATTTTAACCTTGGAAATTTGGATGTGGAGTAAAATAAAGAAGGTTAGCAGGGTAGAGAGGAAAACGAATAAGGAAATGCTGAAAAAATGCAAGAGACGAGAGCAATATTAGACGATATAAGGAAGCGAAAAATGGACGGATCACAAGTTTTGATCTTGCTAAGGGATTGCATTCTGAGGGATGTAGTAAAGGGGGTGATATCAGGAGAGCGAGAGTGTGTAAGAAGGTTGGAATTGATAGATTGTAATAAGGAGGGTGGTACTTTATGTTGGGTTGCGAGGCAGATATTAGCGGGAAATCGCAAAAATGGAAGCTTCTTACCTAATTCACGGAAACTGGCCTGTTTATTAATGGGAGAACACTGAGGAGGATGAGGAGGATAATTATACTACAAGTAAAAAAAGCCGAAACAATGGTTTATGCATAAGAATTGGTCAGCATTTTTTTTCTGGTGGCAGTATTGTAAAGTTCTAGCTCTCTCAAACTGGTTAGATTGTAAGGTCAAGTCACTCGGGTCGGTTGTCGGGTTAAGCCACCTCGGGTTGGTTCACTCGGGTCACTTTGGGTCGGGCCAATCGGGTCAGCTCGGGTCGGGTTGTCGGGTCGGGTCAGTCAATTTGGGTCACGGGTGGGGTCGGGTCGGTCTTCAACACATATAATTTCCACGAAAATTACAATATACCACGGTTTATACCTCATTGGACTTCCAATAAAACGTTTTCAATGATGTGTACACCATGTCACCATTTTTGTATGAGGGAATGTCTAGAGGGATTTTGTGGGAATTTGATGGAGTGTAGGTTCCTGTGTGTGTGTGTGTGTGTGTGTGTGTGTGTGTGTGTGTGTGTGTGTGAGTGTGTGTGTGTATGTATGTATGTGTGTGATACCTTACAGGATACAAGATGTCGAGGAAGTGTGTAAATAAACCGGACAATTTCTGTTATGTATGTGGGGAGCTGATATTTAAATCACAGCGTCGATGTTTTACTCCACTTGTGAGGAAGTGTTATCAGTTATATTTTGGTTGCTGTGTAGGAGACCAGGATAAGAACTGGGTTCCTCACTACATTTGTTGTACTTGCGTGAAACGTCTGACTGGGTGGGCAAATGGTGGACGAAACATGAACTTCGCAGTACCGATGATCTGGAGGGAACCAAAAGATCATTCTTCAGACTGCTACTTTTGTATGACACAGATAAAAGAAATAAGCAGTAAATCTAACCACACAGTACAGTACCCTAATTTGCATCAGCAATTAGACCAGTTCCACACAGTACAGAATTACCTGTACCGGTACCTCCTCCTCATCTTACGGTAAATGAGGATTACGTACTTGAGGCAACTATTGAAGTTCCAAATGAAGATGATGATCCTACTTATATAGGAAGCACATCTACATTGGATTCCCATCTGATAACTCCGGGTGAACTAAATGACCTCATACGGGATTTAAAACTCTCCAATACACAGACAGAACTTCTTGATTCTAAACTTAAGGCTGGAATCTGCTCCATCGTGGCACTAAAGTGTGTATTTTTCGAAACCTTCATACAGAGTTTCAAAACTACTATTCTCAAGAAAATGATTTAGTGTATTGTAATAATGTCTGTGCTGTGATGGATAGACTTGGACATGCACATATAAGTACAGAGTGGAGATTGCTTATTGACTCTTTGAAAACTAGTTTTAAGGCTGTCCTTTTGCACAATAGCAACAAATTTCCTTCAGTGCCTTTGGCTTATGCAACTAATATGAAGGAAACTTATGAAAACATCGAAATAGTGTTAGAAAAAATTCAGTATGAGAAATACAAGTGGACCGTTTGCTGTGATTTAATAGTCATTTCTTTGTTAATGGGTTTGCAGCTTGGTTATACGAAATATTGTTGTTTCCTCTGCGAATGGGACAGCAGGAACAAAGCGGAACATTACATCAAGAAGGAATGGCCAACGCATGTATTAACTCCTGGACAGAAGAATGCTGTTTATTCCTCACTGGTGAGCCCTGATTAGATAATTCTACCTCCTCTTCACATAAAGTTGGGGCTCTTCAAAAACTTTGTTAGGACAATGGACAAAAGTAATGCAGGATCTTGTTACCTCAAGGAAAAAAATCCTCGGGTTAGTGACGCTAGGGATTTTTGTAGACCCCCAAATAAGATGTTTGATTCGTGACCAAAAATTTGAGGATCTCTTAACTCTGGTTGAGAAAGCAGCTTGGTGTCCATTTAAATGTTTAACAGAGATTTTTTTAGGAAACAAGAAAGCCACAAATTACCGTGAAATTGTGAGTGATTTCCGGCAATCATTCAATGAAATGGGTTGCAACATGTCCCTTAAAGTTCACTTTCTAGACTCCCACCTGCATTTCTTTCCTGAAAAGCTTGGTGCTGTTAGTGATGAGTATGGGGAACATTTTCATCAGGACATTTCCTCCATGGAGAAGAGGTACCAGTGACAGTGTAGTTCAAAAATGCTAGCTGATTACTGTTGGACACTTAAAAGAGATGTTCCAGAAACCAAACACAGAAGAAAGTCGACAACTAAAACATATTAGTTGAGGTAAGTAAGTGTCCATTTATTAAGAAGATACCACTCACTTCTTTTGTATTATTTATTAAGTAGATATAAAATGGTGACACGGTGTATACATCATTGAAAATATGTTTTATTTCAAATCCAATAAGATATAAACCGTGCTTATATTGTAATTTTCGTGGAAGTTATATGTGATTTTATCTGCACTAATGAATATTGTAAAATGAACAGTACACATAGCATATTTTTTATATAAATATGTTTATTTCTCTAGATAGAATAATGCTATTCTTATGAAACTTAGAGGGCTTACTAAGTATAAATCAGGCTAACATACAATATAATTTGTGCGTTTATATACCTAAGGTACCCAAGCTACAAGTATGAAAACGGTTTTAAAAAAAGAAAAAAGAAAAAGAACAGAAATTTGAGGGGAAATTTTCCGAAAACACCTCTGTCACGGGAAAACTGAGGGTGATGGAGAAAAACTGATTGCAGATTCGAATTCTACGTGAAAAGTTCTATTAGAATCAGGCACTTTCTTCCGTGTGCCAGAGAAAAAGAATTTTTTTTCAACTAGTGCAATAGGAACCATTTTCAAACTCATCAACCGTTATTCAAACCGGTTAATGTTGATCGCAGATATTAAAAATACTCACATCCGTATATTATTTAATACAAACGAAAATTTTACCTGCACATTTCTGCACAAACGATGTATAAACGATCGCGACAATTTGTGGTTCAATCGAACATGGTGGGGCTAGCACTTAGACAACTCCCCTTTTTTTTCGTTCTGTCCACGCATCTGATAGCTTAGAAAAAAAATTTCGCCTGCGCATTACTGCTCAAACGATGTGCAAACAATTGAGATGATTTTCTTTTGAATCGGACGTAGGGGGTGCTACCAATTAGGTAGCCTATACTTTGTTATCGTTTTGGCGTTCCCGCAATTGTGTACAAACGAAAATTTCGCCTGCAAATTTCTGTACAAAACCGTAACAAACAAGTGCGACAGTTTGTGGTTGAATTCGACATGGTGAGAGGCCTATCAATTAGAGAGCCCATAGTTTGTTATCGTTTTGGCGGGGCCACATTTATGTGCAAACGAAAATTTCAGCTGCACATTTATGTACAAAGGCGTACAAACAAGTGCGACAGTTTGTGGTTGGATTGAACATGGTGGGAGGGCTAACATTTAGACAGCCCCCACTTTGTTTTCGTTCTGGCGGCGCCCCTAATTGTGTACAAACGAAAATCTCGCCTGCACATTTCTTTATAACTATATTCAAACGATTGCGACAATTTGTGATTCAATTGCACATGGTGGGAGGGCTACCATTTAGACACCCCCCCCCCTTTGTTTTCGTTCTGAGGTCGCCCCTAATTGTGTACAAACGAAAATTTTGCCTGCATATTTCTGTACAAACGATGTACAAACGATTGCGACAATTTGTGATTGAATTGAACATGGTGATTGGGCTATCACTTAGAAAGCCCCCCACTTTGTTTTCGCCCTAGCGGCGCCCCTAATTATGTACAAACGAAAATTTTGCATGCACATTTCTGTACAAACGATGTAGAAACGATTGCGACAATTTGTGATTGAATTGGACATGGTGGGGGGCTATCACTTAAACAGCCCCCACTTTGTTTTCGTTCTGGCGGCGCCCTTAATTATGTACAAACAATAATTTAGCCTGCACATTTCTGTACAAACGATATAGAAACGATTGTGACAATTTGTGATTGAATTGAACATGGTGGGGGGCTACCACTTAGACAGCCCCCCCTTTGTTTTCGTTCTGGCGGCGCCCCTAATTGTGTACAAACGAAAATTTTGCATGCATATTTCTGTACAAACGATGTACAAACGATTCCGACAATTTGTGATTGACTTGAACATGGTGATTGGGCTATCACTTAGAAAGCCCCCCACTTTGTTTTCGTTCTGGCGGCGCCCCTAATAGTGTACAAACGAAAATTTGGCCTGCACATTTCTAAACAAACAATGTACAAACGATTGCGATACTTTGTGATTCAATTGGACATCGTGGGGGGAGCTACCACTCAGACAGCTCCCCACTTTGTTTTCGTTCTGGCGGCGCCCCTAAGTTTGTTCAAACAAACATTTCGCCTGCACATTTCTGTACAAACGATGCACAAACGAATGCGACAACTTGTGATTGAATTGGACATGGTGGGGGGCTACCACTTAGACAGCCCCCATTTTTCTGTTCTGGCGGCGCCCTTAATTATGTACAAACGAAAATTTCGCGTGCACATTTCTGTACAAACGAAGTACAAACTATTGCGACAATTTGTGATTGAATAGGACATGGTCGGGGGCTACCACTTAGACAGCCCCCAATTTTTTTCGTTCTGGCGGCGCCCCTAATTGTGTACAAACGAAAATTTCGCCTTCACATTTCTGTAGAAACGATGTACAAATGATTGCGACAATTTGTGCTTGAATAGGACTTGTTGGTGGGGGGCTACCATTTAGACAGCCCCCACTTTGTTTTCGTTCTGACGGCGCCCTTAATTGTGTACAAACGAAAATTTCGCCTGCACATTTGTGTACAAACGATTGAGACCATTTCCGATTGAGTCTGATAAGGGGGGGGGGGCTGTCTAAATAGACGTCTCCTTTTCACCTCTACTGTAATTAAATTCTTCCTCGAGAAAATCTGTAATCAACACTGTCAGTAGCTACGTCCTCGACTAATATACCTTAACAAGTACAGCTTTATTTTCGTATATTTTTCAACAGTTAACCAATTTAAAACTATCGCAAACAAGAATATGTAGTCAACTTCTTAAATACTTCGCTCGCCGAAACCCGTTCAGCGCGTGCAACAAGCAAAAACAACATGTTTGGCGTCTCACAAATGGAAAAGGGGGAAAAAAGAGAAGGAAAAGCAGCACGGCAGTGCCTTATCGCAGTCAGAGCTGACAACATAGTTTCGGTCGTCACTAACGCGAATAGACCTACTAGCGGTGTACAAGAGTTATACAGTTACAATATACGTCGTGCCACAGTAGCGCTACAGGCGGAATGTGCACGAACTACAAATGAATATGTTCCCTTACAAGCATCAGTCACTGTTGCACCCTCTTTACATTCTACACATCCTTTTTTCTCCCATTTTTTGACCTTGACAAGCAGAAGTACCAGGCTTTCCGAGTTCACAACCATAAACTGTTTGTGTACAGAGTACGTTTTCAGTTGTTCGAATGACTGTGCGCGCGAAGAACAAGGGTGATGATCGGGCTACCGTATACGGAAGTCAGTAACACCCGGTTGCAATAATAAATGTAAAATACAAATATAGAGCCTTGACAATGCCGTGAGGATGAATATATATATATATATATATATATATATATATATATATATATATATATATATATATATATATATATATATATATTGATCAAAAAAATTAGGGAATCAGATGAAAACACATGTAAAACTTCTTACGAATAATGTGAGAACACTGTATCTTGTCCAGTTCAGATTAAAATCCTGAAGGCCCAACGTGCAAACGAACCGTTTGAAACATCTGTGCACGTGATCAGTGACGTGGCGCTAACAGATATCATTTTGTAGTGTGGCGCTGCCAATACATTCCAGCTCCAGGATACCTTTGTTTTCATTGTGTTTAGTGCGTCACAAATCTACGTAGTGAAATTGCGCAACAACGTGATTTGCCAGAATCGTTGGCATGGCGAGCTGTCGGCAGGTTGGAAGCTGGTCAGTTACAGCGGGAGGTGTCACATGCCATAGGAGTGGCACAAAGTGTGATTTCCCGATTGTGGAATCGATTACAAACAACTTGAAGTGTTCGAAGAAGACAAAGACAGAGCCGTCCACTAGCAACCAAAGCCAGAGACGATCGTTATCTCTTGTTAACAGCCCGTCAAAACCGGCGTCAGAATACAACTCTGCTCCCGCAAGCCTTCCGAACAACAACAGGACGCACAATATCCACTCAAACGGTCCGCAATCGCCTTCGAGAAGGTTGTCTCTACACACGTAGGCCTATAGTGTGTGTCCCATTAACTGCACGACACCGTGTTGATCGAAGAGCGAAGGTAGAGGAACATCGTGGGTTGGGACGCAATGAATGGGGCAATGTTTTGTTCTCTGACGAATCTCGATTCAGTGTGGAGCCTGATAATCGACGTGTTTTCATCTGGAGAAATTGTGGAACACGACAGAATCCCATGTTTGTGCGAGAAAGATCCCAGTATCATGGTGGTGGACTGATGGTGTGGGCAGGAATCAGCATTGGTGAGCGTACTGAGCTCCACATCATCCGAAATGGCTCTTTGACGGCTCTCAGATATAGGGATGAGATTATGAAAACTCTTGCTCTTCCCTATGCTGGTGCCATTGGTGATTCGTTCCTTTTCATGGATGACAATACTCGTCCTCACAGAGCTCGGTTAGTGGATGAGATGCTGGATGCTGAGGGTATCACTCGGATGAAGTGGCTAGCATGCTCTCCGGATCTCATTCCAATTGAGCATGTCTGGAATATGCATGGCAACGAATTGCCGCTAGGCCAGTAAATCCATTAACCATTCCAGAGCTGGAAGTCGCTCTTCTGGATGAGTGGCACAACATTCCCCAAGAACTCATCGATAATCTGATTGAATCCATGCCACGCAGGTGCGAGGCTCTGTTGGCTATTCGAAGTGATCATATGACATATTAAGGAACAATCAGTGTTGTTGCCTTGCCTGTTTGTGAGCAGTTCGAGAGGTACACACATAACCGTCTTGTGTCATGAGCCATGTGAACAAGGTTTTCCGTGCCCCAACACCAGTATGTGCCCCATTTTTCTAGTGTATCTTAAAGCATTCCTTTTTGTAAGATATATATGAGTCAAACACAAGCTTATTCATACACTATCTTAAGGTCTTGTGTGATGTTTCAGCTGAACCCCTAATTTTTTTGAGAATTATATACAGTATAGTGGCGGATCCAGGATATGATCAAGGGAGGGGCTAAACCATAGTTTGCAGTTTTATCTAGTGTAAAGCAGGATTGAAGCCCATTTTATGCAGTGTATACTTGAGTGTGAAGAGAGGGGGGCGATAGCACCCTTGGATCCGCCTCTGTGTGTATATATGTATATATATCTACCTATATATACATACATGATCGAAAATGGCCTCGAATCCATACTCGCTGAGATGAACAGAAGATGCCGTTTAAATCCACAAATTAAGCCCCATTAGTACTCTAAGGGGGATGGTGACATGTAAAGATAATTGAAAATTATCGGTATTAATGTCAAATTCATAGTTTTGGGGCTTCACAACTTCATTGGGGACAGTTTTGGTGCCCTTTGCGTCCAAAATGAAACGTATTCTCCCCGTGCGAAGAACGGATATTCTGCTAGTCTGTAATAATAACTAACGGAAGTTTCACTTAATATATTTCTCGCTGCTCAAATTTACTCACTTGTGCGATATATGTGTGTAAAGTAGAACTAAAACCTGTTGCTTTAAGTATTTTTCCGTTAGCGAAATACATTGCATATATAGTAGGACGTCGATAATCCTAACGTCAAAAATCCGAACGCGGTCCCTAGAAGCTTTTTTCATTTTGTCTTAACGCGAGAAACAAACAATATCGTGTCCATCGACGTTATGTGAAGTCAGTGTTTTTACAAAAGTTCATTTATATGTAATTGTTCGTCATGTATTTTTATTTTTATTTTTTTTATTAGGCCTATAAATTTTAAGTGTGACTTACAAGAACAGTGTTATTTAGAGTACAAGAAGGTTCTTCAGAAACATTAAATGTAAGTAGCCTTACGTACGGTATTGTAATTACTGTATGTACTGAATAACCACTGTATCGATAGAAGAACATACCGTACAGTATATGTAAGCCTAAATGGCATTTTCTTGGTCATTTTCGAAAATCCGAACAATTTGAAAATCCGAACTACCTGTGGTCCCAATTAGTTCGAATTTTCGACTTCCCACTGTATATGTTGCAGACATGTTACAGCAAGTAAGATTACTAGCATCAGGCCAACAAATAGTTTTTAAACTATATTTTCCTGTTTTTGCCAATATTTCCAAACAAATGATTTTTTTCTAATGGTTTCAAAATTTCCGGAATTTTACATACAACAATGAAGATATCTCTATGAAATATGTTTGATTTAACATATTAACTAAAATGATTCTGTGATTAGCAAAAATGATGATTCTGATAATACCCAAATTTTCCGTTTTTTCCCCAGCTCGGGAAAACCGTAAAAAACTGTTTTTTTTTTACCCAAAATTTCTGTTTCTTTTTCACAGACCTTTACAACACTAGTCTGAACACACGGTGCACCGAACACTCCTACCGATGGCGAATGTTAACACCACGACATCGGCAACTACAACTGAAATGAATACGTTACCATCGCCACTAGAGCTTGGCACAATGGCAGAGCGTTGCATTATCTGATGAATCCCGATATCATCTTCATCATGACGATGTGAGGGTGCGAATCCGTCGTGTTCCAAGGAAACAGCTCCTTGACATCTGTACTGGGGGGCGGAGACAAACTGGCTGCGGCTTAATTATTATCTGGGGAACATTCAGGTGAGCATCCATGTGTCTATTGGAGCTCGAGGAAGGCACCATGGCGACCGAGGCGTCACACGCTGCTTGCAGACTACGTACATCCCTTCATGACGGCCATGTTTCTCATCGGTAGTGGCATTTTTCGACAAGATAATGCACCATGTCACAAGGCCAGGAGTGTGATGGAGTGGTTCGAGGAACACAGGAGCGAGTTCCAAGTGCAAACTCTCCGGATCTGAACCCTATCGATCACATCTGGGATGTGATTGAACGTGACCTGAGGGCGCATCACCCCCTCCCCGGAATTTACGGGAATTAGATGACCTGTGTGTGCATATGTGGTGCCAACTCTCTCCAGCGACCCACCGAGGAACATTGCGACCACGCCAAGACGCGTTGCCGTTGTTATTCGTGCCAAAAGGTGGACATACTAACAATTAGGTAGGTAGTCATAATGGTCTGGCTGATGTGTGTGTATATTTTAACTCATATATTTTGTCTCGACTCGAATTTCGAGACGTCTCGACTCGAATTCGAGTCGAGTCGAGACAGAGACTGTCGAGTCGAGACACGAGTCGAGACAGCAACATATTTTCGAGTCGAGACACGAGTCGAGACAACATTTTCTCGAGTCGAGTCGAAACAGGCTTAAATCTCGACTCGACTCGACTCGAATGCATCCCTAGTGGCCGTCTGGTTGGAGCTTCAGTGGCAACAGTGGCGAACATTGTGGGGGTATTGAAAGGCACTGTGTCTAATGTCACGAAGGCATACACAATTCATGGGCAAACGACGTCAGCAAAGCACAATAGTGGTCGAAAGACAATCCTGTCATATAGGGACCGGAGGGCATTAAAACGGTTTGTAGAAGCTAAAAAGAAGACCACTACAATGATAATTACGTCTGAACTCAATTCCGGCCTATAGAACCCGGTTTCATTGAAAACAGTGCGACGGGAAATTCATAAAATGAAAATTCATGGTAGGGCCGCTATCGCCAAACCCATGGTCACAGCAGTAAATGCAAAGAGGCGTAACCAGTGGTGCAAAAACCACAAGGCGTGAACTCATGAGCAGTGCAAACACTTAATGTGGTCCGATGAATAGACCTTCACCTTGTTTCCAACTACCGGTCGTGTTTACGTATGGAGAACACCGTCGCAGGTCTATGATACAGACTGTCTGCTCCCAACTGTAAAGCATGGGGGTGGTTCTGTTACAGTATGAGCAGTGATATGGTGATTTTCTGCAGGTCCCATCATGCCCTGCATGGAATGATGAATGTTAAGGCGTATGAGGCCATTTTAAGGGACTAGGTTCTACCCATGGCCCAAATATTGTTCCCTGATGGTGATGGCATCTACCAAGATGATTTTGGCACCCTGTCACGCTGCAAAAACTGTGAAATCGTGGTTTGAGAAGCATGACCAGGAGTTTTTATACCTACCTTGGGTCCCACAATCACCAGATCTGAACATCATGAGCTATTGTGCTCCGTGTCAGAAAGGCGTGTTCGGTCTTATTACCCTCCAACAGCATCCCTTAAGGAACTGGAGCATGTTTTGGAGGAACAATGGTACAAAATTCCACACACACAACGATTCAGGAGCTGTATACGCATATTCCACGTCGGATGCAAACTGTTTTGGACGCAAAAGGAGGCCCCACACCATACTCGGTATGATTTCCACACTTTTGCAAACGTTTTAGATTTTTTGTCCAACCCCTTATGGCTTATAAGGGTCTGATATTAGTAAATGGCTTATATTACTGTCTAATTCATAGATTTTTGGTCGCTGAGATGAACAGTGACACTTCAGATATCGTTTAAAACTATATTCAGCCCCGCAACTTGGGGGAGGGAGATATATATATATATAAAAATAATCGAAAATGACTGATATTGGTATAGAATCCAAAGTTTTCCGGATCGCTGAGATGAACACTGATCTTTCCGATAAATCGATGCGACTAAAAGTGAAAACAGCATATTTGACGAGTACCAAACACATGAGATACGGAGTTGTGCATTTAAATTTTCATTTTAACCCAGCGATGCGGGTAATCCATGCTAGTACATACATACATACATATATATAAACTCAGGGGTGCATTGGAGCCACAAAGATGTTTCTCAGGATATATTTTGCCATTTTTAGGGTATATAAATGCATGCATATATTCGAAGTTTTTAGATAAAAGAAATCCAAGCTCCTGTTACAAGTCGAATCACTAATGAACAGAACTTATTACTTCCTTTGTTATTCGATGCATTAGGAATACTTTATTTCTGCTATTCTAAGCCGGGACACTTCGTTCGGTGGAAGGCAAATCTTCCAAACATGGGCACGTTAGTGTGTGTGTGTAAGCGGGGGAAGGGGGACACTTTTTCTCTTTTCATCTGTAGAAAGTATCTAACCAGTACAGTAGCCACTTTTATTAGACAAGATTATATTATTAATGGTTAGGAAATCAATGAACATTTTATATCCAATTATTTCATATAAGTTGCATGTCGTGATGTAACCTATACGAATAATCACGCATAATATAAGTTAAGATTGTATATGCTTGCAGTACCAAAAATATTTTAGAATACTGTAATGATAATAAGGCACACACACACAAAGTAAAGATATTGTTACTACTGAAAACGTGGACAAAATATAAATCGGTGGAACACTAGGACAAGAGCTTCAAAGCAGGGCTGTTCCGATTAAAACGAGACAAACGGTATCTGTAGGCACACATATAATAATACACACAGGGCCGTGCCGTGGAGGGGGGGCGAGCGGGGCGACGGCCCCGGGCGCTGAATTAAGGGGGGCGAAAAATTCGGGAGAAAAAGGGAAAAAGATAGGAAGAAATGCTTGGAATATATGTATGGGGGCGCCGTCGTATACTCTCGCCCTGGGTGCTGATTTTCCACAGCACGGCCCTGAATACACATACAGTACAGCAGATGTTTTAGGTAAAACGTCAAGTGTTCGTAAATCACAATCAGTTGAAGATAAAAGATTAAACATTAAGTTAAATAAATAGTGAACTGTAAGAAGGAAGAGTATCGAATTTAATATTCTCATTTGCCCATAGGGCTTCGTACCACGGGGTCCTGCAGTTCATCCGAAATTTTTTTAAATGCCAAGGTCAGTTATCTGATATAGCATTGAAATCATCATGGAAAAACAAAAGACTTTTTATGGGAAATTTATTTTTTTCTTTTACTTTTCCAGTGAGTCATACTTTACGAAATAGCCACATCTATTGGTAAGTTCTTGCACTGTCAAATATGACTCCATATCTTATAAATGACAAACGGCTGGAGTTGAAAGAATTAAACAAAAAAAGCGACGTAGAAACTGTAAGATAACGCGCTAACGAGAGTTCTGTTTGCCTCAAGGACCACCTCTCTCTCATTGGGCTACGTTGGCTCAGTGGTAGAGCGTTCATCTCTGGTGTTTGGGGCCCCTGGTTCGATCCCAGCTCTCGCCAAGTGGACTTTGTGGTGGCAAACGCTGTGTGCATAGGTTTTCTAGGATTCTCCCGTTTCCTCCCACTTTCTTCATTCCACCATTACATTTATTTCTCGCACCATCTCCTTTAGCCTATCTGGCATAACGTGGGACGTGAAACTGAAAGATTTCATTTTACCCTTTCTCGTATGGGATCTTGAGGGGTCACCCAAACATTTAAACTGGGAAGATGCCCTACGCGAATAACTTTTTTCTACCAAAGTTATTAGTGGTCATGACTCTGAGTAGTGCTCTCGACATTCGAATAATTCATTATTCGAATAGTGGATTCTTCGAAAAAATCGAACAAAATTCGATATTTCAATAATTGTTCGAATATTTATTCGGATAAGGAAATTTTTTGGAACAATTGTTCGAGTATTGAAGATGATTATTATGATAATAATAATTCGAATAGGGGCTATAGGAATAACAGCAGAAAAATTGGTCGAATGTATTTTAACAGAACAATTTCTTTCAATGATATATCAAATGGTATACCTTTCCATTAAACATTTTTGGATGTGCCCCAGGACCAAATGAAAGATGACCCTTTAAGGCAAACTGTTTCATCCAATTACCCCAAGCAGTTTGTTATCTACGTATAAACGCTAAGCGTTTTATTTGAAACACCCGTTACAAAGGAAATTCCAAGAATGACCCACAGTATTTTAAACATATATATATGCATTAATAATCCCATCATTTTCAAGGACACGCAAATAATGCAATCGGTTACTTTTTCTTTTTCTTTTTTTATTTGCTTGGAAATTTTGCTTAATCATCTTTCATTGGTTTAATTAGCCGTCTCGTGGTCATTAAACATCCGTCGTGTGAAGTGCAGCATTAAACAAAAATTTGGCCGTGACTTCTGAGTTCAACTACTCTTCTTCCCTATAATGAAATATTACAAACTCTAAAGAATCAATAACAATCAAGTAGCTATGCTCTTTGACTAACAGCAGCACTATTAGCGTCACGTATAAGCTCTTTATTAGGATTTATGCTAACGGAGCTTATAAGATTATAATGTTTAACAAGTATTATATGCCCTTTACTTCACGTTGTAACTCATGAATAAAAGTGAATAATTAGATTTTGTTTCTTTAACGTCTTTACGGATAATAATAAAATTAATGTGGCTATACGTACACCATAAACTCATACAGGGAATTAGTTGCTCAAGATTATCATTAAAAAAGTATTGAAAGGTTAAATGTACTTTTGGATGCTAAAAGTGTTTCTGATGTTAACAGACTTCTGGTTAAATCATATATATATATATTAATGAGGTTAAAACCTGACATACGAAGTAGGCGAAAGTATAGAAACCTAGAGCGTTTTTGTTGGTGTCAGTTTAACCTCAAATACTGGGTGCCCGAGACTTCCCTAACTCTTCCCTGACTGGGAAAGAGCATTTGAATTCAAATGAAGTGTTCGTAATATAAAAGAAGACAGCGTAAGTCAACAAAACAGAGCAGTTCGACATAACCGACCTAAATGTCTAAGCAGAGTTACCATCTCTCCACTTTGTACCTGAACATTGTTAGGGTAAATTGTACGCACCGATGCAGAAATTCGTTCACACAGGTGCGCCAAATCCCTAATCTTCAAGTGTGAACGCATTTCGGTATCGATGCGTACTATTACTCCAGCAATATTGCAGTCTGTTCAGATGCATCACGGACAGATGGCAACTCTGCTTGGAGGGCGATCATGTCGAACTGTTGTGCTTCGTTGACTTACTGTGTCTTCTTTGATATTATAAACACTTTATTTGACTGCAATTTTTGCTTTCTAGAAATAGTTAGGGAGTTTTTGGGTACCGTGTATAAGATCTTTTGGTTAAATCTGAAAAGAACTATCGCTAATATTAAGTCCTCAAATACTTAAGGAATGAGATGGTATATACACTGCTTCAACTATCAGTATATTTATTCATAAATGTTTCTTTTGATCCCCTTTACTTTCCTTAACAGAATTTATCAATAACTTATTAAGGTCTATTTAATTTTATGCCTCTAATCCTTCTGTCAGCCTTTACTTACCCCAAACTCCCCACTTTTTATTCAAGCAACAAAACCTGTCTTTAAAACATACGGTAAACATTTGAGTAAATGACGCAATATAGACAACTAAACTTAGTTGTAATTTCAAGTAACGAGCTCAGGATATGTGCTTCTTAACGGGTTGAATATTACCCATCTATTTATTTTTTTTTTTAAATCATTGATTTAGAAGGAGAATCATTAATCTCATTTGAGTTAACTGGAATTTTAATAGTTTTACTTTATTAATTTCTTCCTTAAACCCGCATTCATGTCTTTTACTTCGTAAAAACTAAAATTTGTGATATATACGTATATAATTTTAACATTGAATAACAAAATTTAGTTTAAATAATACGAGTTTTAAATTTAGCAGTAATATAACATAATAGCAGAATTTCTGTTTTTTAAATGAAAAGAATAAAGATTATGGAAAAATATATCAGAAAAATATGCCCAAAATACACAGTGTGGTCCATAAGTTCCTGGACTAGGGACCATTAGAAGAAAAATAAGAAAGCTGATATTTTATTTATTAAGAATAGATTCCATTTGAAGCAAGAAAATACTGTGCACATATTTCCAACTTTATCATGGCCTTGAAGAACTCTTCTGTGGAAATTCTGTTCAGCTAATCGGTCACAGATTTTTGAATCTCTTTGGTGGTATCGAATGTTCCATCCTTTAGTTGCACCTTGAGGAATAGAAGAAATAATCGTACGGAGACAGGTCTGGAGAGTAACAAGGATTGTGTAAGAGTATGATTCGTTTTTGAATCAGTAACTGTTTAATAAGCTGGGCGGTGACGTGGAAGGGGAAAAATCCAAGTGCGATACAGGGCAGGACGAACTGCAATGTAAGATACCTTTATAGCACTCCTTATTTTCAATTTCACACTCTCATCTATTTCACACTTGACACAGATTAACAACAGTGGTGTGAATTACACGTTCCCGAAAAAATCATTCCAGGAACTTATGGACAACACACTGTATTCGTCGTTTCGAAATACATGTTGATGCAATTTTGATTTCACTGGAGTGATATGAACTCTGACACAATCACTTCTATCTTGCTTTTTCGCTTAATGTCTTTACTCGATTTTGAAACAATCAAATCGACTTCTCGCATGAAATATTCACTTCTATACGCAAAATATATAATACAAATTTCTTGACTGTATGTTGAGAGCTTCAAAATAAATGGGTAATAATTCTGGCACGGAATTCTATGTCCTAAAAGCTTTGAAATTACGTAGACATACCTTGATAATGGCAAAAAAATAACATGAAACTACACAATTTCACTCTAGAGTACGAAGCATCATGACTATACTTAGTGAAGTCAGATTCTTTTACGAATAGCCTCAAACGAGTGACAAATATTGCCCGTACTTGAAACATATACGTACATTCAAAATTAAAAAAAAAAAAAAAAATTCTTGTAATAAGCAGCAGTAACGATTTCAGAGGGATGGCCTAGGAAAAAATTCTCCTGAGATGATTATATCTCTGATCGTACGCAATGTGGATTACAAGTATTCCACAGTATTATTTTCATCTCCAGTGTACTCAAAGTCTCTCCTGGAAGTGGATGGAAAACTGAACAAAGAAACTGAACTTTGGGTATCGCTGTAGGGGAGGAGAAAAAAGACAGAGGCTGAGGAGGCGATATATTTTGTCAAAGTGGTAGACGTTACACCAGGTCATGAACCATTACTCTTTACCTTGTATAGTATTCCTTCAAATCCCGTCACACACACTGAGAAAAGTTCGTTCTCCGCACTGCGGTATATTGTACAAATATACGGAATCCTCTTGCTTACTACAGAAATCAGTACGGAGCATACGTTATCCGTATACTACATAGACACTGCCCTTAGATGTTACATCATGCCGTTGCAGGATGTCTGATATCTAACAGTCTTCATTCTATTACATACATATATGGATGTTTCCTTCGTCAGGTATATGTTATATACGGCCATTTGTATGTGAGATCCTGACCGTCTATATTGTTTCATACGAAAAGCACGTACAAATGGAACACTTATACAAAAAGTATTATAAAACATGCGTTTTCAGTTATATGCTTGCTGTACGTTAAGTCCAAAACCTACAGGAATTACAAATGAACATACATACGATTTCACGTACGCCTCAAACATTTTTTTTCTCAGTGCAAAGTCAAATATTTCTAAGAAAGAAAGTTTCAAATAACCCCCTTGACTTGCATCTATATTTCTCAGTATGAATAAAAATATGACAAAAAAATGTCTTTGCATTACATCGTTCTTAAATAAAATATGATTCAAGTATGTATTTATATGATCAATGAAAACAGCGTTTTTGTGTTCACAGGAGTCCGAGATGTTTCTTTACATTTAATGTCACATAAATTGGACATGTCATGTCCTACAAATCCGAACATTTGTAATAATAGTAATGGTAATTGAAATCCTTTGTTTAACTACGCATCACTTGGACTGGAACTAATGAAAACTTCATCCTACACACAGTTTAGGATATATAAAGAATATTCGTTAGAATATTTCAACTTTCTAAACAAAGAAGTATTAGCTCTTCTTCCCATGTTCTTAAGCAATCCTGTCTTAAATGTAGTCAAGAGTCAGAGGGGGAAAAGGTAGTGCCAAATTTCATTTACCTACGCCCAACTGTTTGCAGTATCTGATGAACAAGGGGAAAAATAAAGAAGTTACATTTCACATAACATGTCATATCCTCAACCTAAGGTTCAATGAGAAAATGTGTACAAAATTTCAAATGTTTCTGCCCCACTGTTTCAAATATTTAGTTTCCCACAAACCCGTCAGAAGTTTATTGTTAAAGTGATGAAAGCATTTCTTTAATAGCAGAGGATTCTACCAATTAAAATTGGTTTACTATGCTGGAGACTATGCTTAAAGAACACATCAAATTGTAATTAGTGTAAACCAGAAAGAAAATGAACAGAACCAAAACTGGCGAAACAAATCATATCCCCGCATACTAACACCCAATCTTTGGAAACTAAATATTAAAATGAAATTTGATACTGAAGGTAAACTTTAGTTTAAGATAAACTCTTGAAATAAATAAGATGGGTAGAAGCAGCGGGGATCATTCATTCCTTCAATCATCAACCTCAAACATATTTCCAGATGGCGATTTCAAATTTTTCTCTTCGTTGTGCTCCATAATCAGCTTCATTGTTGTTGCTCTCAGAATGTAAATGCATTTAGGTAAGAATACAGTCATTAATATTGAATTAAGGTTGGATATATATAATTAATATGAAGCCGTGAATTGTAAATATACTGTGGTTAGTACTGAAAGAATTTAGCATTAGTTTATACAAATTCCCACGTATTGATCAGTGTGTGATAGTTTATAAAATGGTTTATTGATTTTAATATATGAATAAGATTGCTTTGAACAGTCTTGGGCATAATTTTAGACTAACATGTCCAAAGAGGAATATACGTAATAAATGTGAATAAATATAAATGAATAAGAATAGTAATTATATATATATATATATATATATATATATATATATATATATATATATATATATATATATATATATATATATATTATAGTAAGTGTGACTAAATGAGAGAACACCTGTAAAATTCTGTGCCCAATAGCATTCTTTATCACGATATTGATTATTTATATGTAATGATGAAGGTTTCGAGCACTGGCCATTACGTCAGAATTTCGTATGGGGAAATGTATTTTGTGAAAATGATGGACTATGTTTGCACTTCGTGGCTTAACATTCAATAGTAATAGTGCTTACTCACTGATCATCTGGTTTGACGATGTGAATAGTGTTCATGTAGCAAATGCTTCCAGATAGTTTCCAAATAATTACAGAACGAATAGCTGTTTTCCTAATTGACATAGTTCAAAAATACTCATTCAGCTTTATATTTGCGATAGTATTCTGCAACTTTGAATTTTTTCTTCCCTCATTTGACTAAGCTGAGTTCAGCACTGTACACAGAGGCGACAAAGAGGATATGAATGAATAAAATAGTTAATTTATTACAGTAGAGTTTCACAATTCCATACCAAGGTGTCGATACCCCCAAATGTTTTCATTTTACTTAGTTCTAACCTAAGTAGTAATCAAAATTAATTGACACCTCAAGATGTAGCGAATCTTGCAGATTGGGAGCTACTAGTAAGATTTGGCAGACAATTTGCTAGTACAAAATTTATTTTACTTAATTATTTTTAAATTTTGGCAAATCGCAGTTAGAATTTTCTCTATTTTATTGACTTTATTCTAGTTTTCCATATTTACTCAGAACTTCTCTCAGTTTCTGAGGAGTCGGATACCTTTTTTTAAAAAGAAACCTTAAATTAAGAACCACGCCAACCTTCTGGCTGTACCGACCGTAATCTGAGCGAATTGGTACCGGAAACGGTTAATAGTCAATCATTCCTCAGTAGTTTATTTCCAATATCGGACCGAAACAAGGAGAGAGGCCAGACAATGGGAAGACTGTATTCGATATATATATATATATATATATATATATATATATATATATATATATATATATATATATAATGCATAGCAGAGTGGTGATGATGTTAGGGGAAGTGTACAATAACATCCGGTAATATAATGTAAGTTGAGGTGAAAAACAACACCAGCTGGACTAAATTCAATTGAATGGTTGAATTGAAGAGGAGATGAGAGAGGTGGGGTATTGAAAATTGAGAATAACATGAGAGAGAAAGAACAGGTGATGTCGTAAGAGAGAGAGAGGGAGAAAGAAGCTTCATACATTGTGTGAATGGTAATTGCTGTGTAGTCATGCAAGATGTTTTGATCTAAGAGAGAGCTCCAATTATATTGTTATTTTTCAAGCCATTGAAAGATGTAATGATGCAAGAAAAGAGAGCTCGTGTTTACAAGACCCAAGAGAATATATATATATATATATATATATATATATATATATATATATATATATATATATATATATATATATATATATATATATATATATATATATATATATATGTGTGTGTGTGTGTGTGTGTGTGTGTTGAAAAAATCATGAGGAAAAAAAACAGACTACCCCTGTTTACGTGAATGAAAAGGCATATGTGAATGAATGGATGCTATATTTTTCTAGTTTTCGGAAGAGATAATTCTTTTTTTCTTTTCTGCTTTCAAAAGAGGGGGAGAGCATTTGTGTTCTTGTTTGGTAACTTGACCGTGAGAACCGATTTCTTCTTCTTCTTCTTGCACCAGCTGTGGATTATCCGCACACAGTGTTTTTAACTTGAAAAAAAAAGTATGAGGAAAGAGAGGTGAGGGAACCTCCGTGTTTAAAAACGTGATGTAGAACATATATGTATCTTATTATTTGATTAGGTGTGTGTGTGTGTGTGTTGCGTAGTTGGTGATTGTTCTGTGAATAAATTTATTTCTTCTACAATTAAAAGGTAAGAATTCTTATACGTTTTATTGATATGATTTGTGAACATAGCGAGGGGAGACGTTTTCCCTTAACAGACATTTTTGTATTAGCGCGAATGGAATTTGATTGAGTGAGAGACCCGGCTTGGATTTTAGGTCTGAGTGTTTGGATTTCACGATAATGAGTAGTTCAGCAGTGATTTAGCTTTAATGATTGTTAGTATAATAAACTTAACGTGATTTGAGTTAAATTTTTAACAGCGGTGGAAATACTAGTAAATATAGTCGTCGTGTACGTAATTGTGAATGAAGTTTGAACGTGTAGCCCTTATACAAGTTATGCGAGAGAAGATGGGAGAACCCCGAGGAAGATCACGCACATGTTGATTGTCCACCACAAAGGCCACACGGCGCGAACTGGGATCGAACCCGGGACCCCAACCAGTAGATCCACAATGAAATCTTGAGTTTAAAGTTACACGCTTTTGCCCGGTAGTCTAAGGAAGACTGATGATTAAGACAAGTGGATGATGATGGAATAATCGGCGCAATGAAAAAGTGGGAGGAAACGAAATCTGAGTTTTACGTCCCACGATTATGCGCTATAAGCTAAGGGAGATGGTGATGATGAAAAATGAATCTTTTATATTGCTTCGCTTTACAGAGAAAGCTAAGAAAGTGGGAAAAACACTAGAGTGTTTTGTTTACGACAATTTATAATATAATTCAAACCTGAGGTTTGTCATGAAAATGCTACCAACAGAAAGTTTACTTGGCATGTGTTGGAATTGGGAGGAAACGATATAACACCGAGGAAGCTCACGTACATATTGATTGGTGGGGGTACCCCAAACAGTAAAACTACAATCAAATCTTGAGTTTTACGTCCCACGATCATGCTTGCTAGGGTAAAGGAGAGACATTGCTCTCATGAAATGGTGGAATAAAGAAAGTGTGAGGAAACATGATAACATCGAGGAAGCTTACGCATATTTTGATTGGTGTGGGGCCGGGATCGAATCCGGGACCTGAAACAGTAAAACTACAATCAAATCTTGAGTTTTACGTCTCAAGATTATATTGGTTAGGGTAAATGAGAGACGTTGCTCTCATAAAATGGTAGAATGAAGAAAGGGGAAAACACCACAATGAGCAATAGAAATGAACGGTTTACCACTGAGCCTGCCTGCCTTATCAATAATTTATTGATCTTCCATGTGTATGTATATATATTTGTAAGTGTGAGAGAGGGATGGGAAAAAAGCGTGAATGTGCATACTTGGTATCCATGCTTGAAGCGATCATTAATGGTTGCTGAATGGTATGGAATTTAAGATAATCCAAAGGACTTGAGAACAGTGGCGTATGCAAAATATGATTATGCGGGTGGGTTATTGAGAATAAATTGAGATTGTAAGTGAATATGTAAATGCTTTTGAGTGATTATTTTTAGCAATTTAGCCCTACTTTAAAGATATATGTACCATTTGAAGGGGAAAAAATTAGGTTTTGAGTATTAGATATGCTTATTTAAAGGTACATTATACTGTATTGGAAAGCAAATTTTAAAACGTTCATACATACCTAACACAAAATGCCGTCCTCTTCCATGTTTGAAGCACATACGAAAAACTGTATACGAACAACTAAAATATGGCGAAAAAAACACGGGAAATGAAAAAATATTTTTGTCGGTAAACGTATGAGGCATTGCCGTTTCTATAAATAACAGTAGACCGAAACGTTTTGGTGTTAACCGCACAAAAGCCTGTTTAGTACTGACAATTATAACTATATAGATGGTGCTGATGGTAAAAGACTAAGATTTTTTCCGTATAATAACTTTAAATGTTCATAAATCGCAAACTATTGATCGCAGGACAAAATGGACTACAGAAATCGATTTATCAGGTCACAATCTATATAGAAAGACACCCTACATGATAAACTTGAACAATTTTTATTTTTTTCGAATTCTTACAAGGGAAGGGCGGAGAGTAAGTTTGTGACTTTACGTTTTTACGGGTCGTAGAAACAAAAGAAAAATATTTTCTTGAACCTTAGGACCTAAGGAACAATATGATATCAATTAGAACAATATAACTTGAACATAAATTTAAATGGGTGTAACTCCTAAACTATTGATCGTAGTACAAAATGGACTACAAAAATCGATTTATCAGGTCAAAATCTATATAGAAAGACACCTTACATGATAAACTTTAACAATTTTTTGGGGGGCTAACAGTGGCGGCTCGGTATGTAAGGGTTGTCCAATTACATTTTTGGCTTTTTACGGCAAACTATTGGTCGTAGAAACAAACGAAAGGTATTTTCTTGATCCTTAGGACATAAGGAACAATATGATATCAGTTAGAACAATATAACTTGAAAATAATTTTAAATGGGTGTAACTCCTAAACTATTAATCGTAGGACAAAATGGACTACAGAAATCGATTTATCACGTCAAAATATATATAGAAAGACACCCTACATGATAAACTTGAACAACTTTTATTTTTTTCGAATTTATACAAGGGCTGTTCAAAAAGTACATTTTTTATTTTTGGCTTTTTACGGCAAACTAATGGTCGTAGAAAGTAAAGAAAGATATTTTCTTGAAAGTTAGGACCTACCGAACTCTACTATACAGGTTAGAACATTGTAAATTGAAAATAAAAATTTAATTAATTTGCATAAACAATATGGCGTCGAGTTTTTTGAAACTTTGGAAATATGCTTATTAGAGGATATATTTTTATATCAATAGATAAAACAAATGATATTACTAAAATAAATAACATTTGCGTGCCTTTTTTCGCTACCGGTGCGAGCCGCGTGGTATTTGCGATCGGAGAAAAATTTTTGCGACGAGGGACGCGTAAAATATTGCCGGACGGAAAATGCGCGGGGTATTCCCGGTTATAAAAAACAAACAACACTCGGTAACTTGCTATGGTACATGTACACACACGCACAGTCTTATACACACTAATGTCAATGTTATGTGTACAGATTGCGATGTTTAAAAAAACAAACATTTTAATGTGTTTTCTTTGCAATAATGATATGTAGTATATGTAATAAGGTTTATAATATAATATTAATTGAAATGTTTAAATTTGAAATATTTACAATTAACCTAGTAAAACTTATTTTAAAATATTGTATTATCTTATTATAAAACACCAATAATTGAAAATTTGAAGATAACACGAGGATTTCCGAACGTTTCCGAAGTTTTACGAACATTTCCGAACATAAACATAAACGTTTATACACAATTCCTGTACATGTTGGTAATTGTACCACACGAATGGTTCCGAACATTGTGGAACATAACAGAACATAAACATAAGAGTTTATCAAGTATTTTTGTACACGTTTGGTAAATGTGACTTTAAACATTAGTAAAGGTATACGTATACTTTGCATTAATTGTAATTTTATAACGAAATTAATTATATTATTTACACTAAGTATAACACTACTACGTGTATAGGATGTATTAATAACACGGTTTCTTGCGTGAAATTTAATTTCGTACCCAAACGCATTTAGTTTTGTAATCTCATACTCAAAGTCATTTAGTTTTGTAATCTCGTACGCAAAACCACTTAGTTCTGTAGTCTCGTACGCAGATCTTTTAACATATTTTAAATTAGTAACAGTAATATTACATAATGTGATGTAATTTGTAATTGTATTTTAGTATTATTTTTTATTAATTTGCTTGCGATGCAATCTCCTTATTTATGTAACCTTTCGTAATAAATTGCTCGAACATCTTATGTGAGCATACCAATGATTCGAAAATATTAAAAATTGCTGTGAACTTGTGTTACTGGTTTAAAAATTCCTTTCTTAGTAATGCTAGGAATTTCTTTTGCTTATGTTTTTTTGTGTGTGCGTTGTGACCAGTATAGTATATATAACGCATGGATGAAGAAACGTTATCATATAATTGTTGGTAACCATACCTTCAACACGATATTTACTTAGTGAATAAATTTATAGAAACATATATTTAAAGAAATACTAAAATATTATATTTAGAGAAGATTACTAATATTAACTGTTTTGTTACAGTTGTTGAAATTAAAAACAACATAAGAAGAAAAAAACAAAAGAAGGAAGGAAGGAAGGAATCCTGATTTTTACTAAGTTTAGGATACATAGCAGATTTAGTTAGAAGATCATTGTAAGTATATTTATATATTATACATATTTGAATGATAATGTTTTTATACTTTGATTAAATATAGGTATATAAAGTATTATTTTTAAATTGTAAATTGATAAATATTTACAGTAATATCCCATTTTAAAACAAACGAAATTTGTTTAATAATGCATAAAACGTGTTTCTTAATATATAGAATCACACTTTATTTTAACAACAAAGTTTTTGCAGAATTTAAATACGATCACACTGTATTTTAAAAACGAAGTTCTTGCAGAATTTAAATATGATCACACTGTGAGTGTTCTATTAACAGAAAAATAAGTAGAGCTTCGTAGAAGTAAAGTAAATAATAATAATGTTAATTGAATAACACTGTATTTTTATATATTGTTGTATTTATTTTATTGTAAACTAATTTTTTTATATTTACAGATGGAATTTCTTGGTGCATCTATGGTTGAAGATTTCAATGAAGTTGATGAAATTTACTTGGCGGCAGTGATTGAAGGCCTGAATACGAAGGAACGCGTGTTGGAGACCTGGTGGAGAATTATGGACAAACAACGCCAGGGATTCCGTGGCAGTGAAAGTTATGATACGTTGCTGTCTGCTCTTTTTAATTTTTATTATGATAATCAAGCACTTATATTGCAATACACGATGTCTAGTGCTGACATCGTTGACTTGTTCGCACACGGATTTTTCCGTGAGCAAGTCATGTACCAATGGGCACATGACAAATTCGTACATTTTAATTATTTTAATTGCGCACAAGGTGATAGGATAAATGCAGCAGAGGTAGCCGAATTTTGTAATTATGGATCGCGTCTTATTTTGGTTCATAATAATGCGATGCCATCTGTTGAAAATTCCGTAACCTCGGTCCACCAAGAAAATATAACATTGGAAAACATACTTCAAGAAGAAGATTTCAATTTAATTGATGAAATTATTAATGAACAAATAGAGAATGAAGCAACAGGTGGTACACAAACAATTCAAAATTCCGCAGTTTTAGTAAATTCCGATGAGTTTGGATCATCTGATTATGTGGAGGCTTTATTAAACGAGTTATGTGAAAATGGACGAAATCCTGTGGATGTTGTAAATAATGAAGTACAGGTATCAAGTGTACAATGTTCACGGGATATTCGTGGTTACGGAATGGGGTCTCCACACCCTAGTACCTCCGGTTACGTTCCTCCAAGTGAACGTAGCGGACATACAGATGTTCATAATACAGGGGAAGGTAATTTCGAAGTAGTACATGAAAGCAGAAAAAGTTTCACTAAGTTTAACTTGGTGGGACATGAAATTGCGGTAAAGCCAATGGGAAATGAAGAAATTAGAAATCCTGTGGCCTATGTTGAAAATCTAATGAACTTCGCATTGGATAATGTACTAAACAATGCGAGACCTAACGATTTTGTTGGAATGTACATTGATTCCTCCAATAGTAAGCATAAGAAAGCAGTGTATGTTCCATGGAGACGCCGCAAAGATATTTCTGCTAAGTCCGTTTTAGCTTCCATTACTAGAGTGTTAAATAGTAATGAAGACTTCCTTTTAGGTCATAATATCCTATTTCGTTTCCATATAGTAAATTCGATGTTTGGTGCTGGAAGAACACGTGATAATAATTCAGCACTAAACAAATATTTACCGTTAAATGAATTTTTAGTACAACATTTGGTTGAACTCCCGGGAACCGATAATGAGAAACGTTGTTTATTTAAAAGTATTGCTTGGGTATAGCAAAGCATACCGAAACACTTCGAAATTTGAGTCATTTAACAGATCCAACTAGAGATACATTAAAATGTAGAGCTATTGCCCTCTGTACACGTGCACGTGTTAGCTTTAAAGGAAAAAAGGGAAATGGATTTTAATGATGTTGAACTATTTCAGAAACATTTAAGTCCAAATTATCAAATTATTATTTATGAAAAAGTGCCCCAAAACATACGTGAATTTAGAGTACGTTATCCGGAAACAGAAGTACAAAGACCAGAGTTGCAGGATGCAAAACCGATCTATATTTATTACATCAAAGGGGAAGTATTGGGCATTTTCGCCCTATTCGAACAATAACATCATTTTTAAGAAAGAAAAAGTACTGCTTACATTGTTTAAATGGATTTAATGGTGGCAATCGATTTCATAAGTGTGAGTTAATGTGTTCATCTTGTGAACATATGCACAAACTAGATGTTACAATGTTTAAAATGAAATGCAATGCATGCAATAGATTTTTTACTAGGGGTGAATGTTTTGACAATTCCTTAAAAGGTAATAAAATTGGTAAGAATGTGTGTGAATATGTTAAAGTTTGCATCAACTGTAATGCATTCTATGATTCAAGAACACGAAAATCCGATCATACATGTGGTGAATACTTTTGCAGTACGTGTCCTGAACATGTACAGGAAGGTCACTCATGTTATGTGAAGAAAGTAAAACCTACTCATATCAAGAGGTTTCTTTACATTGTCTTTGACGTAGAAACCATGCTCAAACCGGAAAATGAGCGTGGGGGGCGGGAACACGTTGTTTGCTTGGTGTGCGTTAGACATGTATGTCATAAATGTATGAACAAAGGCATTGATGAAGCCTGCAGTACATGCGGTGATGAAAACGGTAACCGCTCGTTTTCTTTTAAAACCATTGACGAATTTATTACACATATTTTATTAGATAGACCCATATTTAGTAAAGTATGTGTCATAAGTCACAATGGTAGTCGTTTTGATAACATTTTCTGTTTGAAATCTCATTGAGTCCCAGCATATTATTCCAAAAACTTTAATTCAGGGTCAAAAGATTTTTAGTATTTCTATTCATAATAAAATAATTTTTAGAGATAGTTATTTGTTTGTTGGTGTAAAATTATCAAAATTACCTAAAACGTTAGGTCTTTCAGAAAATTTAAAGAAGGGAGATTTCCCATACCTGTTTAATACAGTAGAGAACCAAAATTATGTAGGACCATATCCGGGAATAGAGTACTATGATCCTGAATCGCGATCTGGTGAAGAAAGAAAGCGGTTGGAGGGTTGGCACCAAGAACGGGTGCAATCGGGAGAGCAATTTAATTTGCAAAAAGAAATGCTGGAGTATTATGAAAATGATGTGAGAATTCTCACAGAAGCTGTTATTAAATTTAGTAATATCATAGAAGAGAAAACGGGTGGATTACAATGTTTTCTAGTATCGTGTACGATTGCAAGTTTAGCCATGCAAACATATCGTACATCATATCTTCCAGAAGAAAGTATTTCTGTTATACCACCTTTGGGGTACCATTATAAAACGAAAACCAGTGAAAAAGCAATGAAATGGCTAAAGTATATGGAACACCAATTGGGTATAGAAATCCAGCATGCTGGACGAAACGGAGAACAAATATTTTGGAAGGTATAATGTTGACGGATACAATGCAGAGCTTAATGCCGTGTTCGAATTTATGGGATGTTACTGGCATGCATGTAAAACGTGTTTTCCAAATAACCGTAATGCCATAATAGATAATGCACATGGTCCGTACAACACATTTGAAAAAAGGTATGAACATACGGAAATCCGTCGAAAATATTTCACAGAAATTCTCAAAATGAATTTGTATGAGATATGATAGTGCTCTTGGGATGATAAAGTACGCACAGATGTAGACTTGCAAAAGTTCCTTAAAGAACATTGCAGTACTACTGCTGACTTTCTTATTCCTAAGAGTTGCTACAACGGCGGACGAACAGAAGTTTTCCGTTCATATGTGAATTGTGCGGACGATGAATCGATTCTTTATTATGATATTACATCGTTATACCCCCACGTAATGGCAAGGAAACCTCTTCCGGTGGGGGCACCTAAGGTACATAAGGGGCCGGTTTTCCCAGATGTGGGAAAAATTCATGGGATTGTAAAATGTACTGTATTGGCTCCTAAACAACTCTTTTTCCCATCTTACCGTATGTAATGGAAAGCAGATTAATATTTGGACTTTGTAGGCTATGTATGGAAGGAGAAACTATTGATAATTGCACACATAGTGATATTGAACGTGCATTAACTGGAACTTTTTGTACACCAGAGCTTCACCGTGCTCTTGAAAACGGTTATAAAATCGTCAAAATTTATGAAATATGGGAATTTGAACTCATGGGTTCTGAAGATCGGAATTCACCTAGTTTATTCCGGGACTATGTGAATTCGTTTCTTCAGATGAAGCAGGAAGCATCAGGCTATGCTGCTTGGTGTAAAACTGAAGAACACAAAGATAAATATATTGACGATTACTATGCACACGAAGGCATAAAATTAAATAAAGATAATATTAGGTCGAACCCTGGACTTAGACAATGCGCAAAGTTGTACCTCAATTCCTTATACGGAAAATGGGGTCAACGTACAGATATGACACAGTGTGTAATTATTGATAGTGGGACAGAGTTCCATAGGTACCCTGCGAAACCGAGATATGAGGTTCATAGTGTTATTCCAGTTGGTGATGAACATCTTATTCTAACATATAAAGACTTGGAAACTGAAAATGTACCTCTGGAATTTTCCATTGTCGTGCTTGCTGGTTTTGTTACTTCATGGGCCAGGCTACAATTATATGACTTACTTGTGACTGTAAGACCTGAAGATGTAATTTATGGAGACACAGACAGTATTATGCTTACGTGTAAAAAAGATAGGGAATCTCCGTTGAAGCTTGGAAGCTATTTGGGTGATCTGACTGATGAAATTGAAGAAGGGTGTGAGTTTTTAACGTTTATAGGCTTAGGGCCAAAAATTATAGTATGCGGCTTAAAAATGCCGCAGGGGAATTTCGGAATATTTTCAAAATTCGGGGAATTACACTAAATGATAGGACCTCTCAAAGAATAAACTTTGAGAGTTTCTATGGATTAGTGACAGGAAATATTAATTGTACAACTATAGAGAATCCAAATAGCATTGTGCGGAAAGAGGGTTTCACTATCTTTTCACGTAAAGAGACAAAAACACACCAATTGGTAAACAAAAAACGTAAACGTATTGACGATATACGAAGTAACGAACCAGTACCAAAGACAAGAAGTTTACCTCATGGATACGTACAATAATAATTTTAGCTTGGCTTATAAGTGATTGAATTTATTTATTTATTTATTTTTAACAGAACATTAGTAGAGTATCACTATTTATTTATTTATTTATTCCATCGTTTGCTGTGCAAACTCATAAATTGTAGACCAAAGTATACTCATAACAACAGGAAAGCTGTGATTCTAGTCATTTCAAGTTTTAATATTTATTTTTTAACTTATTCTTAATTTATTTTTAATTTATTTTGTTAATTGTGTGAGTGAGTGTGTGAAATTGTATATAAAGTAAAGTATGTATTGTATGCATTCAGTTTAATACAAGATGTTAAAGTTTCAACATCCATCAACCATTTTAATTGCTGGTCCTTCACGTGCAGGTAAAACATGTTTTCTAAATCGATTATTAAATGAACGCGATCAAATGTTTACTATGAAATTTAATGAAATTGTATGGTGTTACGGTGCAGTCATACCAAATTTAGATGCAAGTTCAGAAATTCGTTTTATAGAAGGTATTCCAGATATGAATAATTTTGAAATACAAGAAAATTCACTATTAATATTAGATGACTTAATGTCTGAAACCAATGGTGATGTTGCAAACTTATTTACAAAATATGCACATCATAAAAAATTAACAGTAATATTTATTGTTCAAAATGTATTTCCAAAAGGAAAACATGCTCGTGATATAAGTTTAAATGCATATTATATTATAGTATTTAAAAATCCTCGTGATAAATTACAAATACAATATTTAGCAAGACAAATTATGCCACGATATAGTAAACAAGTTGTGAATGTGTTCGAAGATGTAACACGTGAACCTCACACTTATTTAAAATTTGACTTAACTCAAAAAACAAATGATGCATTACGATTACGTACAAATATTTTTCCTAATGAAACATTGCATGTATATGCAAATGTAAAAGACAGTAATTCATTCGTTTACGTTTAGTTTAGTTCAAGATGTTGATGGTGAAACAACACATTGATACTCTCCGTGCTGTGTGCAAATGCAAAAGCGCAAAGCTAAAACAAATTATACGACATGCATCTGGTGATTTAATACGTACTATTTCACAAGTTGCTAAAAACACAATAAAAGGAAATATTCCATTGAATTCGCGTCAGAAGCAACGTTTACGTAGACATAAAAAGATCTTGCGTGCTTTATCTGCACAACGTACAGCACTTAATAAGAAAAAGAAAATTTTATTACAAAAAGGTGGTGCGTTTTTACCATTAATCTTAGGACCATTACTTGGTGCAGTAGCAAGTAGTTTGTTTGGAAGATAAGTATGTCAGAATTTCGTAAAATGATATTAGTTCCTGAAAATGCAATGCAGCAAATGCATGCAAATATGAAATCAATAGATTCACATCAATCACGTTTAGATGAAGAAATGGATAATATTTTACAACGTCGTAATCTTAGTGTTGATGAAAAATGGAAATTGTATCAGCAGGCATTACAACAGTATTTAAATTATATTTCATCTGTTTCACAAAATCCTATCACATTACCAAATTATTGAAAAAGATGTTGGTGAAACATCATCAGCTGAAGAAAAAAATAATTCTATTTTACCCATTGTATCGGACATTTTACATTCAGTACCGAAAACACAACGAAGGAAAACAGATCTATTATTAAAACAGTTAACAAGTTCTGATAAAATTCATTGGGATCAAACGGGAACAGTACGTATTCAAGGAAAAGTAATACCAGGATCTAATATTATCGATTTAGTAAATGATGTTGTTCGTACACGTAAATAATCTAGAAATCCCATAGGTAGTCATGAATTTAAAAGTTTATTAGATGATATTAATGTACCACGGGAATTTATTTCCACGCCTATAGTTAAATCACATAGCAAAGTTAAAAAATCAAAAAGTCCAACAATCGTAGAAAATATATTTAAAAATTGGAAAGATTATAAAATGTAAAACATGGTAAAATTGTCAAAATTATATTATGATTATACGAATCCTGCTTCCTTATCAAGTATTAAAACACTACAAAGAAAAACAAATTTATCGAAAAAGAAAATTAAAGATTGGTTAGCATCTCAAGATGCGTATACATTACATGCACCAGCACGTAAAGTGTTTGAACGTAAACAATATTATGTTAGTGACCAAATGAAACATTACAAATGGATTTAGCAGATATGCAAAATATTGCAAAGTATAACAAAAATTATAAGTATAAATTATGTTGTATAGATATTTTTTCTCGGTACGCGTATTGTGTTCCCTTAAAAACAAAAACAGGTCCTGAAATTGCAAAAGCAGACAGAAAATTTTTTTAAAATTTTAAACTTCCTGTGTTTAATGTACAAACTGATTTAGGTACAGAATTTTATAATCGTTATGTAAAACGAATATTTAAAGAATATGAAATTAATCATTATAGTGTACATTCAGAAATTAAATGTGTATTAGCAGAACGATTTATAAGAACACTAAATGAAAAATTGTATCGTTATTTTACTGCTAAAAATACATATCGTTATATAGATGTGTTAGAGCAAATTGTAAAAAACTATAATCATACGTATCATAGTAGTATTAAAATGGCACCTGCAGATGTAAGTCATTCTAATGTTGATCAAGTTTGGAATACATTGTACGGTGATAAAATGAATAAAAAGGAAATATCATGTAAATTTCATCCGGGTGATTATGTACGTGTTAGTAAATATAAACATAAGTTAGAAAAAGAATATTTACCAAAATGGTCTCAAGAAATTTTTATCGTTGATAAATGTATTCCGACAAATCCTATTACGTATAAATTAAAAGATTGGAATGATGAAGAAATTAAAGGTATATTTTATACACAAGAATTACAAAAAATAAATGTGAATTCAAACAAGACATATTTAATCGAAAAAGTATTAAAACGAAAGAAAGATATGATGTATGTAAAATGGTTAGGATATCCGTCAAGTATGAATTCATGGATTAAGACAATTTCTGTTCAGTCTTCAAAATGAGTTCAATGATAAAACATGATTAGTATGTTACTCTTCCTTCAAATGCTAGTACTGAAATTTTTAGTAATAATAGAACTTCTTCATTTATAGTAAAGCTAGCACAACCTATTCACTTAGGTGAGGGAAATTGGTATGTTGCATTAACACAGCTTAATGTACCTTTTAGTTTTTATAATGTTCGTCAAAATGAAAAAAATGAAATAGAAGCCGTCATTAATGATGAAGTTGAAATTGCAAACATTAATATTACACCAGGATACTATACTTCTATTACATCCATTTTAGATATGATTCCTGAACACTTGCCCTTGTTAAAATATTATAAAAATAAAAATCAAGTTGGAATTAAACATTCTTTAAAATTAAAAGATTTTTTTGTCATTCGAATGACACAGGGATTACAACATTTACTTGGATATATAAATGAAAATACAAATGCGTTTACAGATATTGTTTTTCTAAAACCTACACACGTAAGTACCACAAATAACACGTGCAAACTTTTTATGCAATTTAGATTACAATATACCAAACATTCTTAATGTTTGTGTTGATATTGTAAAGCAACAAGAAGATATTGGACCATTACTTCGTAAAGTTAGTGCATATAATATTGAGCATGGAAATGTAAAATGTTCTCTATTTCACACACCACAATACGCTAAAGTTGTAAAATCTTATTTTAACACAATTGAAGTAAACTTAAAAGATGAGCACGGTTTAAAATTGCCATTTGAATTTGGAACTTCAAACTTGACACTTCACTTTAAACGAAAATGATTTCTGAAAGTATAGATGATAGTTTTTACATTACACTTGTATCAAACGCTAGTACTGATGTATATCCTACAAATAGTCCAACACACTTTATAAATCAACTAAAAAATAATATTCAATTATCAGAAACCGATTGGTATGTAGGATTAAGTGAATTGCATGTTTCTTTAACATGCTATAATGTTAACGATGGGGAAAATGTCATATGGTATAAAATAAAAAATGAAGAAGCACAAAAAAGTAAAATTGTCAGTGGATATTACCACTCCGCACATCATATCGTTGATGAATTAAATAAAATAACAAAAGACATAAAATTTTCTGTATCAAATATTGTACAAGTAGATTGTACTAATCGTGTTGAAGGAGCATTATTATCACCAACATTAGCATTACAATTAGGACTTCGTAAACATAAAGATCTTGTTTTCTATAGACGTGGAATTAAAGAACCGTATGTTGATATTGGTTACCCACATCAAATATTTATTTACACTGATATCATACAATATCAGTTTTTAGGTGATACAAAAGCCCCTTTATTACGTATTGCAACAATATCAGATGTTAAATATGGTAAAGTGGAAACAATAACATTTCAAGATATTCATTATCTACCACTTGCAAAGTTTTCATTTAAAAGTATTGAAATACTATTAAAAGATCATGCAGGACGAAATTTGCCATTTCGTTCTGGGACACTAAGTGTTACACTTGATTTTAAGCGCTCTCCTAATAAAAATTAATTAATTAATTAATTTTATTCAGAATGAAATTTAGAAGACATTACGGACATGGTATCCCATTCTTTTCAGGACCTGTATATCAACGGGGACATGGTATAGGTAGTTTCTTCCAAGGATTATTTCGTTTTGCATTACCATTTCTTAAACAGGGTGCAAAAACTTTAGGTCGACAGGCATTACAAACGGGAATACAAGTAGCGGGTGATGTATTAGAAGATAAGCCATTTAAAGAATCTGTTCGTGCCCGTGTAAAAGAAGCTGGTGAAACATTAAAGACAAAAGCTGTTAACAAAGTTGGTCAGTTATTAACTGGAAGTGGTAAGAGACGGCCACGCAAGCGTAAAGCTCCGGCAATCTTTCGTTTTGGGCCTCCAACTAAACGTAAGCGTACTAACAAAAGCAAAAGCAAAAGAAAAGTAAAAAGAAAAATAAGTCGTGTTGCAGATATATTTTCATAATGGCACTACTTAATTCAAGCAGTGTGGAATGCTGTACCAACGATTTCGATTTATTTAGTACTCCAATGACGCAAACTGCAATTGAATCTTGCTTTAATGCTGAATATCGACCAATTTCAACATTAAGTTCTGATGGTCCTATTGAATTTTTTATTCCCGGTGAAACAGGGGAATTTATTCATACTGCATATCTTTATCTTTACGTACGTTGTAAAATTACAAAACCTGATGACACAGCATTAGCTGACACCGATGTTGTAGCACCAACAAATATTTTCCTACATTCATTATTTAGTCAAATTGACATTTCATTAAATGATAAATTAATTACTTCTTCATCAGGATTTTATCCTTATCGTGCATACCTTGAAACATTATTAAATTATTCCCGTGATGCTTCTGATACACATTTGAAATTAGGTATGTGGTATAAAGATACCGCTAAACAATTTGATACATTAACTGCTGATAATGTAGGTTTTCAACAACGTGCTAATTATATTAAAAATAGTAGATCGTTTGAAATGTATGGGCGTCTGTATACAGATATTGCTGGATTACCAAGAGCACTTGTAAATAAAGTAGGTCTTCGTATAAAATTACATCGCAGTAAAGATGCTTTTTGTTTAATGTCACCTGCTAATACTTCTTATAAAATAAAACTTGAAGATGTTACTCTACATATACGTCGCATTGATGTTGCACCTCATTTGGCAATGGAAATCAATACTAATATGAATCATGAAACAACAAAATATCCCCTTACAAGAGTTCAAACAAGATCGTATACTATTCCTGCAAACGTTAATTCATACAATCTTGATAATATTTTTCTGGGTAACGTACCTAAAGGTCTCGTTATCGGTTTTGTTTCCAATTCGACATTTAATGGAAAATCCGAACTAAATCCATTTCATTTTCAACACTTTAACGTTAACAAACTGCAACTACAGGTTGGATCGAAATCTTTTCCTCCCAGTCCCCTCACCCCTAATTTTGAAAACAATTTGTACCTTCTAAGTTACCATTCTCTGTTTTCCGGTACTGGTTTATATTATAAAGATGATGCACATACTATTACTCTTGAAGAATATCCACACGGCTATACTCTTTATGCATTTATTCTATCACCTACAGCAACATTAGATGATTGTACGTGGGACCTTGTGCGTATGCACCTGTAAATGTTAAAGTTTCCTTTTCTAAAAATTTAACTGAACCTATAACATGTATTGTATATGCCCAGTTTGATTCTTTAGTTCAAATTGATAAAGATAGAAATATATATACTGATAATACTTTTTAAAAGTATCATTTTAATAAAAGAAGTATAGGAGGTCACTGCTAAGCATATGAATTACATGCGCCCTTCTGGTACAAACATTGTATATTGTAATATTTTTGCTTGATTATTCAAAGAGTTGGAAGGTATCATACTATGGAGTTTCTCAAAAGTATTTTTTATGCGTTAACACCATTTATCGTTATTGGAAAAGTTTTAAAAAATCTGTGAATAATATTATGAGCATGTTATTTTGTTTTATGAGAATATTCCATATACCCCACTAGGTCTTCCAACATATACGCGTATAAAGTGATGTAAAGTGAAGTGAAGTGATGTGAATTTAAAAAAACAAAAGTTATGTACACGGATGATTTAATAAAAGTGTTACTTCGTGATAAACTTACTGGTGCAAATGTGCATGGCATTTATCCTATTGATAGAATACTAAAAACTGTACAACCACCGGCTGGACTTATTATAAATTTAAGCAATTCATCTTCAGGTGGCACGCATTGGGTGTGTGTATTCATTGGTGAAAATCAAAGATAGTACTATTTCGATAGTCTAGCTTTACCATTTCCAAAAGAAATAAAAACTTTTTTAAATAAAAATTATAAAATATATTTCACAAATAGTTCCGCATATCAAGATGATAATTCAATCTTGTGTGGACAATTTGTGTTGTACTTTCTGCATCATATTGTACGAAAGAAAAGCTTTCAAGAATGTTTAAATTTATTCAGAAAAAATAATCTTAAACAAAATGATAAAATTGTATTCAATCATGTAACCAATATAATGAAAAAAAGAAAAACAACTAGAATGGCTTAATAAAATTTTTATTTACAATTTAAAATCTTGTATTTTTATTTACAAGAACATATCATTTCTTTTTACAACTTTGCAAATGCATTAGTTAATGTTATAGTACGTTGAAACTTCCACCAATAACATAATTGTTGTGCATTACGAAATGCAAAACCTGATTTTTTGTCAAGTTTAATATTTTGTTCATGAAAAGTACAATAATCATTAAATACGTTTGCATGCAATGTGTTTAGTGGTGGACACTGTTTACTTTCCAAATCAATAACATTAGCTAGTGCAAAATATTTTTAATCCAAAGTGTTTTTTCTGCACCTTTACAATAAAAGGTTGCATCTTGTTTACAAAGTTGATATATAAGGTTACGTATGTGTGATACAGTATAACCGCATTTATCATTCCAAGTTAATCCGTGTAAGTTTAATGTTAACCATTCAATTTGTTTTTGACAACCTAACGGAAGTACATTGTATTCTACTGGCGATTTTATTAAACAATGCAAATTTACTATATCATCACATGCAGTTAAACAAAATTCACGTATAATAAATTCATGATTTGAAATCTTAAAACCTTGTATGTCAATAATGTATTCATTAACACATGGTGAAATTTTATGTTTACGTTCTAAGAAAAACGGTATAATTTTCCAACAAATTCAGTGTTCTTTAAACAATCACGCGCTTTGCGTATAAAGTTTATACTTGAAATTTCACTATGGTGTTCTTCAAACACTTCAAATAAATCAATAAGAGTTATATCGTTGGATAAATATTCTACAGCAAAAGTTCCTACATCATGAAGAAATAAACATTCATGTTCAAGATGCAGCAAGCATTGTTCACAAAAAATATTGTTTAAACGTAAGTATAAACTTATAGTTTTTAAAACACAAACTTCAGTAATATGTTCTTCACTACATAATACACATACACTAATATCGGAAAACATTTTGCACAGTATGTTTTCTTAACACACTTCACTATACGCATTCGATCTGTCTTTTTCAAGTAAAATACGCAAACGATCTTCTCTTGCATTCACATCAATTGTTAGTTCCCCATATGTAATATTAAAATAGTCTCTTGTTAATGGTCCAATAGTGTGTGTTTCTCCATAAATGTCAAACAATTCGTCCTGTACACGTGGAGTCGTCAGCACATACCAAACACGTAATCGTAAAATATCGTCATCACAATAAAAACATTCATGAGTCCAATGAAATGTATCATTCCAATAACATGCATAGCATATCAAATAATCATTTGGATTCCATTTCACAATACTGTCTCTAATACAGTTCACATCCACGTAGTTAACACAACATTCACACTTCCACCCTAATTCTGCTGAAGCAGGTGAAGGTGGCGGCGTACCCACATTTGATACCAGGCCTTCGTCTGATTCCGCCTCAGAATCCACGTTATCCTCCGAAAACTCGTACACTTCGTCATCGGGTAAATCATTTGTCTCTTCACTATTAGATGATAAACATGGGTAAACTTCTACATTATCATTTTCATATCTTTCTAATTGTGTTTCGTTAAATGATGAATTGGGAGAATTTGGATAGTCCTCTATTTTTACTTTCTTTTTACAAAAACTATCATTCTCATCGTCTAACTTACACTTTTCAACATTGTCTTCGACAAACTGATAGTTCTCCATCGCTAACAAAACTATACATATAATTTTAGAAATCAATATTTAAATAAAAAATCAAATGACGTCATGCGCTCGCGTCCGCACACGCGGGTGTTTTCCGGTCGCGCACTCCTCCGCGCACCTTCCCGCGCCCGCCCCGCTCCGCGTTTCCGCCCTCGGCTGCAAGGTTCTAATATTTTTCTTAAAATTATTATTTTTCATAAACATCCCAGCTGGAAAACCATCGTATACATATTATCTTCCCACGGTATCAACATCTGGTACTATTCTTTCTTTCTTGTTTACAATTCGTCTTTCGGAACAAACCTTTTCCCACACCCACCAATTATTCTTTTTACAACATACAGCTGCATAGCGTTGTATATACAATTTCTCTTTTGTTCACTATTATCCTTTTTTTGTTTTCTATTCAACGTACGTACATTATCAACAAACCTTTTCCCACACCACCCTCCAAAATCTTTTTAAACACAAACAAGTGTATAGCATTGTATGATTCATTTCTCTTCTATCCTTCTCACCAATTATTCTTTTTACAACATACAGCTGCATAGCCTTGTATGCTAGATTTCTCTTTTATCCTCTATTAACCTTTTGTTTTGTTTTGTATTCTTTAAACATATAGCTGTATAGCATTGTATGCTTCTATTATTCTTTATAACAAGCTGCCATTGTTCAACAAGTTTCCAATGCTTTTTAAAATCAATTATCTTTTATTATTCTCTTTTATGTAAGTCCTATACATACAATAGTACACTACCTATTACCTGTCATCATATGTCATTTAAACAATAGTGTGTTTTTATACAACTATACTCTCTACCCCATTGTCTGGGGGGCGACCCGCTGGTGCCTCTCTATTACGAATACAAAGGGATTATATTGTGTTTACCTCCTTCTTTCGGTCCGATATTGGAAATAAACTACTTTCCACAGGGCTTGTTCCTTGTAAGATGGTTGCCAAGAAAGCACGGACTCGTTCTTAGGCGCTCTGAGATCCCTTTGGGCCACACATTTAGTAGTCCATCTGTTTTGGTAAATATATTTTTGGCTCCGAAGTTGAGGATTATATATATATATATATATATATATATATATATATATATATATATATATATATATATATATATAATTCGACAACTTATCTTTGTAATTTTAGTGTCCTCCTAGTTTATCCTTTCGCTCCCTGCTGTTTATCTTCCCTAACTATCCTTCTATCTTGTCTAAGATTTAAAAAAAAATCCTCCCTCCCTCCAAGTTTTAACTCGACAAATCTCTACCATTTGACATACGTCATTTGAGCCTGAATTTCTGACTGAGACGCTGCGAGACACAATTCGTGTAGGTATTAATTTATGACAAATATCAAGGGACTGTTTCCATCACAATTTGACCCATCGCAATAGTGAGCGATAGTCCCGTATACAATCCAACTTTGCCTTCGTGTCCTATATCATTATCCGTTTGAAATTTTCCGTTGTACTATTCTCATTTCCACTTTTGTTTCTATTGACCACCATAGAGACGAATGCTGTGTAGATGTCTGGGCCCATAATTCTTATTAACATTTTTTGGAGTTCAGTATCCGGATAGTAAAATGTACAATTTATATATATATATATATATATATATATATATATATATATATATATATATATATATATATATATATATATATATATATATATATATATATATACATGCCTGTCTTGCACTTTAAATGTCCAAACTTTTGAAATTGTTTGAGAATATAAATTTTCATCATTATGCGCGGTTAGTCAGTTGTTATATAGTCTAGTCGAATTTTTCTTGTGTGGAGTGTTGCAACCTCAGAATGTTATTAAACGGGCCATTGATTTGAAGGATTAAATGATAATTGAATTTATGTATGTTGAAATATAATATGTGTCGAATATAAATTTGATATTGAAGTAAATATGTGTCACATCTTACAATAAAAGGTAATATCATGATGCTGTGTGTAAATGGTTTTTGATGAAAATCTGTAACCCTAAGTATATATAAAATATACGAACTGTGGATCTTTACATATAAATTTGGTTGTTTGCCGCCAGAACCTTAGGAGATTCGTATGAAGTTAAGTAGACAATCTCCTAAGGTCCTGGGCTGAACCACCAAATTTATATGTAACGACCCACAGTTCGTATATTTATATATAACTGATACCGATTTTTATCAAAAACTATTTACACACGGTATCATGATATTACCTTTTATTGTAAGATGTGACACATTAAACCTTTTTTACACACCTTAAACATTGTACACATAGTGTTCACAAGATTGATCCGCAATTATGAGTTATTTATTTTGTGTTGCTATGGCAACTAATTTCACATCGTCGAATTACTATATTAACAAAATAGCAACGTATAACAACTGAAAGAGAAATTACGTCTATATCCTTTTTCCATATTCTTCTTCTTCCTTTTTTAAAAAGCTTGTGCATAATTTAAAAGTAAATTGTGCCTACAAATACAAGTAAGGATTGAAATACAAGTATAAATACAAGTATCGTTGTAAATGTATAATGTTGAATACGTAGATAAATATGTGTAAAGGATTTATATTGGTACCTACCCCAAACAGTTGTTGGTTGCCATAGTTTCGGAAAATTCGACGAATATAAAATGTGAATTTAAAGTATACCGCCTCCTGTTGCATATTATTTTTTGTAGTTAACTAATATATGTAAATATTAACATCGTCTGTTATTATACTAACTGCATGTGACGTGTAATTAAGACAGGTCATCGTAATCCAAATTTATCATCAAATTTGCCATCAAGTCCATAATCTGTAACCCTCTTGTACAATTACATTTTAATTTCATTCATCATATACAAATTTTCGAACCTGAACAGTTTTCTACTTCAGTAATCGTGGTCTTGATATAAAAGTGAAATCTCTTTGAACCTAGAAAATTCTCATTTTTTAATATTGTGCTAATATAACTTTAAATATGTACACCTAATGTGATATAAGGTGATAGTGATTCAAAAGCTAGGAAATGGACGAGATAACAAATTGAATGACAAAATGAGTGACGTAGTCACTGTGAATTTAATGACAAATGTTTGTTTCTTAATCTCGGAAATTTAAGAAAAATGCATAAACAAATAAGTCTACAAAATGAATATGTGTTGTTCACAATCTATAAATATTATTTCATATGTACATTTCTAAATAAAGTGAAATTGAGCACATGGACACCAAAAGGGTGCCTTACGAACGCGTGACATTACAGGTCATCTGAAAATACGACAAAGGACTCGTTTTTATAATCTTTTAAAGATTTTTTTTTCTTTCTCTACGTATGAGATACGGACTCGTTTAACCATCATTTTAAGTTTTTTTTTCTTTTCTCTCATATGAGATAAAATAGAATGTAACTAGATTTTCAAATGTATGTTTTATTTTATTAAAATTTAAATAATTACTTTTTCTTGCGTTTCCCTTTCTTTCATCTTTCTGTTAATACCAAATCTATATTGATGTAACCCAAGATTCTATCTGGAATGATTCATTTATGTGTGTATTCAATTGGATGACGTAAATATTTTCTTTATGTCTAAATTATTAATAGATGTAATCAAGGGCGCCCATCAGGGGGGCAAGGTGGGGCGCTTGCCCCCTAAGAGAAAATCGTACTTGGGAATATCGAAAGCCCAGTATAATTTTTACATTAGTTATAGCAAAATTTGAAACTATATTTGAAACCTCGCTTATATCCCCCCCCTTGGAAACCACAACATGAGCTCCCTTGGATGTAATAAATGTTGACCAACTGTAGTTAGATGATAGTTTCTTTTAAACTGATTTACCTATATCAATACATTGTCGTGTATGTATGTGTGTGTGCGTGAATGAATGACAAATTTAGCTCTAAGTGGTAGCCTTTAATCTTGATTTACGACGGTAGTGTTTACATATATGTGTGTAATACTATACTATAAGTGTATTGGTGCATGGCCGAGGACATGAAAGATAATTAACTCTAAATTATTCTAAATCGGCTCTGGAAGGAAAGCCAAAACAACAGGATGAGCTTGGATAACGACAGTCTCTTCAAGAATTTCAGGAACCCTGATTTGTGGAAAATAAGTAAACCGCTTTAATTTTTTCTTTCCTTGGCTTCCTCAACTGAGTGTTCGATCTCCACTATGGAAATTCAGGATAGTTGCTCATTGCCACGGGTACTGACTGCCACAGCCAATTATCGGTGCTGATTGCCACGACTGCCCCTGATTGCAAATGTGAAGGTGCTGGCTGCCACGAACCTGGGAGAAACTATTTGGAAAGAGAGGAATTATTCCCTCATACTAAATTTATGATTAATAATTAATTTAGTAGTCATCACAGCAAATTTATGTGGCATCCTATAAGTTACAAAGTTGCTCACTAAGTGGAACGACATACACTTGGATGTTTATAAAGGGATTGTCTTTTCTGTTATATGTACAATTTGCACATTTCATTGCTCATATTAATTGTTTTATTGTATTATTTAATGGATATGATGGTCTGAAGCCAGCTGACAAGGGAAGTTTGGGAGAAGCACTCGTCTGCAGAGAAATAAGCATGTCATTTGAAGGACCAATTCATGCTGATTACAACAGGTAATAAAACTCATGTACGTTGAGAACTGTTCGAGATGTTCAGCTTGGAAGTTTAATGAGAAAATGAGTGGATGCACGTTTCAACGCGATAAGTATTCTCTCCCATGGCGAAGCCTGATGGTTTGAACTTGCTATTGCTTGATCACTGGGGTCCATTCACAGACAAATTGTCCGTTACAAGTTGCATGACGGATGGCAAAGACGTAATGGTTGAGAAGATACCAAAGAATTGCATACGATTTGTGCAACCATTTAATGTGTTTTGATTCCGATCAATCAAAGATTATGGCAGGAGATTTGTACATAGTAGAAAACTTCTTCATCCGGACGTTATAATGCACCAACGAAACAATCAAATAAAGTTCGTGTCCATACGAATCACTTCCGATCACCGCGATACATTGGATTGTTTCAGTTTGCGTTCTACAAGGCAGGTTACGAACAACTTATAGGCCTATAACTTTTGACTCACTTGTCGAATTTGCTTTTTGCTTTGGTTCTGCGAACTGTTCCCTCGACGGATGCAACGCAATTGCACATATAAAATGTTCATGGTGCAAGGGAGTCTTTTGCCTTCCTCATTTCTTCATAAAACAAAAGAACAACAGTGATCAATTTTCATCTCTAACCTATGATTATTGTGAACAATGTAATGACTAATTGTATCTTACAAACCAGTTAGTTATTGCGAAACACTTTTTTTCTGTTACTTCCGATAGCTTTCAATTCGTATGTCAATATTCGTTACTAATTATGTTGTACTTAACGCGTAAAAATGCGCATATCCTCATTTTCTCATATAAACTTCCAAGTTGAATATCTCGAACCGATCTCAACCGTACAGGAGTTTTATTAGCTTGTTGTAATCAGCATGAATTGGGGCTTTTCAAATGGCATGCTTAGTTTCTCTGCAGGCGAGTGCTTTCTCCTGAATTTCCCTTGTGAGGGACATCCCAGCCTGTAGTGCTTTTTTGATGGAGTTTCAAGAGCTGCTCGAAACAATTTGCGCAGCTGTACACAGTTCATACTGACATAGGGAGTTCAAGAGAGAACATAAATCGTACCAATTTTGTACGCATCGCTCCCTGACAAAACTGAAAGTACATTCATGTCCAAACTTGTTGTCGCATATCTATAACTGTCTTCTTGTAAGAATATAATTTGATAATGATTTTGCAGAGTACTTTTAATACTGATATTATGTGTATAATCAGGAAATATATATTTGAGGTAAATTTCATAGGAAAAGAATTATAAATACAAAAATCATAATGAGTAAAATAAAATGTAACTAAATGGACAAGAAAATTTTATTTTCCTTTCATTGTTCTTATTTGCCGCTCTTTTGACATGAAATTTACCACATACTTGTCTTTGCCGATTATATACATACTAACATTATAAGAAATATCGGGCGAATTCATTATCAAATTATATTACTAGAACAACATATTTATAGTCATGCGACAATAATTTTGGATATGAGTGTACATACAGAGACCTACTTACCTTTGGTAGGAGTTGGTATGAACAACACGATCCTAAGGTTCATCACGTTTCTTTCATGCTTCTTGGCGTCTGGTAATGTTACGTCTAGCAACTTTCTCTCAGGCTCGTGGCAGTCAGCACGCCATCGTGGCAATCAGCACCTTGATATTGACAATCAGCGCCAGTCGTGGCAATCAGCACTAATAATTGCTGTGGCAGTCAGCACCCCACCGAAATTCAGCTAATGGATAAAGATTATGTAATGTCTGGAAATAACAGACAAGCAATTAAATTAAAACTTCCCATCACCTCTGCTGAGTCAGAGTAACTCTCACTTGTGCAGTTACCTGGATCCAGGTCAGGGTAGTATGAGAGAGCATGTTTCTCTTGAGGATCAACTCAGAATTGATTCTCAAGTAATAAAATTCGGGTATGAATCACCTTTTTAAAACTACTCAAGTTTCTTTACCGTATTTCCATTATTTTCCAGTATTTCTTCTCTCTAGTTCCTTCTTCCTTTCTTCTTTCCTTCTTCTTTTCCTTCTTTTCTCCGACTTTCTTCTTGACTTCTTTACATTTCCTTTTCCTATTTCTAATAAAACTGAAGAGGGGTCGTGACTGGGAATTGTCGCTATAGACACGGTCATTAAATTCTTGTGATGTTTCTCTTCGGAAGTCCGATACTAAATTAAGCAGTTAACAAAACATCCACATAAAGCGACAATATTGAAATTCATTTATTTTATTTTAATTTATTTTCTAAATTATCCGATTTGAGTTTTAAATTAGCGACTCCCCTTCCCACTCACGACGACCTATTTTATCCTGTCGTTCTTGGTTACTGGTAAAGCGAGTTAAAAAAAAAGTAAAAAAAAAATTAGTAAAATTAAGTAGAAACTAGTAATAAGTAAGTAAGCAAGTTAATGAGGAACATACGGTGAATCAGTTAAATTTAAAGAAGAAAGGAAGAGAATAAAGAAGTGGTAGAGCGCTTACCTCTGGTGTGTGATATCCCTGGTTCTATCACCGGCCAAGTAAATTTGTGGTAGACAGTATCGTGTTTTTTTATCGGGGTACTTCTGTTTCCTACCACTTTCTCATTGCACCAATTCTTCCATCATTATTGATTAGCCTTAATAATCGTCTCCCTTAGCCTAAAAAGCTTAATCGTGGAACGTTAAACTTAAATATTTCATTTTATTCTATTTTGACTAATAAAAAAAAATGTTTTATTAAATATTACACGAGTGATATGAGCTTATGTACTTGGAGAAAACCTGAGACGTCTGTAGTTTTGAACAATTCCTGGAGAGACAGATAATGTAAGTCCAGAATTGTCCTGGCTAAGCTAGTATTTCTAGAATTGTTTTGAAGTAACTTTATGATCTTCACTACACATTCTTGCTTCAGTTAGGCACTGCCTATCATGTTACAAATTGAGTTGATTTTCAGTTAAACGTCACGTTCAGCAGCGAATTTATACCATACGTGGACCTACTGATTAACGTGTAACCCGAACTACATAAGCTCCTACCGGGAATCGAACCCTGGTCTTCGCGTACGCTAACCGCTTAGCCACAAAGGAGTTCTTTACGAGTATCTTTCTTTTGTTATTGTAGAAGGTCTACAATAGATGTACATAATCGCTTACTATTTGCGAAAGAAGCCGTGGCAGATGTAGCCCGGGGACGGGGGGCGTAGGCCCTCAGTTTTATGAGAGAAAAAAATAATTTAAACTATAATTTATATATTTTTGAAAGTTTATATTAAATTCATGATATTTCTATCAGTCTCGGTTCTGGCTGCCCCCTCCCCAGTTTTTACCATCTAGATTCGTCCCTGGAAAGGAGCTTCTAAAAACCGTACTTTCTCCACTGTCATTATTTCTTGAAAAGAAAATCTTCTTTTTCTATAGAAGTTCCTATCAGGAACGTGCGTAGGACTTTATTTCGGGGGGGGATTCCGAATTCAATATGAGGATAAATTATTAAAATTTCGTAAAATTACGCCTAAAATTAGACTAAATTTAAAGAAAAATTGGAATTTCGCGAGGATCAGACCCTCAGGACCAACCCCATGCATCAGGGCCGTGCCCTCGGGGGGGGGGGGGGGCGAGTGGAACGACGGCCCCGTGCGCCAAAGTAAGGGGGCGAAAAATTCGGGAGAAAAATAAAAAAACGTAGGAAAAATTGTTTGGAATATATGTATCGGGGCACCGTCGTATACTCTCGCCCCGGGCGCTGATTTTCCACGGCACGGCCCTGCCCTGCATACATCCCTGGTTCCTATGTCTACCTAATAAACTACCTAATAGGTCACACAAAACGGAAACCTATTTACATATTGAATTATTGTTTTGTTACACACGATTTGACGCCATATCAATATTACCCGCGATTACGCTTGTCGATGCGTCATTGTTTTACCATGTTTCGACGCAACAAGTAGCTTGTGTGACGTCGCCGCAGAAACCAGAGGAGTTTATTGATTCCTGACAACGACTGCAGTTTGGACGAGTCCAATGTAAGTATTTTAATCTTATTGCATTGATTTAACATAAAATAGCGATATTTATATATTTTCTTATTCTTCTTCCTCTTTTTAACACTTTATAAACTTTAATATTAATTTTAGAGCGTGTGACGTTCAATAGGTATTAACGTTTTTGAGTTGTTTTGAGTTTTGTATACATCTGCTGAATGCATGTGCACTGCGGAAACACGTTGTTCACTGAAACCTTGTGTTGTGTTGAGCTAACTTAGTGTAAGTAGCCTCACATTGTGATTGCAAATTAATGTCTGTGTATTTTAAGTATCTATTACTACAATATTTCGTTTCATGTGATACACATTAAAATTAAAGACATCGTTCTTTTCACTGAGAATCTCGCCGGAGTTGTTCCGTGACGTACGGAACCCTGGTTCGATCCCCAGACTCCGTTAACATATAAGCGTAAACTTTTAAAACAATCAAAACACGCCTATAAGAATAATTAAATACATAATGAAAGATTGTGTAAATGAAATGTATATAAAATTTTCCCTCCTGGCTGTATAGTTAGCTTGAATTGAGTTGAGTTTAACGTCCGGTTCAGCAGCGAGGCTATATGAGACGTGGACCTACTGATTAACGTGGAATCCGAACCACATGAGCTCCCGCCGGGAATCGAACCCTGGTGTCCCACGCCAAAGGCGCGTACGCTAACCACTTAGCCACGGAAGAGCTCTTTATGGTTATCGTACGCGCTTTTGATATGGGAAACCCTGGTTCGATTCCAAGTGGAAGCTTCTATGCTCCATAACCCACGTTAAACTGTAAGACCACGTCTCATACAGTCTGGATGTTGAAAGGGACTGCAAACAAACTAATCACCACCAAAATGCATAAAAGTCCATGTGGTTTAAAATCAAATTGTATTTCAATGTTTTAATACAAACTATGTTCGAAACAGTGTTTCTTCCAGACATGTTTTTCGGAGGACACTGCTTCCCTGGAACTCTGAGAGTGCTCCCCAACGAGACCAAAATAATACGTCTATAATATAATAATAAATAGAAGAGTAATAATATGTGCCCATCCGAATACTATGTGTGCCCACCAGGGCCATAGCCAGCTCAAAAATGTAGGGGGCCGGCTGAAGTTAGGGGGGGGCGATCCAACCATATGATAGTTCATCACCATATTATCGTTCATTTGCAAGCCTACCCTGAAAATTTTAGGAGGCAAGCAAAACTTTAGGGGGGCCTTCCCCCTATACGGGCCTGGTGCCCACCTGGAACATTATTTCTGAAGGAAATCCTGGTTCGAACTGAAAGTCAAAGCCAGGGCGAAAACAAGGATTGCCAACCACTTAGATACTGGGAACTTATAAAAATATTTAGGAACAATAGAGGCCACTCCTATTTAGTTTGGTTTATGTGTATCAGTTTAAAAGTCTTCATCCCGGCGAAATTAAAATACCGCTAATTTTACAGTAATCATGTGATATCTTCAAATAGATAAAAGATAATTGAAATGTGGAACAAGAGCGCCCTAGACAATATTATTTTGCGTGAGGTACCGTTATCACAAGTCACCTAGTGGCTTTCCGTTTTCAGCTGTTTAGAAACGCGAAAATAAATGCCGATTTCAAAATGGCTCGAAATCGAAAGCAGATAAGTGAGTCGTGATAACGGTTTCTCATGTAAAATAATATTATCTAGGGCGCTCTTATTCCACATTTCGATTATCTTTTATGTATTTGAAGATATCACATAATTACTGTAGAATTAGCTGTATTTTAATTTCGCCGGAATGAAGACTCTTAAATGGTTGATGAAAACGTGTTGTCAGAAAGTATCAAGTCTAGACCTTAGCATCACAGATTAGCGTGTTAACTAAAAAGCGATTCGTATTTGCGTACGGCTTACAGGGCCTCAGTGCAGGGCGGCCAAATTCCCAGGGCTGACATGTTTAAAAAATCTAGATTAAAATACGATATGTGAGAAAATGATACTGTCCATAAGATAGAGAAATTTCATGGAGATTCTGTTTCAAAAACAATATCGAAGGAAGTCTTTAATGTATTGTATGTTGTCAGTTATTTTATGTTGTTTTTCTTACGCATAACTATATTGGAACAAATAAAGAGAGGCTAAACAATTTGTTGGGTTTGGGGGTGTAAATACCGATAAACAAGGGCTTAATCGTCAATAATACGAAAACACACAAATTCACCTGTGTTGATTTGCGCTTACCATACTTTTCAGTTGAAAGGTTATATGAGGACTGTTTAAAATGCAGTAAATGCTTATTTTTGCATATCATCTCGCTCATGGAAAGAATTAAAACCCGGAAACTCTCGTTGCGTACGGCATTGAATAACATGTGTTCATTGCTAAGAATACTTACTGCATTTCTAGAATAAATACTATTACGACAGATCAGGGCTAGATTAATCCATCTGGAGGTCCGGGAATTATATATATATATATATATATATATATATATATATATATATATATATATATATATATATATATATATATATATATATATATATGGCCCCAGCTGACTTCATCTAATACATTTCTGTAAAAGTACAGTAGGAAAGTTACGGGTATATATTTGATATTTTTGGTCATATTTTATTTTTATGATGAAGATTGTATCTTCATGATTCTATTTGGATAACCAGTTGAGATTTTGATCAGAAATGAAATATAATGACATTTTTGAGTTTTACGTGCCACGATTATGCCGGTTAGGCTAAAGGAGACGGTGATAATGAGAAATGAATGAAATGGTGGAATGAAGAAAGTGGGAGGAAATGTGAGAACCCCAGGGAAATCCACGCACACGGTGTTTGTCCACCACAATGTGCACTTGGCCGGAACAGGCTTTGAAGCCAGGACCACATGCACCAGAGGGGAACGCTCTACCACTGAGCCACGGCAGCCCCAGATTTTGATCAGAGTAGAAGTCCCTGTCTACTTGGAGCCTCGGGGCTATAGCCTCCCTAAGCCCTTCCTTAAGCCCTGCCACAAAAACGTTTATCCAGAAATATTTTACTGGTATCCAAAAGCTCTAAAGACGGAAAATTTAATTCTGTTTATGAACAATGAAGTTAATTCGGTAGTTCATAATTACTGAAGGTAAATATCGGAGCCTCTCTTTCTATGTATAAAAACTTTCAGATAAGTACCAGGTTCGCATTCAAAATAGTTGGGAGATGAAATTTTCGGAATAAATGGAATGTTATGCACTATCGTTTCTGTCTACAAGTAACATCAGCCGTATGGCAGTATTGCTAGAGGTACTACTTTTAGACGAAATTTATTGCTTGTTCATAAGTTTTTGAATAAAACAAAAAGGATAAGTTAAACAATATCAAATTTGTGAGATCGAAAATGTATTCGTCGACGCCCAGCGTCACCTACAGGCGAACTACTTTAAAGGCGTCTTCTTGTTCACCAATCTTCCACCAGAGGGTCCTAGTGAATCACAGTAGCACTAGCTACTTACGAAGCCATATCTAGCATCTTGGTGCTAGATCTAGCATAATTCACATGCATTTAGCATCTTGCATCTTGACTTTAACATCTTGGCCAAATCTAGCATAATTTCATTCTTCCTTCTGGTGAACAGAAAAAGAACGAAAATTTAGATGGTTCAAGGACTGTCTGGAATTATTCTTCTTAGTTGAAGCAATGAAACCAGTCAGTATTTCCGTGATTGTAATTTGTTGTTGAATTTAGAGAAATGTTCAAAAATAACAAAACGTGACTCTACAACGCATATTAACTTACCCATAGTTTTATTACTGTCAACTGAAACCTGAATGTGTGGTTATCTGAGATGTTTTTGTCCCTTTCAATTTACAACTTGAGAGGGAGGGGTATGAGCGACAGGGGACAGCTAGTAATACACTAAAAGAAATGCTTCAGGCCTGTGTCGGAAGCGGCATGTTGTGTATATGTTTCTTAAAATGTTATCTATTCATAAAATATAAATTCGACCTTCCTCCCCTATAATGTACCATTTACCAATTTCTTTCATTATCATTCCAGACAGCGTCATATTAGCTTTGTACATAAATACAGTTGAAACACTTCATTAAAATAATGAAGATAAGTAGGAGCGGATCTTTAAAATTAGTTAGGAAGGATAATTTGAAAATCTGGCATAATTTACAAAAATCTAGCATAATTAAGACCCATGTTTGGCATCATCACGAGTCTGGAGTGTGGCAACCCTGCTACTTACCTATGTTTCGAAGTCGACATATAGTACAAGGAAGAAGACGCCTTTAAAGTAGTGTCACCTGCAGATGACATTGAGCGTGGATGATTTAAGGTCGTTTCTGTACTGAATTCGTAAAAACTATCTAACAGTAGGTCAAACATTAAACCGTCCTGATAGCTGCTAACTTCTCGCAGTTACGGTAGTCCATGAAACAAGACAAAACTGAATTTTCGAGAAAAGATATGTAAGAGACGAGACATAGGCTAACTATTGGATATAAAATGCTTAAATATCGGCGGATGGCGCAGATGTACTAAAAAGAAGAGTTTTTAGTAAGATTCTATATTACGTTAGAAAGTAGTTCAGTTTGCGACAGGTAATGAATGTAATTTGTTGCAAAATGTATGTTCTCTGCAAGTCTGAGGATACGCAGACATTATAGTTAACAGTGTCTTTATTAGTCTCAGTTTGCTAATGTAATAACCACAATTTCAAATAAAATAATCGGTGCTATTATAAATTCGTTTCAGTCGGACTCACAATCTTTAGATAACACGTTAAATGCCAATTTGATACGATAAGATGGAAATGATGTTTCTTTAAGACACTGGTGTCGCTGTATAGGTCATGAAAGCATTCTCATTAGGAAAGATTCTCTCACAGGTGTATTGTTCACCTTTTCGGGTACCTGGGTTTTGGGGATATTTTTTAGACTTTCAGTCAAGCAGCTACTGCATCGTCACTATTTATCCTAGAATCATGGTTCATACCCATTCTCTTCAGAATGGAGCTGGCTTTCAAATGGTACCACTTGTATGACCATACCATATACCAGGAGAGGGAAAAGTAATGTCAAATGGAAAACTTCGGGAGAATTTTTTTTCATACTTTTGGCACCTCTGAAACGGCCCTGTGTGAACGTAGAGATCTAAAAAAATCTGATAAATAATACTTGATAGACTGAATGTGTGCGCCAAATTTCAAGTTTCTATCTTGAATACTAAGGACCTTTATCAAGAATCCCCACAATGCCCCAAGTTACCGCAAAAGACCATGATCTCAGGTAAAAAAAAAATCCTGAGACATCTTTATTTACCTTGGGACTATAATCCGCCAATCACTCTCTTCAGAATAGAACTGCCTTTCATCCGGTACCATTCACATGTCTGCATTGTGTATCTAAGGCCGGAAAATCCCGAAAAAAGGAAAGTTTTGGTCTAAATATCCCTTTTTTAAAGTTTTTGCCTCTCTGGACACCCCTGTTTTAACGCAGAAATCTGAAAAAGTCTGTTAAATACTACTAGGTGGACTAAATGTTTGTGCACAATTTCAATCTTCTAGGTGCAAAAAGAAGCCCGCAAAAAAAAAATACCGAAAATGTCCAATATTCCCGCATACAGAAGTATATTTTGATAAAAATTCCCTGAGACAACCCTAATTACCCTAGGGTCATGTTCAGTGGCGAAGAGTGGTAAGAGGCCCTGAGGCCCGGCCTACCCATTTACTTTCAGAAATTATAATTTATAATTAATTCACTTTCCTTGCACCGAATGCATGATATTTCCTAAGTTGAAAAAAATTGTTCGATAAAGAAATCATGGTTGGCACCACTGCTGGGAGGCTCACCGAGCAGTGTCTCAGGGGGCAGTAGAACTACCGACAAGCTACTCAGAAAATCCCGCCAGAGAACGTGTTGGAAATGATGTTTTCTTCACCAGGGTATAAGCTGCGAAAGAGACCGGCCTCAGCGCTTATCGACTTTCGTTTCTACCTACTAGTTTCTCTCGAGACCTTCGATTTCGATTCGATATATCAACCAAATAAAGAGCAAGATAAAGTGGGCTCCATTCCGTTCCAATTTTGCTTAATTTTGCGGACTCTAACGCAATGCAAAAACTGGAACAAGAAATTCTAAAGGCGCTACACCTATTATCGCAAACTATTAATGTCCCTTTATTCCGTTGCTTTGGCGCAAACCTGTACGAAATCAGACTCGTTGGGTTCATTAGAAAGAGTGTGTTTTTTGAGATATTGTGAGTGATTTTTTTCTTACATTTGCAAAAGTGAATGAGAGAAAATGTCAGTAAGTGGAAAATATGAATATACGTAACATAATTCCTATTAAAGAACCTTCTATGTCAGTGGTCTTTTGGAAATTAATGTGTTATTAAGGAACGAAGACTAACGCCTGTGTTGAAAATAGAACAAACAGAGGGCAAGAGAGTTCTGCATGCATTGGTACAATATATATAAGACTGATTATTTAAGTCTGATTCTGTTTTTAAAGGGGAATTAAGTGACACAAAATATCTTGATTGAATGCTTGTCATGTGTTTTGAACAATATAAAATTTTACAAGCAGAGTTTGTTTCAGTACATGTAGACTAAACAACATATGTTTCTTGTGAGGCGCAGATAATGTGATAGTCCATCTTCTTCACCCGATCACGCCAATTAAAACAAGTAAATTGCATTATGGCGAATTAAGATCATCTATGAGTCACATACGTCAATTTCATTATGGAAATTGAGTTCCGGATGGAATAAGTGCTGTCGATGAACTGCAATTGCATTAAATTTACGTGAATTCGTCTTCTTGTATTTCTGTAGTAAAATATTTATGTCGAATCTGTTTCATTTTATTATTATTATTATTATTATTATTATTATTATTATTATTATTATTATTATTATTATTATTATTATTATTATTATCGTTATTACTATTATTAGTAGTAGTAGAACATTGGGCCTACCCTCTTGAAACTATCACCCTTCGCCACTGGTCATGTTTCGCCCATCATTCTCTTCAGAATAGAACTGCCTTTCAGGCGGTACCATTCATATGTCTCCATCATGTATCTAAGGCGGGAAAATCTTGAAGAAAGGGATTTTTTGGTAAAAAATATCCATTTTTTCAACATTTTGCTCCTCTGGATCCCCCTGTTTAAATGCAGAAATCTGAAAAAAAAATCTGGTAAATACTACTCGGTGGACTGAATGTTTGTGCAAAATTTCAATCTTCTACGTGCAAAAATAAGCCTCCTATATCACGACGCAGGAAGGTGTGAAGCCATACGTAAGGTCTTCTACAATGCGTCCGGACTTGAAAAAAAAAAAAAAAAAAAAAAAGAACGGACGAAAAAGCTCAAATAGGAGAGTTATAACGCAATGTACCATGAAACACCCATTATACCATAAGTACCCCAAAGAGATAGGTCATCAGAGCGTTCTCATTAGGAAAGATTCTCTCACAGGTGTATTGTTCACTATTATTCACTATAAAGGCAATTTACAATGTACAGATATCTCCCTCGTTGGTTTAAAAACTACAAATAATTGAAAATGTAGATATTAGAGGGGTGAAGCAGCAATTTAGGCTAACAGCGTTACGGGTTTATCTTCTAATAGCTACACTGGGAAGGAAGTGTGCACATTTCTTACTACCGGTCTGGAGACAGGAGTGGTTAAATGTGTTTCAGCAGAAATCGTTGCGTTTTGTCGTTAATATCAAGTATGTTCAAACTCTCGCAACTACATTTACAGAGTAAATCAACAAAGAATTTGTCACCTGTCTGTCAAGTTACGTTAATTACCTATTACAATAATAATGGCGTAGTTTATAATCTAACATAGAATTTTAGTAAAAACTCTCCTGCGGCATTTTCTAATGTTAAGCACTTTAATAGCTCTTCCAAGAGAAATAGACATACATCTGGAACTAAGACATTCCTTTCACGACATTGTTTCACCCTTTTGTTTTGTGGGGCCGGCATGGCTCAGTGGTAAATTACATCTCTCGTGCGTGAGGTTCTTGGTTCGATTATAGCTCGCGCCGAGTGAATTTCATTGTGGGCATTAGCCGTGCATGTGAGTTTTATTGTGGTTCTCCCGTTCCCTCTCACTTCTTTCGTTTTAGCATTTAATTCATTACCAATATCGCCGTCTTCTATAACCTTCGTGCATATTCGTGATAGGCTAAAATAGAAATTTCATTTAATTGTTCTTCGTTTGGTAAGCAGTTCCACTTTTCAATAAGAAACATCATTCCGTTTAATAGTCTCCCAAATATCATGTCTCACCTGAAGATTATCTTTTCTTTCAAAGATTTTAGGAGGTGACAGGGGTGGTCATTCTAAGTAAAAATGCTTATGTGAACATAGGGTATATTCCCCCTCGTTCCGGATGTAGGAGTGGGGGTAACTTTTTTGCCTCTTGCACTTGCAGATTTTCGTTTGAAACATTCTAGAACACCCTGTAACTGGGGCTATCTTACATATTATACCTCGTTTGAAAGCTAATGAAACAGGCTTGCAGGTAGTATATAGATTGTCCCAGTACTGCATACAAGAGGGAAGTAATGGAGGAAAAATTTTCGAATTTCCCTATAAAATTCCCTTTTTAAAAAACAATTTTGCACTGTTTTTGAGTGGAAACTGTTGCTTGAAGAACAGTATTTCATTAGGTGAAAATGACAGTATATATCAAAGATCCAGATGAGGTGTCAAGTTTTTAACTTCATTAGAAGCCTTAAAGAAAAGCATTCTTACTATTTACTCTAATAACTTAACAGTGTTACAGCTTTCCATAGATGACAATGGTTGGGTATTAATAAATGAATGTTTTTATGCAAAATGGGTAATACAATACTATTCCCTAACATACGAGAGCTCGACATTTCTATGGGGGATCACTAATTACAGTTCTGAACAACATATAGTAGTGAAACAAAACCCACTTGAATTAAAGTTTTCTTACAATATACTACACCAGAATGTCCATTACAATAGGGTTGTGGAAATGATAAATAATTACTTCTAATACAATTACTTGTAATACATAAACAATAATGCATACAGATAGAGACGTAAACCTACTAGCGTCAAACTTCAACGTAATTAATTTGTGCGTGAAGCAAAGTTTCAAAGATATCACCATCCTCGTCAATGCACTTTGCAATGCTCGTTAGTATATGCAGTGTTGTCCGATGGATGTCTTCTCGGCGTTTTTTGACGGTGTTGAATGCCTCTAGAATGATATGAATTAATCCTTCTCGTGAGTTGGGCTTTTGTCTGTACACAACGTCCTTCAACCAAAGCAAAAATCCAAAGGTGGATGATCCGGGGAGCGGGGCGGCCAGTGAATAATCTACCTCCGTCCTCCGCGACCCATCTCCCGATGAGGAACTTGGAATCAAGATATTGACATACAGCTTGTGTCGCATGAGTGGGACGTATGTACGTGGACGTCCGAATTTGAAGTGTTACATCTTCAAGTAGTACGCGTAATTCATGGCGAAGTAAATCCAAATAATACTCACTTGTTGAACGCTGGGGAAAAAAAAAAGGACCAATGATCTGATCACAGATAATCCCCGCTCAAACATTTACAGAAAATCGTTCCTGGTATTGTCTTACTGTGGTTGCCCTAGGATTTTCGTCACTCCAATGATGCCAGTTGTGGGTGTTGTTTATCCCATTTCTAGTGAAAGTGGTCTCATCGGTGAACAAGATGAATTGCAAAACATTAGGATGCTCTTGTATCCATTGGGAGAAACCAATACGTAGTTCACTGTCTCCTGGATAGAGATATTGCACTCCTTGAGCATGGAACTGATAAAATCCTTCTCCTTGCAGTACATCATGTACGTGCAGGGGTGCCCATCCCCCCCAAAGCTGATGGCGCACTCCCCCTAAAAACTAATAATCTCTTCCATTCTCAAAACTCAAGTCCTCTAAAAACAATTGCCCAGTGTAGCAGTAGTTTTTATAGTACTAGTAATTGTTATTTTTGTTGTTGTTTTTATTTCCTGTAGTAGTATTATAGAATGCTTGTAGTAGTAGTAGGGGCAGTAGTAATTATACGACAGCAAAATTACTTATTCGACATTAGAGTAAAATTCTTCCCCAATTTTTTTATTCTCCCCAATTTTTTTCTTGCGCCATTCATCCCTCCTGTGGGCGGCCCTTCTCTCTTAAAACGAACCAACCTTTCCTTTCATACGGCTACTTGCGGGGTACTTCATTCATCGAGTATCGAAGCAGGGAGTACAGGGGTTCACCCCGGAAAATTTTTGAAAATTAGCTTCTCAAAATCATGTTTTAATGCTATTCCGACAGTAAAATTGCTAGTTCGAAAGTAGAGTAAAATCCCCCCCAAAATTTTTCTCAATGGCGCAGCTTGCGCCATACATCCCCCCTGTGGGCGGCCCTGCGTAGATGGAAGTTCAAGTTGATTAGAAAGTATCCTAATGCTGGTGATTGGACTTCACTGTACAGCCTGAATACCGTTGTTTTCTTCTTGAGGAGTGTATTTTGATGCTCGTTCAGATGTTAGCTTTATGCTGTTAAGCTCACCAGTTTACCACAGTTTAGTATACACGTGTGTAAAGATCCGTGCAGTAGGGGCTCTGCGGCAAGGAAATCTTCTCTGGTATTCTTCCATCACACCTTTGGCATTATTATCACAAAACCCATGGACATAAATCATATCTGCATATTCAGCGTGAGTGTATTGAAACGATATTCTACTACAACACCGTCGAACTTCTTTCACAGTCTACGCACAACACTGTTGCCACGGTTCTGTCTCTGGAGTGGGCTGAAAAATAGTACCAAATTGAAACAAAAAGGGCTGAATTCATTATTTTATACCAGCGTAATGCATGGCTCTGTAACACCAAACTAAGAGAGGTGAAGTTCTAGAACACTCCCACCCCCCTCTTCCAAGAGTACAAACCAAGAAAGTACTCTTTTCAAAACATCCAAATAGGAGTAGCTAACCCGAACAACCGTGGAAGTAGATGAAACTTTTATTGCACGTAGGAAGTTTAACAGAGGCCGCAAATTAAAAGGGAACACAGTTATCATCTTCGGTACGTATTGTAAGGAAATCAAACGCTCCTCTACTTCGAAGTGACCAATAAACCAAAAAAGTATTATGGCTATATACACTGAGAAAAATCCATTCTCCGGACAGCGTTATATTGTACAAATATACGGAATCCTCTCGCTTACTACATAAATCAGTATGGAGCATACGTTATCCATATGCTACATACGCACTGCCCTTAGGTGTTACATCCTACCGTTGCAGGATACCTGACATCTAAGTATATCACATGCATATACTTATGTCACATTCTCCAGCTACATGTTATATACGTCCACTTGTATGTGAGATCCTGACCGCCTATATTATTTCATATGGAAAGTACGTATAGATGGAACACTTATACGGAAAGTATTATAAAACATACGTTTTCAGTTACACGTCTGCTGTACGTTAAATCCAAAAACTACAGGAATTGCGCATGTAACTTGGCTTTTTAAGTACGCCACCTACAATTTTTTTCGAGTTTGTGTGTAAATAGTACGTTATAATAAAATATTAAAATATAAATTATTGCTCATTCTTGCTCATTTCACGACCGAAGGAGAATAATAGAATGTAAGAAGGATATAAGGTAAGTAAACTGCCATTTGAAAAAAAAAAAAAAAGAAAGAAAGTAGAACCGGTCCAGGTACGACGGATGGGAATTCCAAGCAGGTCACCCACCGTCACTAACGGGTGTCCGTAGTCCGTCGTATAGGGTCCTAGAACCTTCCCTGAATAACATCAAAAGAAAGAGATGTAGGGAAAGTCTTACTGATCCTTTTGAAAATGTGACAAGTATTTGTTAAATAGTGCTGAATTGGGTAGAATAGTACCAACTTTTTAACAAAAGGGGCTGAAAATGCCAGCGTGGTACCAACGGGCCGATGAATGACAAAAAGGGCTGAATTTGGTACAATTGTACCAAGTGTGGCAACAGTGACGCACAAGCACTTTACACTTCCTCACAATACCGAAACTCCTGCTATCACTTGCACACACGAGACAAAATAACTAATAAGGGCCCTTTTAAGTTAATAAGTTGCAGTGCGCCTCTTGTACCAGAAAAAAATCCCAAATCATTTCGAAGGAATTGGGCATAACAGTGGCAACGTCTTTGTTGTGTGTACGTGAGACAATCGAAATGTTTGTGTGCATTAGAAGTAATTATTTATGATTTTCATAACTCTATGGCAACGGACATTCTGGTGTAGTATGTTGCACAAAAACTTTAATTTAAGTCGGTTTTGTTTCACTGCCATCTGTTGTTCAGAACTGTAAATAGTGTTCCCAATAGAAATGTCGAGCTATCGTATGTTAGGGAATAGTATTGTATTTCCGGTTTTGCATAAAAAACATTCGTTTATTAATATTCGTAACCACCATTGTCATCTGTGGAGAGTTCGAATATTGTTATGTTATTAGAGTAAGGTGTTAGGAAGAATGCATTTTTTACGGCTTCTAATCAAGCTAAAAATTTGACACCTCATTTGGATGTTTGGTATACAGTATCATTGTCGCCTAATCAAATATTGTTCCTCTAGCAACAGTGTTTTCACTCAAGAACAGGCAAAATCGTTTTAAAAAGGGAATTTTATAAGGAAATTCGAAAAATTTCCCTTTATTACTTCCCTCTTGTACGCAGTTTTATAGGGCAATCTGTATACCATCTTCATACCTGTTTCATTAGCTTTCAAATGAGGTATAATATGTAACATAACACCAACTACAGGGTGTTCTAGAATATTTCAAACGAAAATCGTCGAGTGCAAGAGGCAAAAACGTCACCCCCACTCCTATCTTCGGAACGAGTTGGAATAGAACCTATGTTCGCATAAGCATTTTTGCTTAGAATGACCTCCTAAAATCTTTGACTTTCCTCACCGGACATCCTGTATATATACACCCTATATATATATATATATATATATATATATATATATATATATATATATATATATATATATATATATATATATATATATATATATATATACCCCATCAGGAAGACGCGGAACGATCTACTTGATCAAAGTTGCCGACCTTTTGCCGAGGCGGCAAGCGGTAAAAATCGTAAAGTAAAATACCCTTTGCTGACGGTTGCCGACCGTCATAGTCGGCGAAACAGTGGCAAAGGCCTCTTTCCGACCCTTTGCGACTCCTTATGCCGGCCTTTTTCAACGGCGGCGCCGACGCATTTAGTGCTCATTTCCGGCTGTTTGCCGACTGCTCGGCAAGGCAACTATTCGTCGCAGTCTAAAATCGCGCGGAAAGACTCCGGTGTCCGGCGCCGGCAATATACGGAAAACTGTTAGATGTCAGACGTCCTGCAACGGCATGATGTAACACCTAAGGGCAGTGCCTATGTAGCATACGGATAACGTATGCTTCATACTGATTTCTGTAGTAAGCAAGAGGATACCGTATATTTGTACAATATGCCGCTGTCCGAGAACGGATTTTTCTCTGTGTAATAGTTCTATAATCATCACTATTCTTTGGGTTCGATTTCTTAGCCATCGGTATCATGATCGTCTCAGGAAGTATTTTGGCCATTCTCCTGTTTCATATATTTAATTGTAGAGTCGGAACAATACTTTCTTGCCTTGTCTCCCATATTCTAAATAAATTCGATTGGTATATTATCTATCCTGGTTTTCCTACAGGAAGGGGGAGTCCAAAATAGGCGCAGTGTCTCGTAAGAGTCTAACCCTAGACAGTATTATCTTTGTTATAGACCAGTGGTGCTCAAACGTTTCAAGCCTAGCGTATCCTTGGGGGAATGCAATTGCTCTGAACCCCCCCTCCATCATAATCCAATCCACCAATACGCAAAGTTGGAAACGGAGGATATCCATCCATACGTAAGACTTAGACGAAACAATCTAGGAATCAGAAAGGGACTTCAGTTCTTAAAATCAACCTTGGAGCAACGATCGTTTCTTTGATAGACATTTTAAAAGCCACAATAAACGAATTTTTTCGGTTCTATATACTTTGTTTCATAATTGAGATAAAATTCACTATATAAATGTAACAAAAATATAAGTTTTATTAAGTGTGTATTCCTCAGAATCATTTATTCTTTAACTGATGATTGTAAAATAATAATAATGATAATTTGTAATGATCTCTAAACTTTTGATAGCTTGTAAAATGTATAATGCTTTCGTCCAATAATAAGAGAAAATTTAACAGACCGTGAAATCTCAGACGTCCTCTAAATCGGCCTCTAACGGCATTCTTTTGTTCCAGCGCCCCTTTCAGAAATGAAAATGCCCTCTGGGGAGAATTAACACCTACGTTGAGAACAAGGGATCGCCGGAACCGGTTCCTGGTGGAACCGGTTTCGGGCTATGAACGGATCCGATTCCGGAACCGGGTTTTCGGATCCATTTCTGGAACCGATGAACTGTCGCAACAGGAATTTTGTGGCCGTACGTACGCTGAACTTGAGCTACTGGCAGTCTGTGAACAATGTGCTAGATGAAATGGAAGCGACAGGCAGGCGTCCAGGCGGCGGCCACTTGTCTTATTTATCTAAACAAACTGGATAACTGGCAAACTCATTGGCTAAACAGGCAAACTACAAACTCATTTGGCTTAACACTTACTAATGGACCAATTTTTTTCTTTGCTGCACAAGCAAGTCTGGGCGTGGAGGGCACAAGCGCGTGGTCCTTGCAGTGTTTTGAAGGTGAGCTTTGTGTCTTCTTTACGGGTCTTAGGGGGGCTTTTGGATCCAGGTCTGGTCCCGGTCCCTAAGATCCGGTTCTGGAACCGGGTTTTTCGGATCCAGGTCTGAAACCAGTTCTGAAAACCGGATCTTCAAGACCCGGAAACTTTGTGGCCATCCTTATTGAGAACCACTGCGCTCAACAATTCAAAATATCGTGAATTCAAAATTCAAACCTAATAATTGTGCCACTTGAGAGTTCAATTCTCAATATACATAATATTTACTAAAATCACGTGAAGATAAAGTGATGATAAAATTGCCTACCAAATCTCAGGTTGTATTCAAGAAAATAAAGCAGTGTTTCCCACCAGACAAGAAATTTCATGTCTAACAAACCTGTTTATTGGTGCGAAAGCAAGATGTAACTCGAGACGAGAAGTACTTTCTAAAATTCGAGACGAGTCGGGGAAAAATTCAGTCTTCATCTCGTTTTCGAGACGAGATGAGAAACATGACCATTCTCTTCTCATTTCCGAGACGAGACACTTCTCGGGATTCGTAGGCATACAAGTTCGTACAAGTATTATATCAGAAACTCTTAAAACATAATGAAGGGCATTTATCAACGTTTAAAAGTACATATAACATTAAACATTGTTCTTCAGTAATACTAGAATGATTCATCATGCTTACAATATCGTGGTATACAACATACTTGTATTTATTACGAAATAATGAAAGCTGGTTGTCATTCAGGATTAGAAGACGAGACGAGAGGTCCTCGTGTTGGACTGTCTTTAGTCACCTTCTTATCAGATCCTTTACGGAGTGTCGATTTCACGTTTTGCCCTTGCCCTACAACTAGTGTTTCGTCCTCGTGCTAATGAAGCAACATGATTTCAGGAAGTGTTGCATGTATCTAAACAGATAGCAATCCGAAGGGACAAGGTCAGGACTCTATATCCAGTTCTGCATCAAGTTCTTGAATTTTCCGTTTCAATGAATGTGTCCTTCATAGTGTGATTTTGCGTTATCCTGTTGCAGTACTGAACACTTTCGTTTCACCAGTACAGGATACTTTTAGCATTGTTCAACATACATCCGCTGAAACTGTTTAGATTAAAGATCTGCATTAATGCTACGACCATTAGAAACGAACTCGAAGTGAATTTACCCGCTCGTAGTTCGTATACAGAGCATAACATTATGCTCAAAACAGGTATATTTGACTACCGGTTCTGGAAGTGGGTTTTTGTTTTTGTATATTCGGATTCCGGAAAAAAATCCACTTGTCATCGCATGCGACAGTTGGTTTCACGGAAGCACATCAAACGAGTGTTGCAGCAGTTGACGGCACAAATCCACTTTCCTCTGACCTAAGCTGGTGTCAACTCATGTCGCACAATGCGACAGCTCCTAATGGTTTTTCCCGAGTTCGTGAAGATAACTCACTACAATGGACTGGAATATGCCTAGTTTGTTTGACAATCTCTGTGTGCTAGAGCATTGATTTTCTTCAATTGCATGTCGTATGATCTCAAAATCTGTTACTTTAGAGTAGCCAGAACTTGGCTGATCTTCAACACATTTACAACCTGCAAGAAATTTCTGGAACCAACGAACTGCTTTTGCGGTTCACTTCACCTTTCCCTTTCGCATGACAAATATTTTCGGTTGCTGCCACAGGGTGATGTGTGAGTTCGAACTCTTCATTAAGAGTTCACGTACCAAGCGTTCTTGAGCATTCATGTCACTGTCCCTCAGTGTTAAATAGTGTATTTGACACACTAACTCTTAGGCTAATTTGAGTTTGTATTTGTGCTCGATTACGGAGTATACACGCGCTTCGTGTTTGAGTTGTATAAATATTGCAAAACTTATAACAAAACTTATAACTTGCTATACTCATCGTTGTAAGTATAGCATAAATGTTATTGTATCACTCCTTTCTTGAATCTGTCGTGACGTGGAAGTATTCTTACAACTTCTAGATGAAATTAGAGTAACTATGATGGCAGTGCTGTGCCGTTGGGCGGGGGCGACGGACCCGGGCGCCGTCGAGGACTTAAGGTGGCACAGAATTCGGGAAAAAAAAAGAAAAGAAGGAAAGAAAAAAGAGAGGAAAAATTAGTTGGAATATTACTAGTATGTACTTTAATCCTTTTCCTCCTTTCGGAAGTGGTCCTATAATGTTATCATGTTAGAAAAATGCATGTAAAATAGATGGAAAAAGTAATAAAAATGCTCAAAATAAAGAAAAAGTAGGGTTTATTTAAAAAAGATCTTACGATTCGCGCCAACCTCGGTGGCGTTTCGTGGACAGTATGTCGACCTCAATCATCTGTACTGGGTCGCCGTCGTATACTCACGTTCCTGGCGCTGATTTTCCACGGCACGGCACTGAATCAGGGTATAAAGTTTGATCATAAATTTACAAAATAGGACAATAAAATTTTTCGAGACTAGATCAAAAAGTTATCCAAGAATGGAGACGAGATCTCTACAACATTGTCGAGACGAGGTGAGACGTGAAAACTGTTTCTGGTCTCATTTCGTCTCATAGACAAAACTAATTATATCATACAAATCTTAAATCGCAAACAATATTTTAATACTACATGATTCATTATATGAAAACTCAAAAATTTGCAAAGTGAGTGTAGAAACAACATGATGAGCATTTGTCAATGTTTAAAGACACGCAAATCATTACACAATATACTCCAATAAGAAATACACTTTAAGTGTTCGTTATATCACAGCAATAGTGAATCTTTTGTAACACGGAAGAATTCTGGCAGCTTGCAGATGAGATCAGGATATGTATTTTGTACATAAAGACTGCGTCCAGGTTTAACCCTAATTTCGTCTCCCCATGAATTTGCCCGAACGTGATAGCGATCGACAGCCTCCGATGCGTAGAACACAACTGTGAAGGAACCAGAGTGGTCAGATGCACCGTTCCTGAGATATAGCGTTCCAAAAGTGTGGGATCCCACGAGATGGCGCCAGCATCGAGATTGAGATCGACGTGGCACTTTATGAAACTTAATCAGAAACATCCTCATCATCGGAAGCATTTTCAATGCGAAGAGAAACGTTGGACAATCGTTGACCGGGCACAACAAACTCATGGTTTGTGGCCGTAAGAGAAGTACCAAATAATGGTGGCCATGTGGGAACAACATCCTAATGTAGCTTACGTGCTCCAGACTCGCAACAACGAGCTTGATCAACGAGTTCAATACGATACTTAGTTATATCTGTGACCACTATAACGTGATAGCTTCACACTTTATACAAATACCTTTGAGGCGTTAAGAGGCGATCTCGCAGCTGCGCCTCGATACTGGCGCCATATCGTGGTATCCCACACTTTGGAACGCGATAACGCAGGAACGGTGCATCTGACCATTCTGATTTCTTCAGAGTCGTGTTCTATGCATCGGCGCTATCAGTTGCACTCAAGTTGGAGCAAATTCATGGGGAGATAAAATTGGGGCTAAAGGCTAATGCTTTGTTGGTCGCACTCTGTAAAGAACGAAAGAATACGGTACGACAAAACCTTAATTCTTATCTCGTCTGGTGGGCAATATTAACTGAAACACGTACAGTATAGTGAAATATAATATACAAATGATATCTATACAAATGTAGTTAGGATAAAATTCCTAATAAATATTGGTTGTAATCAAGGGCGCACCTACGGTGCAGAGTCCATCGAATCCGGATCCCCAAACAATCTTCCTAACTTAACACACATTCTATATTTTCTTAATAAAACTATACTTATTTAGCAGGGAAAAGATTGATGTAGCATGAAAATCAATCATGATTTTACACTTCATCTGCACTCTTTCTCTTATAAAAACAATCCAGTTCTATATTTTTTTCCTGAAACTATAGGTAGAACTGATAATCTTTTCGTGTGCAAAATAATACTTGTTCAATACTACATGGACCTAGTGGTTTGTATTATTGAAACTCCTCGCACTTCGTCCAAAGCTTTGACATCTCCCAACAAAAATTTCTGGGTGCACGTCTAGTTGTAATATTTAGAGTGCATTAGCCTATAGCTGTACAATGCTTACTTTCAATACAGAAAATGTAACTTTGTGATAATATAGTTGTACGACTAACATTTGAGTAATTAGGAAACCACTGTTTTATATTATGTATTTACCACATTATCGAGCCACTGCAATATATAGAAACAACCTGCAATACAGTATATTATGTCTTTACCACCTAGTGTGTTGCACGAGAGGAGTGTTAAGGACAAGGCCGCCGATCCTGGGTGGCCGAGGGGGTCCAGACCCCTCTAAAGCTCATGTGGGACCTCCTATTGTATTTATGAGTATACAATATTTGGCAAATTTGAATGCAATTTGTCTTAAAATCTTCATATATATATACCTTCTGCATCTGAATAAGCCCCTCAAATTTACAGAGAAATCGGCGCCCTTGGTTAAGGGTACGTACGTATCAAAGACCACAAAATAAGTACAATAATTTGGGAATGCAAAACAATGCTTTCCCCATGAGATAGGTGATAAATATATACACCATGGCCATTAAAAGGTTAAAGTGCATTTAAGACAATAGTAATATGAAACTTTAATTAATATAATTTTCCTTGCAGGAAGCCTGTCTTATATCTTGTTGTAAAGATGCAACATGCCTAGTAGGAAATCACCTCCTCGGTTGTATCTTCTGTGTCTGGATACCCTCGTACCTGTTCTCAACGAAGCAAGTAAATGCTTAAGATGGGAAGATCCAAATATCATTGGCCCTATAGATGACGTTCGTGAGTATCAAATAATTATTTTACAGTTGGTCACATTGTGGCAATTAAAAGCATAGTAGCATTTTCTGAAAATTTCAAAATATATTTTAACTTTGGCAGGACTTGCGTTTTACTAAAACTGAAGATGGTAGAAAGTACAGTAGAAACTCGATTAACCGTCGCTCTTTTAACCGCCACTCTCTGTTAGGGATGCGCACGAGACGAGTCGAGACAGAATTTTCCTGACAAAATTCGAGTCGAGACGCAGCTCTTCCAATAGAAAAGAATACACTTTTCGAGTCGAGACATCACTTTTACAGCACATTTTCGAGACGAGACAGCCTCAAATCTTGTCTCGTGCGCATCCCTACTCTCTGTTATCCGTCACTGCTCCGGACAGTACTGTACTTTAAATGTGCCGTAATTGACGCCGTGCGCCGTGCGAGCACGGAATAAAGTGTAAGCGAAATGGACAGAAATAGTCATGCGTCACTTCCGGTCATGCTAGTTTCCACACAAGAACTTGGTACAGTACTGAAACCCTTATGGAGAAAAGCATGGACTTTAAACACTCAAGATGCCATAAATTAAATTCCAAACTGTTATGAATTATTTTCAAGACGAACCTATGTTAATGTAACATGGAAGGAATACGGTTTACTCTGGTCCTGTTCAATCATTATAAGTATTATTCACTTGTATAAGGTTATTTATTTCTTCCAGAACCTTTTAAATCTACTAACTGTAGAGGTTTATGACGATATTTCTATTATCCGTCTATTCGCTTAACCGTCATGGTCTCGGTCCCGAGGGTGACGGTTAATTGAGTTTCTACTGTATTTAAAATACTAAGCATTGTTCCAGATGCTGATACTATTTTTTTTATCCTTGTGTTAATTCGATTACGATTTCCTGAGGGTTTGAGTTGATAAAATATGGTTACTAGTAAGGAGAGGAAAACAATATATATATATATATATATATATATATATATATATATATATATATATATATATATATATATATATATAATATATATAGGGATGCATTCGAGTCGAGTCGAGTCGAGATTTAAGCCTGTCTCGACTCGTCTCGAGAAAATGTTGTCTCGACTCGTGTCTCGACTCGAAAATATGTTTCTGTCTCGACTCGTGTCTCGACTCGACAGTCTCTGTCTCGACTCGACTCGAATTCGAGTCGAGACGTCTCGAAATTCGAGTCGAGACAAAATGTACGAGTTAAAATATACGCACACATCAGCCAGACCATCATGACCACCTACCTAATTGTCAGTATGTCGACTTTTGGCATGGATAAAAACGGCTACACGTCTTGGCATACACGCAATGATCCTTGATAGGTCGCTGGAGAGAGCTCACTCAGGTCACCTAATTCCCGTAAATTCCGGGAAGGGGGCGATGTGTTCTGACGACACGTTCAATCACATCCCACAAGGGACACCACTCAAATGTCCGGCTCCAATTTCAATGAAACTTTTTTTGCTGATAGAAGGCATGTATGCATCATTACTTGTGATGACAAATTTTTGCCATGATGCATGTTTTCTATTTTTTTAAAATAACTTTTAAGAATTGTGATGTGGTTATTAGAGATTACTACAGAAGTCCCTTACTACCCTTTGTAAACGGAGCGTTAATGAAGAAAAGTGAAGAAAAACCATGTGGACACATATAAGTCCTGGGGGGAAGTCGTATGGTAGATATGACCTTGATGGCAGCCATCTTGAAATCCGCCATTTTGAATTAAGGTCAAGTTTTCAAAATGGGAATAGGGTAATATGATACATAATTTCGGGCTAGAATTTAATTAGAAAAATAATGGTGAGGTTAGTTTTAAGATACACCCATTTGGGGGAAAGGCATATTAATTGTTTTTACTTACTGTGTGCGTAAGTCCCTTCTTACTTTCGTCTCAAGACCTGTAAATCGATCGCAACGGCAGAGCCCGGTTTCGCACTAGTGTTTAGAAATCTTTAAACTCACTTGAGGCAATATTTATGGATTATTGTATTGTATTTTGCCTTTAATTAAATTTGAACCCACTTCATGATCTTGTGTAAAGTTTCACTAAAAGAGAATTTCTGTTTTTATGGAGAACGTAAGCATGGCAATTATAAAAGGTGAGTAAGGTGCGTATGTATTTATAAGAAAGTCTTTTGTGGTTCCGCCAACCTATTCTTTAGTTTTTTTTAATACTCATATCTCATAAATAAAAGAGCTATTATAAAATCTCTTACCACTATTCTTTAATACTTATAAAATTTTATTTATTGTAAAAGCACTGGCGAGATATTTCTTATCGCCCACTAAAATTATGGTGGAGCTCCTTCGTGGCTAACGGTTAGCATACTTGCCTTTGGCGTGGGAAACCTGGGCTTGATTCCCGGTGGGAGTTCATGTGGTTCGGATTCCACGTTAATCAGTAGGTCCACGTCTCACATAGCCTCGTTGCTGAACGGGACGTTAAACTCAGAATCAATTCAACTCAAAATTATGGTTTTGACTTTATTATGATGTCATTAGTTTAAACGCCCAACTGCCCAGTAATTATAAACATTGACTACATTATAAAATTGTAATTTGTGACGACTAAAATATCAGAAATTAAAGATTATTCTTTGGGTTTTGGAACATTTTGAACAACGTGAAAAACTGGTACTGCACCGATACAACACACCTTTTGGATTTGTCATAACATGTCTTACATAGCTTTGGTTCGATTCTCAACACGGACTGCAACTACCCGTTAAATTGTGCATCCGAAAGGCACTCTTTGTTAAACCTCGCTTATCACCGCTCATCTTAATAATATATATAACTTCACCGCGAAGCAAATGTTGCATTTCTCTCTTTCATCCTAACACAAAACAAAACTAACCACAGCTGTGACACGAAGGAGCTATTTCGAAAAGAAACAAGCTGTGCTTCATAGAGATGTGTACCAAATGATAGAAGTATAAAGCATTGTTTTCTTTCCTGTTTATTGATATCAGTTGGTGTTCTTAATGAGTTTACTCATTAGTTTAGAAAGAGTATATATGGAATTTGGACATGTGTTGTACGTATTCTCCTGAGAAATTGATGAGACCAGAAAAGTTATAAGGGCAGATGCAATAGGTTTAAGCGCATCTACGTGACTTTATCAAATATTTATTCTCCATAATGGTACCACGCGGAAAACTTGGTATAGGCCTACTTTTATCTTTGCCTCCCTCTGTTAGCTGTTTCGTATCATATATATCGGATGGTTCCTGTGTGCGTGCAGAAATGCAAAAGCACAAGGTAACTTCCTATTTGGTTTGGAAACAACCAAACCCATTTCACGTGTGTGAGAGAAATTGAGCACAGCGAGATCGGGTGTTTACTCACGGTCAGTTCGCAGCAGGAGTCCATGGTAAAAGATTTGGCTATCTCGAAAACACTCGCAAAACCTTACAAATACAAAAGACTGCGCTTCAAAGAAAGTTTAGACACAGATGTTTCAATTTTCTTTTAGCATCTTTCTTCAGCAAAATAGTCGGTTCATTGTATTCGAAAAAGGGAAGGGAGAAAGGGTGAATTTATATTTTATGTGGGGGGTAACGTTGTAAGTAGTATAAACAATACATACCGCTTCCGACTCTGTACTGAAGCACTTCCTTTAGCGGTATATCACTAGATCTATCCTGACCCTCATCCCACCTCAAGTTGTAAAGTAGAAAGGGACAGAAGTATTCAACATGACTGCGCACTTGAGTTTCAGTTCACAATACGAAAACCAGTAAGCAAGTAAACAGTCTTTTGTAGGATCGTGTTTTACTTCTTGAATTTATTTTTGAACATTTCTGTGAATTCAACAACAGAACGCAGTAGAAATACGGACTAGTTTTTACTCCAACCATTACTTTCGCTCCAACCCAGGGATGCCACATTTATGATTTCGTACTAGATTTAGTGATTTTACTATTGCACTAGTGATCTAGTACGTACTTTGGGTAAATAGGCACATTCTAGTGATTTTTTTGCATTTTTTTCTGATGCAGACAAATGAGAAGGAAATGGTTCTTAAAATAAAAGGGAAAAGTATATTGCAGTTCAAAACAAATGTAGAAACCTTAAATTATTTTTTATTTTCCCTCTGACTGAATGAAACCCCTGCTGTATAACGACCTTAGGTAAACAACGGCTATCTTTGGTCCGCTACCTCCTTTTGTTAGCCGACATGAGATGGGTTACTTTTTTTCTGGAAGAAAGTGAAGAAATAATTATCCAGTACATTTACGTTTTGTCAGTCACACAGGCGCAGTCTGTACTTGTTTCCTAACAAATTTTAGCAACATAACATAAATGAAACATATGTACCAGAAAATAGAGGCAGTACAAACGGAAAGTTTCATCTGTGACACATTTGATGAGAAATATAGTTAGATGTCACGTGCAAGCACTCTAAACATGTCCTACCCTTTAATTCTATTCGTATGTTTATGTAGGTGAGACTGAGAAATCAAGAAACAATAATAACTGGTTTTCTTCCAGGGGAAAAATCTAAATGTGAAGGGGTGTTACACTGGGACTTTAATTGCGTCCTTTGTACAAGATTAACAATTAATAGCAATTTTTTCATTTATTTTAGTTCTTGGGGAGAGGAAGATGGAAGCGAACCCTCGTAAGGACCTCTGCAAGAAAACATGAATACTATCCGCCACTGTTTGTTACATTACACAAAATAGTTTTATATATATATATATATATATATATATATATATATATATATATATATATATATTGAGTTTTAGTCAGGGTTTTCATTCTGCAGGGGAGGGGGGGATAGTAATACCTGACGAACATTTTCTATTCTCAGAGTGTTGCAATGATAGCATTTCCTCCATTATAACTTGGCCAAGCTAGTTGCATTATATGTAAGGATTAAGTTAGCCTAAAAAGCTTAAATTTCTATGGCTGTTTTACTCTGTACCTATGTTTCTCATTTTCGGTCTACGGGACTCTGTGTCCGGAAATTTTCGATGGCTTCCAAGTCGGAAAATAAGTGTATCAAAGGCATATATATTATATCTATGGTTATATGAGGCATGGATCTACAGTTTAAAGTGGGATACCGGTAACAACTTCATGAGCTTCCACCGTAAATCGAACCAGAGTCTCACGCGATCAAGGCGTATGTGTTAACCATACAGCCACGAGGAAATTCACATAAGCACACACACATATATATTGTTGAGTTGATTTTGACTTTACCGTCTCTTTCAGCAGCGATGATATATGAAATGTAGACCTACTGATTAACGTGGAATCCGAACTACATGAGCTCGCGCCGGGAATTGAACCTGAGTCTTCCACGACAAAGACGCGTACACTAGCCACGGAGTTCACACACACACACAGAATCAGAGTCCTCACACACCAAGGGTGAAAGCTGTGCCACTGAGTCACAGCAGCCACGAGGCTAGGTCGAGTCCACTTTACGTTCATAGTTTCTTAGTACATAAATGTTACGATTATGAAATAGATTTTCCTTAATGAGCTGCATAAAAACAAAAGCTTTCGAAATGCATTAAACAATTAGCTCGATTTGAGTGTGAACTTAAAGTTATATCAGAGTGTAAATACGGATACGCACCAAAGCTCGAAAATTAATACACTATTTCTGCTATATAGTCACCATGTATCAAGCAATCGTTCAGCTTTCATTTGAGAGGATGGAAATCGAAGGCCCCTGAACAACTATGTTACTAATGTGCGGAATGTATTTATCTTACAGTGAACTGCTTTGATGCCAAGTGGCCTAACTCCAAAATTGAAATTTTCCAGGAGTGAAAGTTGAAGTTCAATATCTCATGAACAATCCATATTTCTTTTATGTTGGGAACCAAAACTATAACTACTGTATGTAGTTCATTGTTTTATAACTTAGTGTTTACAAAAATCCTTTTAAAAAATACCTATTCATAGAAGTGAATGGTACTTATCTGTACTAGTTCTTGGCATCCAAGCAGTCCATTTATTGTAATACTAGCTTAATATACCCATTCTTCGCATGGGGGCTGTATTTGGAAATCAACACCTGTGGAAGTATCACCATTCATTTCAGTGACCGCGAAAACTATGGATTTGACACTAGTATCAATCAATATGGGCTATTTATACATGTCTCGGTATTCCTCACCCGCTGACATCCGGCCCGCATACAGTAGTAGCTGAATTTGCAAGTCATCGCTGATGGAAGTGTCACCATTGATCTCAGCGACCGTGAAAACTATGGATTTGACACTAATGTCGATCAATTTGGATTACTTTTACTACATGTCTAGCTAAACGCCCCCCTGAGACCCCCTGGTTCCAATTTTGACACAAACGCTTCGCCTTAGACTGGGACCTGGACCAAGGTATCCGTGACCAAAATTTGGTAACTCTCGGTCAACTTGTCTGGTCCCCAGGTCGGTCCCAGTAAACGTCCCCCGCGAGACCCCCTGGTTCGAAATAAAAAAAACGCTTCGTCTTGATCTGGGGCCTGGACTAAGGTACCCGTGACCAAATTTTGGGAACTCTCGGTCCACTCGTCTGGTCCCCAGGTCGCACACAGACAGACAGACAAACACACAAACAAACTCTTTATTTTATTTATATTAGATAAGATATGCTATGTAAAATAGTCTCGTATCATAATATGTGATTTACAACAAATGTTACATTATATATTATCCGTAGCTCGTGATATGCTGCAACATATTAAAGCCTCAGAATAGTTGGGCAAGCGAATAATCCAGAAGTTACGTAACCCTATTGAGTTCATGGGTACGAAAACACAATAATTATAACTATGCTAAATTACTATAGACTACCAACTGCTCATTCAGAGAATTTATGAAGTTCACTTTATCGCAATAGTTTTATACAAACTAGATTTAGACTACGGATAATAGTTTTATACAAACTAGATAATCAATTATTATTATTATTATTATTATTATTATTATTATTATTATTATTATTATATTTGCAGTACAACCAAATACTGTTAGTTCTAATTAACTGAATTGAGCTGAAAATTAAATCTTGATCTTTAAAGATTAACTATTAATTTTATGCGTTCTGTACCTTTCTGAAGGAATAAAAGCTGGAATTGGTTTCAAGGCTGTTTCTGAGTGAATACTTTCTTCAAAATAATATTAAAAATTATAGAAAGATTTTCGAGACATTCGAGTCGAGTCGAGATTTTTAAGAGCCGTCTCGACTCGACTCGTGTCTCGACTCGAAAATTCGAGTCGAGAAATACGTTTGTCTCGACTCGTCTCGAATTTTACAAAGTGTGTCTCGACTCGAATCTCGACTCGAATTCGAGTCGAGTCGAGTCGAGATTCGAGACATGTCTCGACTCGAGCGCATCCCTAAATATATATATATATATATATATATATATATATATATATATATATATATATATATATATATATATATATTTTTTTTTTTGCTCGTAAATTACAGGTAAAAGTCCGCTGAAACTCTGCTAAAATGCAGTTATGGTAACTTATAGAATATAGTACATATTGATATGCAAAAGACCTATTTGTTTCTAAAGGTAAATAATGGTACGTCTACAAAGCAAACATCAGCATTGTTAAACCTAAGATGCCTACAGGTAGGGCAGAAACCTGGAACCTGAAACGTACGAACTTTATACAATGTGAACATACTGGGCTTAAGTGAGATGGCCAGGAAAAGATGAGATAGTATCGGGAAATTACACAATATTCCATTCGGGTGGCGTTAAGATCGGAAAATGGTATCGCGATAGCAACGAAGAATGAAATACTAAGAAGAATAGCCAAAGTAGGACCGCTTCATGTTTATAAAACTAACTGCAAAACCAATGGATATTCTAATAATACAAGTGTATATGCCTACTACTGACTATTATGTCAATGAAGGATAAGTAACATATCGCGAGATTAGTAACATATTCCATCAGGAGGGAAGAGGTAAGGTAAAAATCATAATAATGAGGGACTTCAACAGTGTAGTAGAAGGAGCTGCAAATAAGGTAGTGGGACGTTTTGGAATAAAGAAAGCTAAACTAATTAACCCTATGGCCTATGGAACCCGAAGGTTCAATGCTGCGTTCAAAAAAGCTCTCCATTGACCTCAATCTTTAGCCAACTGGATCCAGTTTCTACTTTGTATTCCTATTTCTGCGAGATTCATCTTATATTGACCTCCCAGCTGCGCCTAGGTCTTCCTATTGGTCGTTTTCCGATTGGTCTTCCAGTTAAGACTTTGAAAGAGTTCCTACTTTCTTACACCCTGGCTACATAACCTGCCCACTTGAGCCTCCGAGACTTGATGGCCCTAACAATGTTAAGTAAACAGTATAAATTATGTAGTTCCTCGTCATGAAGTTTCCACCATTCCCCATTCCCGTTCCTCGTGGGTCAGAATATTAGTCTCAGGATCTTATTCTCAAATATTTTCAGTCTATGTTCTTCCCTCAAAGTAAGCGACTAATTTTCATAACTATACAGCACAACAGGCATATTATCGTTTTAAAGTTTTAAACTTCAAATTCCTCGACAGAAATCGGGACGAAGAAAGATTTTGAACTGAATTATACCACGAATTTCCTGCTTTAAGTCGACATTTAATTTCTTCGTGAATATAATTTTCATATGTTAATATTGATCCTAGATATCTGAAAATATGCACTTTATCAAAAATATTATTTGATATTTTAACACATACACAATTTACCGTATTACGATCGCGACAAACTTCCATGTACTTAGTTTTCTCGGCATTTCTTTCTAAACTCATGTCCGTGCATGCGTTTAATAAAACCTCCGCATTTCTTTCTATTGTTCTCCTATCATCCCCCATTAAATTTACATCATCAGCATAAGCCATAGCCTGGTGAATAACGTTCAACTCTAGGCCCTAGTTGCTGTCTTTGATTTTCCTTATAGCGTATTCCAGGACAAAGTTGAATAACAATGGCGACAACGCATCCCCTTGTTTCAGGCCATTCTCGATTTGAAAGCTCGTTAACAAAAGTTTTCCTATCCGGACTTTACTTAGATTCATTTAAACATATCTTCACTAGTCTAATTAGATTTTTCGGTATTCCAAATTCTGTAAGAATGTTGTACAATTTCTCTCGTAACCGAGTAGAAAGCCGTTCTGAAATTAATAAATACTTGATGTACCGGGGTATTGTATTTCCACTTCTTTTCGAGTATTTGTTGAATGGTAAATACTTGGTCGATAGTTGATCGATTTCGTCTAAATCCGCACTGATAATTTCCAATAATTTCATCTGCATCTGGGGTCAATCTTACTAATAGAATGTTTGAAAGAATTTTATAGGATGTTGACAGAAGAGAAATGAATCGATAATTATTACAGTCAGGTTTGTCGCCTTTCTTGTGAATTGGAACAATGATTGATTCTTTCCAGTCTCGTGGAAATTTTTCCATTTTTCAGACAAGGAGAATAAGTTCGTGCATCTTGTTCCACAATTTTTTTGCCTGCAGCCAAAATTAACTCAGCCGGAATTTCATCTACACCCGGCGATTTATGTTTAATTTCTTTATAGTGATTTCTACTTCTATTCGGTTAGGTTCTAGAATATACGGTTCTGCGGTGTGTATTTCCCTTTCTCCACGCACATTAGTTTTTGACTGCGTGTTAAGCAAATCGTCAAAGAAATCTTTTCATCTATTTAAGATGATATCTGTATCAGTAAGTACTGTTCCGTTAGCTTTCTTTAATATATAAGTACTAGGTTAATAGCCTTCAACAAATCCGTTGATCCGCTTATACATATCCCAAATGTGCTTTTTTTTTGTACTATTACCTTCAAGTTCCTTAATTTTAGCTTTCAAAAAGTCGCGTTTCTTTGTTCTAAAAATTTTGGAAGTTTCCCGCCTGATGTCAACGAAATTTTGCGTAGTTATTTCATTCAGGGTTTGTAGCCAACGTAATTTTGCTTGTTTTCTCATTTCTGCTAGTTTAATGCATTCCTGGTCGAACCATGGTTTGTTCCTACGTAATTCCGCGCATCCCAATTTTTCTTTTGCTGAAATTTTGATGCTATCTCTAATTTCAATCCAAGTATCCTCAACACTAGTGCACTCCGAATCTTCTAAAACCGAGAATCTATTCGAAACTTCAATCTGGTATTCCACTCTTACCTGTCTCTTTTCTAATTTCTTTAAATTTATTCTCTCCGTTTTTAGACATTGAATATTTGCTTTATTCAACGATAATCTTTCCCTTATTATCGCTGCTATCAGGTAGTGATCAGTGTCACAATCAGCCCTTCTAACAACCGAACATCAATTATACTAGATCGTCTTCTTCTATCTACTAAACAGTGATCAATTTGATTATGTGTTTCTCCGTTTGCTGAGGTAAAAGTGTATTTATGAACGTCACGGTGCGGGAATTTTCTAATAGGACCATTTGGAATAGGTAGAAGAAAGGCACTGTACCAATGCTTATCGACTGCCGTAGGCAGCATATGGTAGTGATGAATACCTGCTTTAAGTCTTCATCTCGGCAAAATTAAAATACCGCTAGTTTTACAGTAATTATGTGATATCTTCAAACAGATAAAAGATAATTGAAATATGGAACAAGAGCGCCCTAGACAATATTATTTTGTGTGAGGTACCGTTATCACAAGTCACCTAGTGGCTTTCCGTTTAAAGCTGTTTAGAAACGCGAAAATAAATGCCGATTCTCAAACTGGCTCGAAATCGAAAGCAGATAAGTGAGTCATGATAACGGTTTCTCATGTAAAATAATATTGTCTATGGCGCTCTTGTTCCACATTTCGATTATCTCTTATCTATTCGAAGATATCGCATAAGTACTGTAAAATTAGCGGTATTTTAATTTCGCCGGGATGAAGACTCTTAACAGAAAAATCAAGCCGTATACGTGGAAAAGTCCAGGAAATAAGAATCACTACTTACCAAATTGATTATATCCTTATTAAGTAGCGATTCAAAAATAGTGTACGAGACGTGAAGACACTACCTGGAGCGGACACTTGTTCTGATCACAATCTCGTAGTGGTAGAAATGCAAACCTGGTTTAATTCAATTAAGAAAAATGGAAGGAGAAATCAAAAATGGATGTTAGAGCGACTAAGAAGTATGGGCAGTGAAGTGAAACAAGAGATTGAAAAAATTCTGTGCAGTGAATGATATGGTAGGCAATATAGGGAATAGTTGCGGAAAAAGTTAAACAGATTCTACTTGACACACTCCGCAATAACACGGACAAGCAGTTACGAATTAGTACTGGTTCTGTTGTGGAGTTGTCAGTTGTGGACCTCCTACACCAGGCCTACGGCTGATGTCTCCAGTGTCAATAAACTGTTTCCACAACCTAGACATGACTCTTTGTCGCACATAGATGGCTCGTGCTACTGCTTTCTGTGTGTCGCCTTTTGCCAAGCGCCCGATAGTCCAGCCTTTGGTAAAAACATCCAAATGACGTCTTTGTGCCATGTTCCATTAATCTATTGCCACATTCAACTCAGCAGTATCCAGTGGTGCTATTCGGCCGGTTCACTAGTACCGGTTGCTAAAATATTTCGAGTTCGCAGAACCGTTTGTTATACCCTTTCTCAATCTCACACACACGCATGATCTAGTCAAGATTGAAAGAAAGATGCCATGTCATGTGAAAGAAATGACTTTATACACTTGAAATACTATTTCATGACTTTGATTCCTTAAATCCTAAGCTCCGAAATCTCTTATGGTTATGATGTAGGATGCCATAAACTTATCATCATGATTTACTAACAACATGAAATAATTGGAATTTTGACAAATTATAGTACGATACGTTATTTCTATATTTTTGTATTTCTATTAGCATATCAATTGTGCATATTGCAAAGCTGGAAGGGAAAGCTTGTTGAATACAAATTTTTCACAGCCAAAAACAATATAATCTATTTAAAGAACCTTGCTTTGCTCTGTACATACCACAATATTAATTGCAGGGTGGGAGAACGGTAACTTTTATTTTAATTATCTTTGTTTTTAGAAATTCTTATAGCTACAGCATTAAACATATGATCTCTCAGAACAAGATATAAGTGTTTATTTCTTAATCTCAAATATTCAGATATGAAGAATGAGAACTGGGATCAAATAAGTGAAGTGGTGTGGGTTATTTATATTTGAAACACATACATACCATTATCAACAATTGTCGATCCATTGTTAGGTGAAGATATTTCCAATACTTTTTGACAACCATCTATCTTGGAAAAATTGTTTCTAAGGTATTCTCTGTGCTACATAATTTCGTCACAACAATTTGTATTAGGATGCTGTGTACGTCGCCATTTGTCACTTGTGGTACTAAGTAAAAAAATTGCTTTTGTCTACCTTGTATAGTTTGTTCCGTAAGAGAATTATAACTATCTACCTATTCATCTATTGTCTCTCTCACAGTCAGATAAATGATTATTATCTCTCACAGTGGCGTATTTACGATTTTGTTTCGGGAGGGGCTTTGCTAACTTTCGGGGGGGCCTTACCTGAAAATGTGAAAATTCAGCAAGATATTTCATATACTTCACTGTAGTATGTAAGATTTCGGGGGGGCTTAAGCCCGGAAGCCCCCCTAAATACGCCACTGATCTCTCACATAGGCCTATCTATATATAAAAATGATAATGACTATGTAAGTACTTAATTACTCCTGAACCAAGCAACCAATCTCGATCAAGTTTCCAGCGTAGATGAGGTTCAGATTTGTCGTGTTTTTTATCATTTCACTTTGATAGTGGAGGGGGAGGAAGAGGGGATATATATATAAAAATTTAAAATGACCAATATTAGTGTCGAATCCATAGTTTTCGGGGATGCTGAGATGAACAGTGACACTTCCGATACCGTTTAAATGCAAATTTAGCCCCGAAACGTCGGGGTGCGAGATATATATGATCGAAAATGAGTGATATTAGTGTTGAATCCATAGTTTTTGGGGCGCTGAGATGAACAGTGACACTTCCAGATGTCGTTTAAATCCCAGTTCACTCCCATTAGTACTCCTAAGAGGGGATGGTAATATGTAAAAAATAAGTGAAATTGACTGAAATTTCATAGCTTTCAAGCTCCCTAAGTTGATTTACGTCCAAAATTAAAAGGATTGTCCGTGTGCGAAGAACGAGTGTTCTGCCTATATATATACATATATATATGCAAATATATATATATATATATATATATATATATATATATATATATATATATGTGTGTGTGTGTGTGTGTTCGTGTGTGCAGAACCGGTTGTTATAAACTATAGGCCTAATAGCAGCACTAGCAGTACCCTCCTCTCACTACAACACTCCACCCACTGCACACACGGAATGCACCTATTTCGAATCGAAGTACCAGTCTCCGAGCTCTTCCCATAGGGGCCTAGGGGGACGTTTGTCAGAGTCTGTTCAATGTTGATCACAAACAATACATTCCATTCACCACATTTTCTGTGCTCGCCTTGCCCTTCCCGGACTTTACCTATAACTTCTTGCATTATGCGTAAGTTTTGTATATACACTTGTGTAGGTTCCATTTGCGACTTGATTCCTCAACAACAACCAGAAGTGATTGAAATGAAATATCAATTCCGGTATTAATATTGGTTTCTGTAGATTCGAAACGGAAATAGAAGGAGACCAGGATATTCTGTGATGGAATTCCGAATCCTACAACAAATTTCAAAACAGCTTTATTATTCTACTAAAGCTGAGATGAATAAAAACCAGTACAACTTCCGGTAGCCTTCTACTTTGTACGAGAGATTATGAGAGAGAGCGAAAAATTATTGGTTAAGTAAATTCATCGTAGGTTATGCAGACTCTATTTCTCACATTACACCTCTATTCGAACCGGATGTTATAATGTACTACTTCTGGTTTCAATATAGTTTGAAAATCTTCCGTAGTTTCACAATGAGAAATGACAATCACTTTATTTTTGTTTAGTGTAGTGATTTTATTTGCGGTTTATTTTATTTATTACTAGCGTCAATTACCCACTTCGCTCGGTTAAAATAAGTAAATTTTTTAAATATGTTTCGTCAGACAGCCACTTTTTGCTGCTACTGGAGCACTCTCTCATATCGATCATTTTAGATAATTTTTATATATCTCCTCCTCCTCCTCCAAGTTGCGGGGCTGAATTTGGATTTAAATGGCATCGAAAGTGTCACTGTTTATCTCAGCGACCCCAAAAAGTATGGATTTGACATTAATGTAGGTCATTTTTGATAATTTTTCTATACCTTTCTCTCCCTCCCAGAAATTGCGGACCTGGATTTAAACAGCATCGTAAATGTTACTATTCTCAGCAACCCCTAAAACTATGGATTTGACACTAATGTAGGTCATTATAGATCTTTTATTTCCCCTCTTCCTGCTCAAAGGTGTACTGTCAAGGTGAAATTAAACATTCCAGGCGTGGACCTTATCCATGTTGTAAATTTGATCGAGATTGGTTCAAAAGTTATTAAGTAGCAAACATAGTCGCTTTTATTTTCATATAAGTAATAGATTATTGTTTTTTCGGGAATAATTCGAATAATGTTTTGAATTCACCTGTGGAAGCTCGAGCATCAAATGTAAAAAGTTTTAGATGATGTGAATATCTAAATTTGTTTTTTAATTATTTGAATTTTGTACCACTTGCTATAAATTTTGAACGTTAAAAAGACGAACACAAGGTGTACCGTTGCAGTGAGCAACAATAGTTTGGTGGAAATGGAGAAAGACAATCCCTTAGAACAAATGTAATTTAAACTCTCAGAAGATACTGAATTACGAAGATAGCGGGTTCAACGTTGTAGGCGTAATGGAAAATGGAATCTAGATTCGTGCAAAGTTTGAAACATTTTGTTTCCAGTGACTTCCAAAGAGACCTGTAAAACAAACTATTAGGACTTCCTGTCGTTATGAAGGAAAAGAAAACGCCGTACCGTCAGTTAATTTGGAGTTTGTTTAAAGGTTTGTGTAAAGAAAGAGTACTATCTGAAATCGGAGCGAAAACAAAAGATACCACAGATAATAGAAACATTATTACAACATTAAAGCAGGTCATTATTCTACGTAGTAAATTACATACAGTTAATTAAGTTCGTATGCAAATAATAAATTTATTTGTTACTAAAACATAACAATACACTGAGCAAGGCTATGTGATAATATGTAACAAAACACAAAATCACGTAACGGTTTCGACACAATAACTATGTCTTCATCAGACTACCACTCCTTCTGTCTGTTTGGGAGTTGGTCACTTCGTATATACTCTCCTGAGATCAACTTTTAATTAGGCTCTGCCCCTTCATTAAAAAGTAACACTTGTGTGATTTTCACTTTCACTTTTTAGCTGCACACGTGTCCAAGTAAAAGTTTACTTTTTTCTCCCTGGATACATTGTGCCTTTAATAATCCATATTTTCCTTATTAGTTTGTTCTCTTTTTCTTTCTTCTTCCTTTTCATTTCCTCTCCTTTAAGCATAATCTTCTCCCACTCTTTATTTATCGAGAATACTGCATTCCAATTCATAACATTGTCTCCTGCCTTCATAGTCTTCCTGGCTTCTTTCCATTATCTGACCAAAGTTCTCTTCTCGACTTCTAGGACCTCTGCTCCTTCCCGACCTATTCTGTGGATTGTCTCTTTCTGGTGCTTATACATCGCATTGTTACAGGTATTTTTACATCATCCTTGTGCTGTTTTAGCCTTTCTTCCATCTTCTTCTTTGTTTCTCCTATGTAAATTTTGTTACACTCTGCGCATCCTACTCTATATATTACCTCTTTTTCGCTTTTGTCCGCTATTGCTTTTGTCTTGATTTTCCTGACCAATTCAATTATTCTGCTTCCTCCTTTCCTGTACTTCCTTATTCCTGCTTTCCGAAGCATTCTCTTTATCTTCTCTGTTTCTTTGCCTAGACTTTCTATTCCAAACCATTTTTTGTTCTTGTTTTCTTCTGCTGGGATCTGCTTGCAAGAAGTAACGTCCAGAGGATTAAGAATCAATAAGAAAGGGGTAGATTGCAGGATCACTAGATGGAAAAAGCTACTTAAGAAAATGGAGAAGGAATTAATTTGGAACGAGATAAGAAGGAAGAATAGGGAAATAAACGAGATAAAGGACAGAAATAAGAGCAAAAGAGAAGAAATAGAAGAAAGTTTGTGTATTTTTACAAGAGAGTTTACGATGAAGAACATGAAAGTGTGTGAGTAAAAGTTAAAAGAAAAGAAAAAGAGAAATTAAGAGAGAAAGGTAAAAGTATTGGCTGGAAACTAGAAGACACAATAGACGAGAAAAGAGTGGTAATCACAGGAGATATTGAGATTACTGAAGAAGAGAAGCAGTTTTTAAGTCTAGGATATAAATTCAGAATAATCAAAGAAGAGGTGGATAAGGAAGAAGCGGTTTATCACACAGAAGAAGCACTTGAGGAAATAAAAGATGAAGAAGATAGGAACAGAATTCGGAGGAAACTAGTAAATATCAGTGGCGGCTGGTACTATATGTTGCATGGTTGTGCAACCGGAAATTTTTTAATACTAAAGATATTTTTAGGTATTAAAGTAGTGTATCAGTAAAAAATAAACCTTTGCTCTTGAGCGCAAGACAGCATTGATGCATTTCTTAAAAAACTGAATTTAAAAAGCTGAAAGAAAGATATAGATTTACATTTCTAGTTGCAGCGAACGTTGCCACTGGAAGCAGTAACGTTGAGCATACAGCGGCGAGCGCCTATCTCTTAACATGGGGTGCCTGGTTACAGTTGCAGCTCGTTCCGCAACTGATGTATCGTCAGCTTCTGTAATAGTTACGAATTTCTCCGCTTGGCAGCGCTTGACTCAATTGATAGGGTAACATACAGACGGTTGGAAACAGCGGTGCCAGATCTAGCATAATGATGCTAGATCTAGCATAATTTGCATGTCTTTAACACCTAGCATCTTGCTTTTAGCATCCTGCCCAAATCTAGCATAATTTCAGCAAGTTGATCAAAAAGCCACACAACCTGGAGATGAGAAAGAAGTTGGTCGTAGGAAGAAAAAGAGCAGCAGAAATGTATCCTCTCCCATTGATTTATGCAGTCGGCAAACCATACAGGTAGTCTTATTGTTCGAAGCAAATTCGAAACGTGGAATGTCATCCCTTTACCGATGCCTTTGGAGAAGGGGCGTGAGAGTAAAAACAATTTAGTGTTTCTGAAAACGAGTTAGAAAACGAGCTTTTTAAATGTTAATGAAATTGATGCATCACAGGAAAACCAGACATAGTCAAAAATTAAAAAAAGTCAGAAGATACAAAAAGACCCTCTAGTTTCCAGAAGTTTTAATGTTTGTGTTGGAACTTCAATCTTTGTTTATTTGTTTGAATTAGGTTAGTAGAAACAGAAAAAAAAAAAAAAAACAGAAAGGCTTTTCTACATCCTGAGTTGTTATCTTTAATGTTAGAGATTTTTTCTTTCAAAACTCCTGAATTAGTAAGTATCAGAATCTAGCATAATTTCGATCAGGTTTTGGAATAATTCTGAGCTGTGAGTCTGACAACGCTGCTTGCAAGAAAGAAGTTATTCACAAAACAAACTCGCAAAGAACAAATACGCGTCTGGTGGTATTATTGTTTCTTTCTTTCTTAATATCAGGGGACTTTTGCCCTCCCAAAGTTGGGTGGTTTTGGTTCTAAATATTCATTATGATTAAAACAGAGGAATTATCAAGATACAAAATAATTCTGTATTTTAATTTTGTGCTCGTATCGGTGCAGTTTTGAAGAATGTTTACTGTCTCAAGAACTGTCCCTATCGGTTCTGTTTCAAGCTAGATGTTTTCCTTTTTCCTGGAAGGGGGGGGGGGTATTGTCATATTACCAGCCATAAAATCAAGAGATTCCAACATGGAACACCAGGAAGTATGTCTAATGAAAAACTGAAGTATAAATGTAGTCAACGGGACTTATTACTGTATTTATGATATTTCTTCCCACTCCACCCACTTACGTAATTTGTAATTAATTTCTCATCAATACTTTTTAGGGCCATATGCTAAAGAAGATAATGAGAATGAATGAAATGTTGGAATGAAGAAAGTGGGAGTACACGGTGTTCGTCCAACACGAAGCCCACTTGACGCGACCTGGGATCGAATCAGGGGCCGCAAGTAATTTAGAATATAGGAAATAATTTGTGACACTGAAAGAATAATAATCTTACAATGCACAGAAGTATACATATTATTTTTGTGTTTAAGAGGTTGTTTGGTTTTGTTTTCACAAAATTTCTCCACTTTGAAACATCGTTAGAGTTAAGAACTGAAATAAAGAAGACACAATAGTCAAACATACATATAATATGATGTACAGAATGAATAGTAAACCAAATCAAATCAAATGAACATTGATAATAGCAGAAATATCTAGTCCTTGCAATCGCAGTTCGTTCTTTATTTCTATTTTGAGATATATACCTACCATTCCCAAAAGAGAAATTCCTATATTCGAGATATTTTCAGCATCAAATTCAGTGATTTCGAATTCACGGTTAATTCCCATCGATTGAAAACTAATAAATCATTCCAAATATTAATATTTAGTAAATCATGTCTCGAAGGAGAAAAAGTCCTACCACTGGTCTATTTCCTAGCTCTGTGTCTTTCACGCACATGATCCCGTGTTCGATTTCCGGCGAAAAGCATAAAAATAATCTCAAATCATTCTCTTTCAATAATCATCTGTCTTCTTTGGCCTAATTTGTTGGAATGTTAAACTATTTTTTTTATGATTATTTCGAAGGAAAACATCTTAGATTTTATGCTTCTTTATAATAGAACAGCAGACAAAAATACGTGGTTACTGAAAATGGACCTTTTGTACTTTATATTCATACAAAGAAATGCTAACAAAATGCGTATTGTCGGAGGAGAGACGTGTTTCTGTACTCTAAAGAGAATAAAACGGAAAATATTTGTGGTAGCGATGCTTTTTATTCAGAAAAAACTTGGCGAGCAGCATTTCAGATTTGAATGCAGTCATAGAAAAATTTGAAGCTCGAAAAGAACGAAGAAAGACCTTTTATTTTAAAATAATACGTAGTTTATTTACTTAAATAATTTTTGTGTAACTGCTTGCTTGAATATATGCAATATCCTTGCTTTTGTCTTCTTTTGTGGTTAACGCCATCATTCATGGCTTACAGCACATACTATATATTCGATTTATCTCTTGTTCAATAACACGAGTATAGAAGTTTTGTACCTGGGTATATAAGTAGTTTATGAATGTACATTGATACTGGTTGTTTCAAACAAAGAAAATAGCATATATTAAATCAATATCAGAGAATACACTTTAATCAATAAATATACAAATATAGCTTAAAAAGACTTTCCTCTTCATATTTCCTGAATATGTTTTGGATAAAACTCCAGAACGCTGGGGAAGGGAAACACTTGCGCGTATCTACATACCTTTGATATTGCAACCAGTGCTTCTACAGACTACGAACCGCTACCGCTAAATATAGTAAATAACAAATCAAGAAGACAAAGAGGCAATCTGAATGACAAAGAGAAAATAAGAACGAAAAGGATAAGAACCAGAAAGGACATACTAGTGGAACAGGCAGACAAAGGGGATGCTATAGTTGTGATGGATAAAGTATGGTATGAAGAAAAACTTGGAGATCTGAAAGACGAAATATTCGAAGATGTGGCGGATAAACGACAAGAAGAAGAGATAAAGGAAAAGATTATAGAGGACTGCAAAACGAAAGGGTTCAAGAAGTTAGTGAGAGAAGAAGGAAAATTGCGTAGGGTGAAAGGATTTACAAAAATTCACAAAGAAGTGGTGAAATTGAGTCCAGTGCTTAACTGCAGGTATAATATGTTAGAACTGTTTTAGAAAATGCTTAAGAGAATAGCCGAGGCAGTAAGAGAAGGACAGGAAAGTAGGAGAGTAGATAATGCGCAAGAGGTTAAGAGGATGATAGATAGATTAGGAAGAAGAAAGAAGAGCACAGTGATATTTAGCTTGGATGTTAAGAGTATGTTCCCGAGTCTTAAGAGAAAAGAAATATTGAGAATAATAGAAGAGGAAGTGGGTGAAAAGAGAATAGAAAACTGGGTAAGGAGGTAAGAAAGGATTAGAGGCATTGTGGGAGAATGGATACTGTATAATCAGAGACAGGATTGTTAAAATGAAGGAAGGATTTAATATAGGATCTTGTTTGAGTTCAGTACTATCAGATATAATAATGAATCGATGGGATAAGGAGACAATAGAGGAGGAGAAAGACTGCTTCTTTTTTGCCGTTATGTGGATGACTGTTTAGTAATATGGAAGGGAACGAAAAGGCAGCTGGATAAATTCATAAGAGACGTGGAAGATGAAAAAAAGGGATTAGACTAGAAAATGAAATAGAAGTAGATAAGGAGATAAACTATTTAGATATGAAAATGAAGAAGTCAGAAGGAGGGGAGTTTATTACATCCTGGTACCAAAAAGAGTGTGCAGCGGGAGTATATTGCCACAAACGAAGTGATGCGAATGCGGGCACAAAGAAGCATTTCATAGAAAAACTTGGACGAAAAAGTAGGGACCTAAACACAAATGAAGAACGGATGAAAAGGGATTTAAAGAAGGTCTGGACACAACTAAGGAGAAATGGATACAACGAAGAGGAGAGGATGACAAGAAACATGGCAAGATAGAGCAAGAAAGAGGAAGAGGACATGAACAAAAATAGTTTTGAATAAAAAGCCTAGGCAAAGAAACAGAGAAGATAAAGAGAATGCTTCGGAAAGCAGGAATAAGAACGTACAGGAAGGGAGGAAGCAGAATAATTGAATTGGTCAGGAAAACCAAGAGAAAAGCAATAGCGGACAAAAGCGAAAAACAGATAATATATAGAGTAGGATGCGCAGAGTGTAACAAAATTTACATAGGAGAAACAAAGAAGAAGATGGAAGAAAGGCTAAAACAGCACAAGGATGATGTAAGATTGAAAAGGGATAACAATGCGATATATAAACATCAGAAAGAGACAAACCACAGAATAGGTCGGGAAGAAGCAGAGGTCATAGGAGTAGAGAGGAGAACTTTGGTGAGAAAATGGAAAGAAGCCAGGAAGACTATGAAGGCAGCAGACAATGTTATGAATTGGAATGCAGTATTCTCGATAAATAAAGAGTGGGAGAAGATTATGCTTAAAGAAGAGGAAATGAAAAGGAAGAAGAAAGAAAAAAGAGAACAAACTAATAAGGAAAATATGGATTATTAAAGGCACAATGTATCCAGGGAGAAATGAGTAAACTTTTAATTGGACACGCGTGCAGCTAAAAAGTGAAAGTGAAAATCACACAAGTGTTATTTTTTAACGAAGGGGCGAAGCCTAATTAAAAGTTGATCTCCGGAGAATATATAAGAGATGACCAACTCCCAAACGGCCAGAAGGAGTGGAAGTGTGATGAAGACATAGTTATTGTGTCTAAACCGTTACGTGACTTTTTTTTTTTTTTTTAACATATTATCACATAGCCTTGCACAGTGTATTCTTGTGTTTTGGTACAAAATGGATATAGGGCTTTATAGAATAGTTATTTGTTACGTTGTAATCTTAATTTGTTGTAGAATATGTTAAGCAGAATAAACGACAAATTTTGTGCGCTCCCCTATAGGTGACGTTATAGCAGGATAATTTATGATCGAGTAGCCATGATATCTGACAACCTGTTTTCTCTTGTTTTTTTTTTTTTTTAATGCTTGCGCCACGAAAGCGTCCATTGTAATCATTTATAACATTCTGTTGCTTTGTTTATTTCCTCTGTACAATCCTCCACGTTTCTGTGAACAGTTGGGCTAATACTTGCATAATGGAAGTAATTAACAATATTAGTGCATGTAATCAATTCTGGAAGCACAAATAAGTGTTAGTGAAAAAAACTGGTGACAGAGAATGTAGGAAGATTCGAAATAACTAAAATACGGTAAGGCGTGCAAATTTCTTACATTTGTTTACCATCTACCGTCAATAATAGTAGATATAAAGAACTTTCCACCGCACCAGTAAACTGTTCATATGATGTGCACTAAAGCTTTCTTATCTGCTGTTGTTCGTATTTCGCATAGATCTTTCCACAAAATATGCATGCCGGCAGTGTTGCCAGACAGGAAAGCAAAATTACACACGCCTTCTGTCCAAATTGCACAATTTTACACACAAGCTGGAAGACAGTGCACACAACATTACACAATATATAATTACGACGTACATACCTATACGTACACTCATGTCCAAAATGATTGTCACATACCTATAATAGGCTTGTTGTGCGAATATATTTGGATAATGATATCGCAGGGTACATTTAACACTCTTACTATGTGTATAATCGGCAGAGACATATATGTGGTGTGAAGTATCTGTCTATTGGAAATGAAGTGACTGTGTATTTGATATAAAGAAGCATGAACTTTTGGAAACTTATTGAAGAAAACTTTGACTAGAAGTGTACATTCTCAGACACCTGTTGTAAATGCATATTTGTTAAATAAACTCGACTAGCTTCCTTCTTTCCTTTCCGCATACCTTCGAGCACAGCCTGATACTTCCCGATTAAGTCATCATTCTTGAGTTGGACAAAACTAGGAGGAACAGAACAACAAGGGGTATTCGACACGCGATCTAGAGAGGTGCAGGATCATCGGAGAGAAACGGATCCCACCATTGGAGGACCACCGACTCCAAGTCAAAGAGTACCATTCTGACGGTTCATCGCCGCAGACACCTTCAAGTTTGTCATCAGAGTAGTAGAATGAAGATGTAGAAGGACATTATCGTAAGACGCTTATCGACGCCCCTTGCAGACCAAAAGGATTAAGACTCAGATGTTGACTGTCACCAGCTAATCCAGACTTCTCCAGATATTCATTCCAGATGACCAGGACGACACCAGCTTCATTGGATATGTCAGGCTAGTGCTCATTCCTATTCTTTAATTACAACCTTTCTCTTTCTCTCACCCTTTTCCCCAACTAGTCATTTTCTAAATTAAAAACATTTGAATTTTATTTAAATTCAACCACAATTTTACAGTTAAGTACCGTGTTGTGCATCAGTTCCATCCCCATTTGATTGCATTTATTCACTTCATATTCTGAGCTATAACTGATGACACAGCACCGGCACATGGTGGAGATGTTGTGAGGCTTACGCCTTTGTTACGATCCTAAAATTTTGATAAATTTCGATTCTAAATATTCGGTAGATGCTTAAGATCCCAAATTTTGAGTAATTTGTACTGTGTAATTTTAGTTTGTCGAGAGAAATTAAGTAGAGTTATTTTTAACCCACCCGCCCACCCTCGCTACTTTATTCATTTGCTCTGTTAGAGTAATTTTTTTTCTGTTTCTTAATCGAATGATAAATGGGTGAGAAGAGAAATTTTTGCCAAGTTATTATATTTTGTTTTTCTTTGTGTTATTTACATTTTGGTGTTGGATATATATACATAGTAGTGTAAGATATTTATCTCAAGTGTGATTTTGAAAATAGATATAATGGAGAATACTAGTATTATGTCTTCTGCTATAGATCGTTTAGTAGAACCCCCCAAATTTTCCGGCAAATTGAACGAGTCAGTTCAGTCGTTTTTTAGTCATTTTGAGGATTTTTCTGTCCTTCGTAACCTACGTGATGTACAGAAACGTCATTTGTTGCCGTATTGTTTAGAAAACGGGGCTCGTGCTTATCTGCTAGCTTTACAATCGACCGCAGAATATGATAATTTCATGTATGTACAGATTAAGAAGAAATTAATAGAGGCTTATGAAGATAATATAGTTTCACAAGTTTTAGAGCAAGAAATGAGAAATAGGGAGCAGTTAGATTCTGAATCTGTCCTAGATTACATTTTTCATAAATGGAAATTAATACTCGAGTACAATCCGAAGATGCCAGTGACCGAACAAATTAACTTGATAATCGATGGGTTATTGCCTTCGTTTTATTCTGTAGTTGTAAGAAAATCGTATAAGACTGTTATTGAGTTAGCAAAGTCCTTAGGTCTAGAAGAAAGAGTTAATTTTCTTGTCAGCATGCGTAGTCAGCAATCGAAGTCCTTGGCAATAACAAACGAATACAATATACATGCTGTTAGTAAGAATGCTATACAGCAAAAAGAAAATACTTTAGATGTTAATATTCAGAACGAAAATGAAATTGTAAGTCAGCCTGAAAGAAATAGCTTGATAGCTCAGTTAGACGGTATCAAAGTCCAGTTACAAGATCTCGTGCAACGAACAGCGGCCGCAAAAGTTTCTTACGCACACAAAGGAAAATCTGTGTGTATACAATCTTATGAGCGTTCGCGTTTGGAGCAAAGAAATCCATCCAACGCATCCTTCTATCACTTGCAGCGTTTTGCTTCCGTCAATGCAGGCAATGTAAATGAGAATGTTAAATCGAATAATAGGAATAAAGTAGACAATAATATGTGTAATAATGTTAGAAATAGTAAGCGATATTATGTTCCTATTCAATATGAAGCTGATTTGCCTCATGTTAAAGCATATATTGATAATAAGCCGCATTTATTTCTATTGGATTCAGGCAGTACTGTTAGCTTAATTTCTGGTAATAGTTTAAGTAATAAGCATAAAATACTCAAAGGAACTACTTTTATTCGTGGTATCACTGGAAATTCTCAAGGAAGTGATCAAATCGCTTTAGTGAAATTTAAATTAGGAGGACAGTATTTTACGCATCCTTTTCGAGTGTATAATAATTTTCCGTATAATAGCATAATTGGCCAAGATTTTTTAAAAAGTCATCTTGCAATGGTTGATCACAATAAGAATTCTTTTAGTTTTGTTAAATTTGGTATTCCTCCAAGAATTGAATTGCCGCCATACGTATCTTTTGAAGAAATTTCTAACCATATAGCAAAATTATATAAACCTCAATTTTTAGTGGCTCGCTCTGTTGTTTTGCCTCCAAATTCAAGTGTTCAAGTTACATTAAAAAAAGTAAATGATCTTGCAGGAAATCGCAATTTATTAGCTCCCAATGAGTTAATAGATACGCAGGCAGAAATTTTTGTGCGTAAATCAGTTGTAGACGAAATTCATCCGGTAATATCTGTGATTAATCCTACCAAAAGTAAACTTTACTTGAAAAAAGATGTTGTGTTGGGTTCTGCCGAACATGTTATCAGTAATACCAACTTTAAGAAACAAAATAGCACTAATAATAAGGTTCATCAAGTTAATGCAGTAGATACGAAATCTTTTCCTGAAGGTTATGATAAATATAGAGTAAATGTTAACCCTGAATTGTTGCCACATCAACAGCAGCAATTATATGATTTAGTAGAGGAATTTTATTCTAGTTTTTCTTGGAATGAATTTGATTATGGTTGTGCTAAAGGATATAAGCATAAAATTGAATTAGTAGACAATATCCCAGTAAATCGATCCCAATTTTCGATACCATTTCACCTACGGGATGAGATCAAAAACAAGTAGATATTTTATTGAAAAGTAAGATCATTGAACCTAGTATTAGTCCGTACAATTCTCCGGTAATGCTTGTTAAAAAGAAGAATGGACAGTATAGATTTATACAGGATGGGAGATTTTTGAACAAAAAAATGGTTCCTGACAGTTTTCCGGTCCCTCCTATCCAGGATATTTTGACTAATTTGGCAGGACGCAAATATCTATGTTCTAGTGACGTTTTTGGAGCTTTCTTTAATATTCCCCTCACTGAAGAATCAAAACCTATTACAGCTTTTTCGATTCCGGGCGTGGGATCGTACCATTTTAATTTTTTGCCTCAGGGTGTAAAGACATCTACTAGCGGTATGAACAGATTAGTGAAACTCACCTTAGAAGGTCTTCCACAAGATAAAAAAATTTGCCTATGTTGACGATTATTTTTGGTCTAGTGATAGTTTTGATGAAATTGTGCAGTTAACTCGTATGTTGCTTCAAAGAATAAAAGAAATTGGTTTAAAGCTTTCCCCAGAAAAAACAAAATTGGGATATTTTTCATTAGATGTTTTAGGTCACACTGTTAGTAAAGATGGTTTGTCTATTTCGAAACGAATAATTAACTCAATCTCCAACTATCAACGTCCCAAAACAAAGAAACAGGTCAAAAGTTTTTTAGGATTGGCTTCTTTTGTTCGTTCGTATTTACCTAATTTTAGTCAATTAGCAGAAGCGTTACTTTCTTTGTTGAAAAAAGACGCTCCTTTTCGTTGGAAGGACGCACAGGAGACAGCATTCAATAATATTAAACAAGCCATCATTTCAGCACCTTGTTTCATGAGATACAAGCCTGATTATCCTCTGTATCTCTATTTTGATGCCAGCAAAGTCGCTCTTTCTGGACTAATCAAACAACCTCAAAATTCACCTGACGACACAAATCTAGTTCCTATTAGTTATTGTAGTCGTGCAACGTCTCCTAGCGAGAGAAGACTACACCCATATCAGCTTGAATTACTAGCATTATTGTACTCATTACGTTCATTTAGGTATTTTCTTTTAGGACGTCATTTTTATTTGAAGACAGATTGTCATAGTTTAATTTATTTGAAGCAAACAAAGAATGTAAGTAAGATTTCTAGATGGTTGAGTGAGATCGAATCGTATAATTTCACTATTTCACATATCAGTGGCTCCAGTAACGTAGAGGCAGACGCCATTTCACGTTTTTCTAACCCCCCTAGAGATTTGGAAGACGAGAAAAAGAATCAAGAAGATCCGAAAATTTTGTTTACTCAGACCACAAATTCATTTTCAATTTTAAATGAGCCAAATCTGGCAACAGAACAGCGTAAAGATCCGTTTTTTAAAGATATTTTTTCTTGGTTGGAACAGAAAGAAAATAGAAATCCTAAAATAGAACGCCAAGCATTATATTTTACTATTAAAGATGGAATTTTGTATAGAAAACAGAAAACTTCTCAAGGTATAAAATTTTTGGTTGCAGTTCCTACTTCTTTGCGTTATAAAGTTTTTAATGCTTGTCACACGTCTGCATTGGGATCATCTCATTCTGGTTATTCTAAAACCTATGATATGTTAGTAAAAACAGTGTATTTTCCCAACATGAAGAAATATATATATCAGAAATGTAAAGAATGTACGATTTGTCAAGTATCGAAATCGAAAATTGGTTCTCCGTATGGTACATTGCTTACTTATCCCTCCGTTCCCCCCTTCTATCGCATCCACATAGATGTAGCTGGGAATTATTCCCCCAATAATATGTTAAATCACAAATATATGATAGTTGTAGTAGACAGTTGTACTAGATACATAATTGCAGATTCCCTTCCTGATGTTACAGCAAGTACTTTGGCTTCATTTCTTTATCACAAAGTAATTTTAAAGTTTGGAATTTTTTATGAAATTGTCTTAGACAAAGGCAGTGCATTCACTAGTGGACTATTTAAAGAATTATGTGCCATGATTGGTGCTAACATGCGTTTTGTAAATGTACATGGGCATTATAGTAATGGTGTTTGTGAAATTAGTATTAGAAACATAGAACAACGATTGAAATCAGCTTTATGTGACAAGGATTTAGGAGAATGGATTGACTTATTACAACCCATAGTTTTTTCGCTTAACGTCACCAAGAACTTATCGTCTCAAATTTCACCATTTGAATGTCTTTTTGGCTTCAAACCCAGGTTACTTCATCAGGCAATTTTAAATACCCCGTGTCAATACGAGGATAATGCCATTCGTTTACAGCAATTACAAGAGATTAGAGACAAAGCGCAAGAAAATCTTTACAAACGTCATAAAACGGCGACAAAATTTTTTGACAAGAGACATACGAAACCTGCTTTTAAAGAAGGAGAAAAAGTTTGGATTTTAGACACCACAAGAAAGAAAGGTCACGCCAAAGCATTCAGCGGAAAGTTTATTGGTCCAGGCATAATTGAACGTGTGGAAAATCCAAATTCGTATTTTGTTAAGTATAAGACCGCCCGAGGATCTTACAAGATAGACAGCATAGCAGTTCAGAGATTGAAGAAGTTTTATGAGAAGGAAAACCCGGAAGAGGAAGACCACCTTGAAGACTCTGACGAAGAGATGCCTATCAACGTCTGCACGGAAGACCATACGATGAAAAAGAAGAAGACGAGACGCGAAGACCATCAAGGACCACCAACTGAAGAGATTTTCAACCCCAGGAAACAATGTTTGGAAGAAGAAGTTTTCATCCCTTCTCTTCATATTAAGGATGTTGTAATTGCCGAAAATCTACCAACGTGGGCAACTATAGGGAAGAATTCTACAGAAGAAAAACCGAAATTTGCCTGTAATACTGCCATCAATCAGAAGATTAGTATTTATAAAGGTAACATAGTGGATATAAAAGCAGATGCCTTAGTAAATCCAACGAATGAAACCTTAACTCCTTTAGGTGGTGCAGATAAAGCCATTCAAGACGCAGCTGGATCTGAATTTTTAGAAGAATGTTTGACCATATCATCATTGAAGCCAGGAGAAGCGAAGATTGCCAATGGTTATAGTCTACCAGCTAATTATGTAATTATGACATGTGGACCACGGAATTCAGACAAGAAGATTTTACGAGAGACGTACAAAAATTGTTTTAAAGTGATGTTGGAGAATGATCTTTCTACAATTGTACTACCTAACATTTCGACTGGAGCATTTAAATTTCCGAAGTTAGAAGCTGCCAAAATTGCCTTGGCTACAACAAGAATATTTTTAGAGGAACATCTTGATGACGTAAACCGTGTCGTATTCTGTGTTTATGATAGGGAGAATTGGGACATTTATCAGCGATTACTCCCCATATATTTTCCCATTGATGAAGAATCTGTTAGTCCGTCTGTCCGTACGTAACTTGTATGCGGATTACTTTTCTTGAAGATTGGATTGTGCATAGGAACACCTTGTAGATGGATGATGAACTTTCTTTTAGCACTGGCCACGCTTAGAAGTTAGTTTATCTTGGTTTTGATTTGTGCATCCAAATCTACCGGTAGAACACTTCGAAAATTTAGAACACTTTGAAACTTGGAATACTTCGAATTTTGGAACATGTTGGTATCTTCAAGAATTGTACCATTTCGTTTGATTGGACAGCGTATCACTACAGAACTTTCTTTTATTTTTTTTATTTTTTTTTCAAGTGTGAGTATGTGAAGAATTAAGAAAATCAACGACACGCGTATGGATAGTTACTTCGATGGATATATTAAGAAGATGTAAGAAGATTGAAGACAAGATTGCAAGAACCATGCTCCATCCTTTAGATGTCCAGTATTCGATGCCCGAAGAGGATAAGATTCAAGAAGAAAGAAGATGAAGATAAGAAGAATTTATATGTTAGTTAGGGTTGTAGGTTATATGTGGTGAATAGTTCTCTCGTGCTGATTTCATATAGTTTGATTACAGCCAGTATATGGGGCTATAACCATATCTTGGAATTCTTTTCCAATCTACGGACGCTTTAAGCCTAAATAACTTAAAGCTCATTTTTCTCAAACTGAAATCAGTACCCTTCTTGTGCAGTCTAACTTTACTATCTTTGGTTAGCTAGATAGTATTACACCGTTTTTTTTCTTTTCGCGTATTAGTCACGTTTGATATTGAAGTTATTTTTTTTGCATTAGAGGAACACATACATATATATAGAGGTCTACATTGGATTATGAAATATTTATTTATTTGATTATGATTTTTTTATTATACGTATCTAAGTTTTGATAATCTGTGTTAGTGATAATTAAATTTAGTATTATTCCTACCTTTCATTTCCCTTCCCTGAGCACTTAACGGAACTCGAAACTAACACATGTCACTCACAATGATATTATGCAAGCACTAATGTTTATTTTTCTTTTTCTTATTTTCCATTTTCCCAGAGACGCTGTCGTCATATCTTCAGGTTACCTAGTAAACTATATGAACTGTCTTAGGAACGCACACTCAGCATTTTGCAGTTTGTGGTCAAGGATTAATTCAAAACAAACAATATGTTACACAAAGAACTCTCTTACCTTTAACGAACAATTTTTTTTGACTTTCTTCAATATTTTTATTTTTTCTTTTTCTACTACGGAAAATTAAAATTTTCGTGTATTTTGATTTCGAGGAGGGGGTGTGAAGTATCTGTCTATTGGAAATGAAGTGACTGTGTATTTGATATAAAGAAGCATGAACTTTTGGAAACTTATTGAAGAAAACTTTGACTAGAAGTGTACATTCTCAGACACCTGTTGTAAATGCATATTTGTTAAATAAACTCGACTAGCTTCCTTCTTTCCTTTCCGCATACCTTCGAGCACAGCCTGATACTTCCCGATTAAGTCATCATTCTTGAGTTGGACAAAACTAGGAGGAACAGAACAACAAGGGGTATTCGACACGCGATCTAGAGAGGTGCAGGATCATCGGAGAGAAACGGATCCCACCATTGGAGGACCACCGACTCCAAGTCAAAGAGTACCATTCTGACGGTTCATCGCCGCAGACACCTTCAAGTTTGTCATCAGAGTAGTAGAATGAAGATGTAGAAGGACATTATCGTAAGACGCTTATCGACGCCCCTTGCAGACCAAAAGGATTAAGACTCAGATGTTGACTGTCACCAGCTAATCCAGACTTCTCCAGATATTCATTCCAGATGACCAGGACGACACCAGCTTCATTGGATATGTCAGGCTAGTGCTTATTCCTATTCTTTAATTACAACCTTTCTCTTTCTCTCACCCTTTTCCCCAACTAGTCATTTTCTAAATTAAAAACATTTGAATTTTATTTAAATTCAACCACAATTTTACAGTTAAGTACCGTGTTGTGCATCAGTTCCATCCCCATTTGATTGCATTTATTCATTTCATATTCTGAGCTATAACTGATGACACAGCACCGGCACAGTGGTAAATTTCATGTCAAAAGATCTGTAAATAAGAACAATATAACGAAAAAATTTTCTTGTCCATTTAGCAACATTTTGATATACTCATTCTAATTTTCGTATTTATAATTTTTTTTTTCTATGAAATTTAGCACAAATATACATTTCCCGATTATACACATAGTAACAGTACTAGAAGTACCTTGCGAGTTTATTATCCAATTATATTCGCACAACACGACCGTTATAGGTATGCGACAATCATTTTGGACATGAGTGTACATTGACCAGTCATTGTTCAGAGATTCAGAGCTTGCTTTACTATTATTATTATTATTATTATTATTATTATTATTATTATTATTATTATTATTATTATTATTGTAAAACCGTAACGTTCCCGCCCATTGTCTCTTTCATTTTACTTTCAACCATGCTCGCCGACTACGTGGGTGCTCCAGGGCTCCGGCACCCACAAGATTTTTAGCTTGAACCCGGGCTTGAACCAGTTTTCTCTTGCGTTTAAATCAGTCGTGTTACCGACTGAGCTAGGGCAGCCCCAATTTATCCTTATAGTACAAGTGGTGAGAAGACAAGACTTCTTATCACCTCCGCCTCATGTTTTGGCCAACATTGAGGGTCAACATTCATTCACATTGCTTGTTTGAATAAAGCGTCTTTGCTTGGGGTGTCATGACAGCCGCCTCTGAAAAACAAGAAGTGAGGTACCAAGGAAGCAAGATAGGTTTTGTCATACTGTAGAGAAAATAACAAGAGATTAACAATAATAACAAATAACTTGTTATTTTCTCTGTGGTTTTATTGCGCTGGCCTGGAGTCAGGCGTTGGAGCTCGTAGTTTTTAGAAGGTAATTTTCAGAAAAAAAAAATGGTGGAAATAATGAATATTTGAATGAAAGAAACTTCGTAAAAGTCATCAATGATCAAAATTTTTAACTGTGACAAATTACACACAAAATGCACACAGATTGGCATTACACACAAAATGCACAAACAGGCCAAAATTGCACACATTTTGTGCAATTACACACACATTGGCAACGCTAGTGCAGTAGATAATACGAGGGAGAGTCAAATGAAAATCATAAAAGTAGAAATAAAAATCCGCATATGGCGCCAGTGAGCTGTACGTTGGCATGCCTGTTTACGATAGTATGCCGGATGTCTCCTAGGTGGCAGCAGCCGGCAGATGCACAAACACCGGCGCAACAACAGTTCCAAAATGGCAGCCCCATTAGCCACATGTACCAGCGAGGAGCAGCGTTCTGTGATTCGGTTTTTGCGAAGTGAAGGTTCACCGATTGACATTTTTAGGCGAATGAAGGTTCAGTATGGAGATGCGTGTTTGTCACAGCCACAAATCTATGAATGGTGCCGGAAATTTGCGAATGGTGTTACGTCTGTGGCTTCAACGGCTGCAATGGTCTCTGGAGTCACTACGCCCCGAGCCTGGCCGGGGCGTGGAGCATCGGCCACAGACGTAGCACCATTTGCAAATTTCCGGCACCATTCATAGATTTGTGGCTGTGACAATCACGCATCTCCATACTGAACCTTCATTCGCCTAAAAATGTCAATTGGTGAACCTTCACTTCGCAAAAATCGAATCACAGAACGCTGCTCCTCGCTGCATGTGGCTAGTGGGGCTGCCATTTTGGAACTGTTGTTGCGCCGGTGTTTGTGCATCTGCCGGCTGCTGCCACCTAGGAGACATCCGGCATACTATCGTAAACAGGCATGCCAACTTACAGCTCACTAGCGCCATATGCGGATTTTTATTTCTACTTTTATGGTTTTTATTTGACTCCCCCTCGTAAATCCTGCATCGGACGATGAGCTATTGTTTCTTATTCAAAAATGGAACTTTTGTTGCTATTTTAAAAATGAGCTTTACGTGATTTTCCGTTTGTATTGCCAGGTTTAATTATTCAATATTTTATATGAACTTCGGGATTTAATATATGATAGCCAAGTTTAGGTATATTGTTGAATAAACCAGCGAACAGACGTATGTTGATTAACAGGTTACCCAAGCCTTATATTGCACACATATTTTCCCAGCACAGAATTGCAATTAGAGAAAACATGAGTGCGATTGCATCTATCCAGACTTTAATCTATGCACGGTATAGTGAAATCAATAATTTTCTTTCGTATTACTTGTATCTGCTTTCTTGATACTTGAAACTGACTCCAATATGAGGTGAGCTAATCTGATTTTCACGAAGCTTTGCACCCCTTGTAAACAATGCAAACTGCAGTGCAGAAATGTTGTCAACTAGTTAAACAAAAAATGTTACATGCAATTTTGTGCTAAGAAATGTATAAACAAACTGAAGGGGGCAAAACAATGAGATTAAAAATTAAATTACATGGGCTTTTGATAGGAGAATCAGGAACCATTTTCTCTCGTTTGCAGTGGCGTACGCACTGCTCTCCTGAATCTTTGAACTACTATGTAAACGCAGACACGCACCAGGAGGAAGAAGGGCAGAACTTGAATTTCTTCTACCAGTGTAAATTACAACTAAAACTTACTATCCCCACTCCTAACGTTTCCTCTAGCTGAGAATCTACCTAAAATGTTCTGATTCAGAGCCACTATTACATGATGACTTAGTGGTCCTACTAACATAGGGTGACTAACCGTCCCGTAAAAACGGGATTGTCCCGTTTTTTCACTACCATTCCCGGTGTCCCGAAAAATTTTCCCGGGACGCCAAAATGTCCCGTATTTACGTACATTAAATACAAGAAAGCTTTCCAATCTAAAATTTCTTAATTTATATTATTATTTTCTAATCACATAGATTAGAAAATACTAATATTATTATTTTCTAAGCTATGTGATTATATTGGAATATGTTTAATTACTGAACAACGTCATTACGACGTTTGCGATATTGTATGTGGTGGCTGCACTGTTTTCCCTCCTAGGCCTCCCCCTCCAAGACTCCCACTCCGCAGACGACAGTGCAAGGGGCTGAAAGTCTTATGAAAAACAAACTGTTTTTACTCTCTGTTTCGGGCGGTTGAAGACTGAGGCGCTTTCATCAGTAAAGTACAGTGTTTCCGTGATTTGACTAAGATGTAACACTGTCATTTACGAAAGGGGAACAAAAGTGTAGAACTATAAAAGTGAAAGTAAAAAGAAAACTAGCCGTAAGTGAAATAATGTTTAAAAGTAAGAAAAAGCAAATAAAAGGAGTTGGAATTCGATGCTCAGAGTAGTTTGTTATAAATTCTGCCACTGACAGATTTTGTTGATTGACAGATATTGATGAATGTTTTATATATATTTTAGTACTGTTTTCAAAATTTCATTTTTTGTTAGTTGCTGATAGTTACTTGTTATTTAATTAATTTCACAACCTTATCAATAAGTTTTAAAATGAAAAGGTGTAAATTTGCCCTTTTTTGTGAGAGCTACAGAGAGAGAGAGAGAGAGAGAGAGAGAGAACGGAGAGGCAAAAATATATATTTAGGGGAGTAATCCATCCAAACATGAAAAATTGTCCCGTTTTTTGTAGTTGAAGATTTGATCACCCTATACTAGCAGATCTATGGTTGGATGGATGGATTAAAGTTTATCGTCCCCTTCAACAACAATGTACAACCTACAACCGAACAAGTGATCCGAACTACATGAATTTCCTCCGGAAATCGAAGGCGAGTCTCCCGCTCGATGACGAGTACTCGGATCATACAGCCACAAAGGAGTTAATTATCAGATCTAGAAACATGTGCAGTTGTACTCACGACTTCTATTCAAAATTGATCTCTTGGGGGGCCACGATAGCTCAGTGGTAGAGCTTTCATCTCTGGCACATGGGGTTCCTGGTTCGATTCGAGCTCGCGCCAAGTGAACCTTGTGGTGGACAAACACTGGTGCGTGAGTTTCCTCTGGGTTCTTCAGTTTTATTCCCACTTTCTTCAATTCACCATTTCATTCATGTTTTCATCATCACCGTCTCCTTTAGCCTAGCCTGCATAAACGTGGGACGTAAAGCTCAAAAGATTTCATTTCATTTCAAAATTGAGCTTCTTGTACGTTTCCATTACAGGCGAGCGAGTGTTTGGAACAAGCAATTGTTCATTCTGCAAGAACTTGAAAACTACTGAGTTTACTTATTTATGTAATAGAGAATTTATTATTTTATTTCCTTTGTTATATGTAATAAAATACCTATAAAATATATTTTGAATCCTCGTGACTTATCCTTTCATTTGATATCTGTCAGGAAAGTTACGCCATAAACAAATATCAGTCATCAGAGTATGAAGACTCTATCCACATCTTATTCACCAAATTCCAAGAGACCTTTTAGATTCTACATAAGGATAAAGACACATTATTTTATATGCATATAGTACCTTCTCTTAATTTCACTGCAGCCAGAAACAAATAAGACTCAAAAGTTTTGAACATTCCTATCCAAAATTATAAAGTTCTTAAATGTTGAAGATTTCTTTGTACATTATTTCATTTCTGGCACCGAATATTTGGTTTTTGCATCTTTTAAATGGTAATTTATTCTGATCGCATTTTTAAAAGGCGATATACAAATTATAACTGAAAAAATTAACCTCATATTATTTCGTAATGAATCACTAGAAAAGGTTTTATCCTCTTTAACTTCTCTCTATCCTCCTCACTCTCTCTTTCTTTTCTTTAATTGACTATTTCCTCATCTCTAATGGAAGGTCAAACAAAGATCTGAAATACTATAAGGAACTTATTATCTTCAATAAGAACAGCTAGTACACTTGATTTCTCTTTTTCATTTTCTTAGCCCATTTTCATGAAATGACAGAACTGTTTGACAACCATTCTTTGTGAAAAACTGAAAAATAACTATGACTTAGCAACATTGAAAATGAGACTAATAACAGTTTATTCTTCCATGAGCAAATAGTACACAACAAATGTAATGTATTATGGTAATTAATGTATTGTTAAGGCACAGTAAGAACATTTAGGATCCGACTCAAAGTATGTGTCTATATGGGATCGAAATCTTGAACCAAAATCGAATTTGTAAGAAAAAACTGTTACAACAAATGACAAAACACACGAAGTGAACGACACAATTTAAAGATGTCGCCCAAGGAAGCCAGCAGGTTACCTGCTGCTCTGAGTTATTCTGTTAAACATAAACAAGGCAAACCCATAAGTGCAGAAGAAAAGCAAATACGTTATCAAACGATATCAACGTTGTTCAATTCACTTGCAGAAACTTAAGACCTATAATAGCTAATTTTCATGTTCTCAAAGAATATTTATTTACTTACTTTGTTGTACTGAAGTTACTATTTGTACATTGGAATGCTATACAATGTAAAAAAGCACATCAATATATTGAACTTAGGGGGAAAAGTACCATTTGTTTTTCATGGAAATGCGTAATGATTTAGGTAATAGGTGAAAAAGAAATGATCTCCCATAATGATAAATATGCTTGCTGTTACAAACCAGCGCCATCTCTTTGTCGTTCAGTTGATAATTTGACATAACTCATTGTAATTTCATCTATAATTACATTTTGGAGAAAAATAACAATGTTCAGTTGCTTTTAAAGGAGGGGGGATTATATAGTATTGGGTATTTTGCCCTATATCACGGCAATGGTGTGAGAGTGAGACGAGTACTGCACATCGCAGTAGCAGAAATACATGCACGTGCTGCAGCAGAAATATTGCGGGAAACAGACGAAACAATTTCCTCTTCACCAATCAGCAAATAGTCGTGCGCGCAGTGATACAACATCAAGTTACGCGGTTTGTTTTTGAAGGGTGCAAAGGATTGTGAAAAAAGCTTTATATTGGAAAAATATTAATTGCTTTTCGAAAATGAATACATGCTCCTTCAAAACAATTATTTACGTCTCACATATAAGATATGCCCTATTCGTATTCCGAACTTCTTTATTCACTCTTTGACTATAATTTTACGCTCTACTGCAACCATTACTTTAAAACCCCAAATAGAAGGAATTTTCCAGCCAATTCCTACTCTACTGGGCTAGTAGCTCCACCTACCCTCGCAAGATAAAGCATAGAATAAACTTTCATTCAGAACATTTGAAGACAGCACAGAACAAACTTTCATTTAGAACATTTGAAGACAGCACAGCTACATATAAAAGCTATACTATTAATTTTATAAAGAACTTCTCATATATTCCTGTTCTGCAAATGAACGTGTCATAAGCGATATGTTTAATATGGCCCATTTTGCTTCATGAACACAGGTTAAGGTTATAAAAAGATACCAAAATCAGTGACAGTATTATCAAATATAAAATTTATGGTATTACTTGTATCGTAGTATCGGTATACTGAACTATATTCAAATTCCGATCAATAACATAATATATATATATATATATATATATATATATATATATATATATATATATATATATATATATATATATATGCAGGGTTTTATTTCTAAAAATAAAGGTACCGGTACGCTGGACGTCAGGTTCATAATGGTTAAAAAGTGAAAAATACCTTTCAGTGTATTATTATTATTATTACTAACAGTCATTATTATAATGTCCAGTAGCATATCACTGAAGTCTTGTAACTAAAACCTCTTATGTACATATATAAAGCTGCTTTAAAAATAGCTGATTCTTACGTCTTAATTTTATAATAGAATAAACGTATGGATAATCAATATTTCTTAGTGCTTTTTTCTTACTTTTTTCTCTTTCTGTAAATAGGCGGAAGTAAGCTGCTACTGTTTGTTTCCAAAAGGAATCAAGAGTTCCATAAATACTGAATTTCAATAACAACACACATACAGTACAATGTTCACATAATGTTCTTTAGAATACTAATTATGCTATCAAAATATTCTTCAAACCTCTAACAAATTAATGGATAAACTTTGCGGAAAAAAATCTTGGAGATGTTTTCACTTAATCCTCTTCCTAATAATGAATAAAAACAATTAATTTTATACATTAAAATAGGAACTGAACAAAGGCTTTTCTGCAGAGAAAGTACAGAAGTAGCGTCCCAGCAGAATGTTTGTACTGGCTTTCAGTTTAGTCGAACTTCTGCGACAGATAAATTTGTTGGGATTATTTCGTTGTGGGTGGTCAGTCTTCTCAGAAAAAAAAATCTGGTCGTTTCAGAGCTTTTATGGTTTATGATTATCCGAAGTAATTGGGGGACATGGGTGTTCGGAAAACTGGTTTGTTCGGATACTCGAACTGTACATGTTTATTTGCCAAAAAGAAGTACTGTACTGTACAGTAAATTTATTCATAAAAACAGGCATCTCTTTAAGTATTACAAAGTAACGTACAAAGGCAACTTTAGAAGCAATGTTCCGCCAGCGGTGGCTCAGTGCGGCGACTACTGTGGGAAACTTGGTTTGGGAGTGAGGGGGATGATGGACGGTAGGGTGGGAGAGTAACAGGTGGGAGCGAGTACACAGTTCGGTTAAGCGGTCGTTCGGTTGACCGACGTTCGGATAATCGACGCTCTACTGTACTTACTATTTGGTATATTCGAAGTTTCTCGCCAACCCCTTAAGAGGAAATATTCAGTTCTCATTAAAAAGTGTCGGTACGATGTACCGTTGCGTACCGCCAGAAATAAAACAGTATACTGAAATTCTGATCAGCACCATAATATCAAACCATAGCGAAATTGCACAAAATTGACAAAATATCGTAACACTGATGTTACGGAACATATGAAAATACAATTCCGAAAGGAAAGTGAATATTTATATCTAAAATATCTCTCGAATTCCTTCTGCTATCTGGCAGCACGGTGGTTCAGTTGTAGAGCGCTCGTCTCTGGTGTGTGGGGTCAGATTCCCGGTCAAGTAAGTTGATGGTGGACAACATCGTGTCTGAGAGTTTTCTCGGGGTACTCCCGTCTCATCCCACTTTCTCATTCCACTAATTCTTCCATTGCCATTCACTTGCTTTAATCATTGTCTTCCTTAGCCCAAAAGGTCATAAACGTGGGACGTAAAACTGAAAGATTTAATTTCATTTCATTTTTCCTTCTCGTATTCCCTCATCATAAGAGATTATCAATTTTACATAACATAGTATGCCAGAGGAGAATACTGATTATCCAAGTTCCGAACCTTATACAAAATATCAGATTGAGGACGAGAGTGCGGCCACAAGTTTCTTCTGGTTTTAACTGGGGTGGTTTTCAAAGCTTCCTTCTCTCACTAACATAATTAGTAACCATTCTTTATCTTTTGTTTTTCACCCTCTGGAAATTATCCTTTCTCGAGTGCTACAAATTGTGAACCAACTATCCTGACACCTTTACATTAAATTCTTGTAGAATAATTGTGTGAAAATCTGGAAACTAGATTAAGGTTTCTACCCAGGACCAGATGCTTCGAGATCTTCAGTCTATTTGTCACACATACCTTTCAGTTTTTGTTTTCTAATTGTTATAGGGATAACTCATTATTAAGGAAAGTTATCATTAAGCAAAACTTCTTCAAATTGCTCCTAACGAGCTTTCTGAAGCTTGAAATCTGGATAAGTCATTCTCTTGCTGCGTGAAAGGAAAACTTTTTCCCAGTTTTCTACAAATAGATACTAACAATTCTTTGACCTTTTTCCTCAAGATTTTCCCAAAGTCTTCCTAAGTGGCTTCCTGATCTCTGTTGAAACAGTACATTCATCACATTTTGTATATTGTCACTATTAACAACGTTGCCATCGACTCCGATGAAAGGGAAAATATTTACAGCTACGCCGTATATTTCACTACTATTGGTAACATCTAATGTTGTTGGCTGTTGTATATCGAAACATCAAGGCTGCTATATGCTGTTTTATATTTCAAGTAGCCCAATATCTCTGCCAAGAAGAGAGGCTTACTACAACATTTCAAGATATCTAGTTAAACATTGTTTCTTTTAAATCCACAAAGTGTTTGTCACATGTCATAGATGGTTTAGCTTGTCTAAACTACTATAACTTCCAAAATCCACTCAAACAGGATAAAATAACATGTACAATTCCAGAATTCTATTTTTCATGGAGCTGTGGCCTCTATGTTTGCATAGAATCACACACATCTGACACCACTAGGCCATTTGCCAACTTCTTATTTAGACCTAAACATACTTCATTCAAAAGTTTCGTGTTGTAATAATGAAAAATAAATATAAGGAATAGGAAAAATATTTAGGTCTACCCTGTATTTAGGATGGCTTTGAGAGACAAAAATTGTCTAAACACCATTTTACTGGATGAGGATTTATTCTGTGCAGGGAAGTTGTTAAAAATACGAATAATTCAATTTATATGGGAAATATTAGTGTGTATATTTGACTTTCGAAATTTGTACCTTTTCATTCGTGGAAAGATTCGATTCTTTGAGTGATTGCAAGTTTTTCTAGTTTGATCTAAAGTGTACGAAAGATCGCTATCCCGCTTCCAGATGAACGAAATTTTTGGAGATTCTTTCCTGAGTGACTTTACAAAAACTGAAGACCAGAAAAAGCGCCTAGTTGCATTGGAATTGCAGACTCACTCAATATCATGAAAATCATTTGTCAAAATCAACAGATCTTGCTGCGTTTTGTTGTTGTCAATATTTTAGTTCACGTGTTACAAGCACCCTCACTCCTGTGCTATTGTGTTTGTGGAAAGGAATGATATAGACTTGTTTGTATTTTGTCAAACAGAAATTACCCAGGAACCAAATTGTGTTCAAATCATTATGCCCCATAGATGTAAAGAAGATTTTGATATTCACTTTGGCTCTAAGATTCACGCAAGTGAACAACAGATTCGTATTCTCTGCTTACCGACATTCGTCGAAATGCCTCGTTTTTGGTCCCGTTATAACCAGAACTTTAATAGTTATTTCCAAAGTTGAAAGCAGCGTCCCGCATGTTACCATCCGCAGCGTCATAATGCGTTGCTCTATTAAACAAATACTTTCGAAATACAATATTTCATGACCTAGCACCCTGAAGCTCAAAACACTAGTTTTGTCGAAACCTGAACGAGTTGAAATTTAAAGTGTCGTACTTTAACAAGTTCTATGAGTTAAGAATAACGACTTTGCCAAATTTTCCATTCTTTGATCAAATGATTCTGAATTAAACTGTTATAATTTCTATTTTTTCCCCTATTATTCGGAAGTCAGTATATTACGCATGCTGCACTCACTCTCTACATGAGATATTCCTAAATAACTAGGTGTGTACTAGAGGTAATGCTTTATGTCAATACATTCGATTGATTCCTGTAATAAATTAATAATAGTGGATCTGGGTGCAATAATAGTCTAATCAAAGCTCACATCTCTAGGTCCACCATATATGTAAAGCAAATTGCGAAATAAATTTCAACTTCTACTGGTAAAAATTTATACTGCAGTATACAAATTTAGAGTTTCGTTGTATTAACAGATAAACATAAGCTTCGTAAAATAATTTTCAGAAAAGAATAGGAAAAATAATCCTATATTTTTCATTTTAAAATTATTGATGTTAGATCACTATTGCTCTCCAATCCACAATTTACTTATTTTCAGCACATTAGTAATCTCCCTATCAGTACAGTTGGTAGAACCTACAATACACGTTACTGGTCGGCATACTTAGGAGTTGCGATTCCCAAAATTTAGGTTCAAAAGTTCGTTCGCCCAACGTATTTTAAAATATCTGCTTAGCAATCAATAATTGAGGGGTCCAGTGAGAGAAGGAGTTATGACCCTTTGACAAGAAATGGAAATAAATTGAGTTGTCTAAAGTATAGTGTTGTGTCATAATTTATATAATAAAGGGTAAACCTTTTACTTCGTAACTTAATGTTATGTATATTATAAAAAAAGAAAAATACGAATTTCAATGTAAATAGCATTTATTACGAATTGCATGGTATAACGTTTGCAGTATAAACATGTAGTAAAATTATTATAATTACATCAGAGAGTTTTAACATGAATCATATACTCTTGCCTGAGTGTAAATCATGTTCACAGGTTTATATATGAACTACAGAAAGGTAGCAAATCTACTGGAGGATCTTCACTGTTCATTGTTTCTGTGGATGTTAGTTTCTTGTAAACATCATGAAAACACTGGACGACTATAGGGCATTATTGCTATGAGATCTTCCAACTTGTGGACTGATACGGGCCGTCCATGTGATTACAATAGTGGTATTTCTTCAAGAAGTGTAGTCACATAAGGATTATCAACCACGAGATCTATTCTGGTTTTGGAGCGACGAAATGGTGTCTTCTTGAAGAGTTACATGTCAAAATAAGTGTATTTGAAGAAGCGTGTGCGTGGTAGTGATCTATCAAATTCACAGCAGTTATTTGCATGATATGAAAGCTAGCACCGGATATTGCAACACCATTTTGTACTATTTATTGTTATACTGTTGGTACCTCTTCTACTGCCATACCAGATACCATCGGTAAGGGGTACAGCTCCTTCTTGCACTCAAAATGCTACTGAGGACGTGTTCATAAACTCAAAATATCTGCTGCAGAAAACGTGGGAGATATGTCACATGATTGTAGTTCATGATAAATGAAACATGACAATAGAAGACTAGAATTGGGAAAATCAAAAATTTTCAAGATTTGTGGTATAGCTCACTTTCTCACTAGACCCCTTATTTTGCGGTTATATATCGAACAGTCTCGAACTCCAATTTACAAACGCAGTATTAATATTTTCCCTCGGTTTACGTTGGTCATCATATGCTGTAAATGGTTAGGTGTGCAACACAGGGCTAACATTGTGAATTGGCTGTCCTATCATTTCTTACAGTTGAATCTTAAATTACCTGGGTAGAATTAGTTTTAATTTAGTAAATTGTTTTTTTTTTTTCTGTAGCGGGAGACGTGGTTTCAGATTTAATGGAAAGAGCATTGACAATGAAAGTTGGACGACGTGTCGACAGATGGCATCGGGAATGGAATATTTACCTTACACCGAGGCTACGAAGGGCAACGTTACGAATGGAATGCGACTTACTTCATTTTGTTCAACTTAGATGCAAGGTAATTATCATTCTTTCTTCATTTTATTTGCCTATACATAGCATGTGGACTAGATAGAAACAAAAATACAAAATAGTTCTCTCGAATAGTGCATTTTTTCGAATATTCGTTACTTAAGTAATAGTTATATGAATATTGTAAACGAATATTCGCATATTTGAATATCAAAAGAAAATGTATTCAAGTAATTGTATCAGCATTAGAATGTAATAATAGGTTCTTCGTATATTTGAATACTTGAATATAATTGCAACTCAAATAGTTATTTAAAAAGGTATTGAGAATAGAAGTAATTACTTGATAGCGAAAAACTGTGAGAAAAATTGATCGTAAATTGGAAACGAATATTTGGATATTCGAAAATTCGAAAAAAAACAGTATTAAAATTGATTGGAATTAGAATTTGAATAATGAGTTTTAATAGCACGAATACAGATATAATTCTGTTTAACAAAAGAGATTTCAACGCTGTTAATACAAAGAATAACGATTCAATTTTTAATAGATAAAGCATGAAATCTATCAAAATGTTCCTTAAAATTAATCAATTTCTTTGTGTGCAGTCGATCGCTCTGAGGTTCATCCGCAGTGGTCACTCTGCTCTTCAACAATACATATTTTGCTATCCACCTACTTGTACTTCGACCTACAGTTTCGATATGACAAACTGTTTGTGAGCTACAATGAATTTCACTACGATCTACATTTCTCACTTTACTGCTAACTTCAACTGCTATTCATTGTTTTAGATGGGTCGTTATTGCAAATCATCTTCATTTCATTACAAAGGCTACCTTTTAAGAATGAAGACAATTTCATAAATTTGGTCCGTTTTTAGTGGGAAGATGTGAATAACAGATGGCAACATATTGGAAACGGCTACAAGAAATGAGTGTGAAGGACCAGGGTGACTCAGAGTAAGAGCGTTCAGCTCCGATGCTTGGGATCTCTAGTTGGATCCCAGCTCGCGCCAAATATGTTTTGGGGTGAACAAACACCTATTGTCACCGTCTCCTTAGACTCGGAGTAAAATTGTCAGGTTAATAGTGGTTAACCTAAAGAAAGATGTGATAATCAAGGTACGCACAAGGCATAATAGCGATGTATTGTAATGTATCATAATAGTAACTGCTGAGGTGAACATAAAAAAGAAAAACGAAACTCAGACGTTTTGGTCACAAAATTGAAATTAGAAAAACGAGTTTCCGCAGTGAGAGTTTTCTAAGAAGTACAGAACCAACGTACTACATAGCCACACACATATAGAAGAACAGTAGGATATTGTAGTGCACTATTGATGATCTTATGTTCTTTTGGCCCATTGTGACCAATCTTTTGATAGTATTCTGCAAGGTGGAATAAGATGTCGAATAGCTTCTTGAAATTGATCCTATATGTGTTCTAAAGTATTCAAATGCGACTAATACAATGAGGGGTACTCCATTTTGTTATACCAAATTTTCCAACAAGTCTTTGACAACACGTGGCTGCTGTCATCTTGTTAGAAGAAGATAGATCCAATATGACAGTAAAAGGTCCTACAGTACAGACCAAAGTTATACCTCACTAGGTAACAGCTATTAAAATTTTATCAACAATAATGACTTACATATACTGGTATTAAGGTGTTGCGATGGATGAATTCCTGTCTTGCTGCAGCTCTGCGGAGTATCTTGCGACATACTTTTTCCGCCATCACTGTGTAAGAGCAGTACAAGATTGCAAATATATCCTAAATTCATCAAGATGAGTTTTCTTCTTGGAAAATTTAAGCTGAAAAATATAAAGGCATTTTCTTATTGGAGGGAACTTTCAAAGGCCGTCCTGAATAAATACATCTCCCTTTGTAGATGGTTATGAGTGGTTTCTTTGTTTGCACGTACTCGTGCAGCTCGAAATACATCATTTCTGAGTTCTGCTCGGTTCAGTTACGACATTTGACGAGCCAAAGTGTCAAATATCGATCGCTTAAATGTGTGGGTAACAATGAGCAATAACTCACTTCGAGAATGTGGTAACGTCACTAGATCCTGTACGCAGCCAATATGGTCATGCTCACTCGCTAGTATGTAAGCAAATTTCCTGTAGAATTATTACCCATACACCAATGGAACAATGCGAATAAAACCTACTGATAGTGTAGTCGAATGCATCATTCGTCTCCTGATATCACTACCTTTCTCATTAGAACACTTGGCTACTACAGCTCAACAGTAATAATTTGATTACTGAGATCCTTTAATTTAAAATTGCATTGGCATCTTCTTTCAACATTTAATTGAGAATGAATAGTTTCTAGCTATTTACTTTCGCATTTGATTATGTGATAATTTGCTAGAGTATGTTCAGCTATAGTTCTAGTTGATCCAGCCATGACGTTTACTTGTCGAGCTATACAAATTATTTGCATACTTTTCAATATAGTTTTCAGCAGGATGCTCCTTACTAGGTTCTTGTTTTCGATACAGAACTCTTGTATTCGGGCACGTTAAACGTGTATTCTTTCAATAATTGTTGATCACTAACTGGAGTACAGTGGCTCGAATATCCTTTATGCGTTAGTTGATTCGGAGTTATTTTCATTTTTTTTAATTCATTGGTTGAAGTATTAATGAGGACGTTAGCTCTATGTCTACGACGGGGAGTCCGAAAATAAGTTCCCAGGTGACTGCGGACAGAGGTAGGGATACAAGACCAAAAATAGCATCTGGCATTCAAGATCAGACGTACATTTATTTTTCCACATAAGTACCACGTTCATTGAGATATTGGTTATACCGGTCTATAAGATTGAAAACTCTTCCAGGAAAAATTCAGGGCTCTGCATACGGAAGAAGCGTCGAACAGCTTCTATGACTTCAGCATTGCTTCCGAAGTACCTGCCGCCGAGAGTCTTCTTCAAAGCCGGAAACAAATGACAGTCATATTGACAGTACCGCGCAGCAGTGATGGTTCCTGCCTCCAAAATGTCCAGCAAAAACAACCCTTGGGCGTCCCAAAACACAATGAGTAGCACTTTCGCTGCAGAGGGCGTTGTTTTGAACCCCTTGAGGACAGGTGATAACAAATGTTTCCACTTCATCGATGCGGCCTTCGATTCGGGAGTGAAGTATTGAACCCATGTTTCATTCCCCGTCAGAATCCGGACCAAAAGGTCATTGTCATCACGATGCTAACTGACGTCCATGCGTTGTTCCATGTGGTTGGAGGTCAGTTGTCGAGGCACATCCATCGTGCAGACACTTTACGGTAGTCAAGCATGTCGTGGATGATCTTGAAAGCTCGCGCATGCCCGATACTTCGTCGATGGTGATACTCCGGTTCCCTTTAATCATAACATCCACCATCCTGACCTTTTCGTCTGTAATGGCCGTGTACATCCTTCCACGCCTCAGGGTGTCCAACACTTGCTGCCGCCCCGAACTGAATTGGCGACACCATCTCTACACCGTTTGTTTCGACATCACCATCAGGGCCATATACTTCCTCGAGGCGGTTATGAATTTCTGCTCCAGATAAGCACCATTCATAGCGGACAACCGCTCGCACTTCCTCCTTTGACCACGACGTCAAAACGTGCCTTTTCTTGAAAGTTGCCAGGCTGAGACTGAGAGACTCGTCTCCACTTTACGCAGGAGCTGCGATGCGAGAGCACCGTCTGCAGGATCGCGGGTTAACTTGTGTCTGGGTGTGTTGCACGTGCAACCGCTATCTGGTTTCCCCATTGCTATTAGCTTTTCCATGGAAAACAAGAGGGGAATCTTATTTTCGGACTTCTTCCGTCAAAAGAAAGCAAATGACCTACTTGTCATAGGGAAAAGGCTCAAAATCAAAACAATGATAAAAAGAAACTTCTAAAAAGTATAAACTCAATACCAGCTCAATGAAATAATAAAATCACAAAAGTCTATAAAAATATTAAAAGAGAGGTCAAGAGGAAATAAATAAAACAAAACATGTAACAAAATAACCAAAAACGACTAACGCAAGCTAGTATTTCAATTTCGCGAATAAATGAAAGAATACAGTCACGCTTAACAATACATTAGCAATAAGATATACCAAAACTTTGTTTCCCTTATCCCTCTCCTCGCTTTCCACCACTTATACAGGATGTTACAAATATTTATCAAATATTTTGAGAATATATTTCTTACATGAAAATAAGAAAAAAAAGTTCATATGGATCTATGGTCGGAAGTACAAAGTTTCGTAGGTATAGGGAGCCGAAACGTTAAAAAAAATAAACTTTAAAGGTCCATAGTTCCACTACTATAGGACCAATCGTAGTCGGTTCAAGACATCACTGACGAACTAATATGTGAACAATCCAAATATCTATCTTTCAGAATCTCCGGTATTTGCACAATCATGTTTAGAAAGACTGTTTGGAAGTACTTTATCACTCTTTACTTATCTTTCTAAAATTTGGTGCCCAAATAGTGTAGCATTCTTAAACATTGATATTTAGATATGGTACTTGTTCCGATTATGGCCCGGGTCCCTAATATGGCCGACAGACAATATCTCTGCAGATTTACGTTGGTGCTACTAGATGACAATATAAACTATGTCCTCATGAAAAGCGTAAACATATTTGCGCGGCTCAGACTTTTCATAGTTAATATTGTCATCTAATAGCACCAAGGTAAATCTGCAGAGATATGGTGGGTGGGGCATATTAGGGACCCGGGCCATAATTGGTACAAGTACCATAGTTCACATGTAAATAACTCAGTTATGTCTTGACCTGGGTACGATAGGTCCCATAGTAGTAGAGCAATGAACTTTTAAGTTCACTTGTTTCATGTTTTCGGCACCCTATAACTAGGAAATTATCCACTTTTGAACATAGCTCCATATGAACATTTTTTCTTTTCGTATTTTGATGTCAGGAATCTGTTCCTAAAATATTATGAGACATTTTTGTAACACACCTGTATACCAACATACAATGTAACGACCAATTTATCTTCGCCTATCCTATCTTTAAAAAGTAAAACTTACTCGTTACTGAAAATTCTATTTCTGTTGCAGAATTTACGAGAACTATGCATTGTAGGAAATTATAACGCTGTCTTCGATAGAGACATTCTTCCATTGCTCTTCCGAGTAGAGACTTTACATGTGAAAGAGACGATCAACAGAAGAAGTTGTTCCGTTGAACACAGTGCTATCAACGAATCTTTCGAGTTCTCAAAGGAATCTCTTCTGTGGTAAGCAATTCCTTGAAATTTTAAGAGAAAATAGAACGGCCAGATATTATCTTATTCAAATTCAATGTATACAGATCAAAGTAAGATTATTATCACTTGAAAAATATAAATAATATAATTATATAAAAGTAATTAAATATGAGTGCATATTTTCCTATTGATGGAAATTATGTTTCTAGAAAGGTACCGGTATATACAAAATTAGTGGCTCCATGGTTGATATTGAGTATCACATTCCATTTCAGCACCGAGGCTATATGTGATGTGGATCTACAGCTTAACGTGAGATCTAAATCACATTTGAACCAACGTCCTAAGCGCGTACAGTAACCATATAAAAACGAGAGAACTTAGGCATATTAAACAATGTTTCACATAAAAGCCAGCAACGCCTATTTCTAATTAACTTTGGAGGGGTCTTTTCACATATACGTGTATTATTTTTAGATATCGAATCTAAGATCATAGAAAAATATTCAGCTCATACGAGAAGCCAAGCAAATGTTGTTGGGTTCAGGGACCATTGGCCCCCCAGGATCGACGCTTGTGCATAGAGCAGTTACTCAAACTAGCCTGAAGACAATTAATGGTTCGCTTCAAAAAAAATTTGAACACAATTCTGTAAGCTTTTGCAAAAAGTTTGTTCTCCATTACTTTTGAGCCCTTCGTTTGCCTATGTTCAAATTTGGTAAGTAGACGAACTACGTGAACGATACCAGTACGTTAAAATCAAAATTGAACTCAAAATTGAAACAGCGCAAATGTCCACACTTCGTAGCAAAAATTTGACACCATATTCGTTGATACCTTGATTTGCACAAGTTGAAATTTGATGTGTAGACTAATTACGAAGTATAGATTCGAATGACATCAAATTCGAAATTTTAAACAAAATTAAACTCTCTTTTTGTAAAAGAAAACAAACCGTGACCCTCAACTTTTGACCCTTCTTTCTCGCAAGTTCAAATTTGGTGCATAGACTTGAACTTAAAAAAGGGATAAGTCTCTCGTCATCATCACTTTGTTACACTATTTTAGTAATGCTGTGTTAGATTCGTTTTATTGTGTAGTTGAATACTACTGTTTGTCTAACATATTGAATGGACAAACAATATTAAATAACACATTAAGGATACTACTTTTTTGTAATTATTTTCAGCAGCTAGACTTACTCATGTACGACAAAAATTATAATATACGTATAATATAATTATGCAACGTACCAAAGAACATTGCCTATATTTTAAGAGAATGCCATTTGTTCCCTTAGGGTGGGGAAAAATCGATAACACTATAATTAGGATGAAGACATTTAATTACCGCCAATTTAATTTCGGTAATATATATAACATCAATAGTCATCAAATTTAAAACAAAATATGTCAACATTTCTTAAGTTAGAATTTATATTTTTGCAAATTCCAGAAAGCTGAATATTCATAGCTTAGTAGATATATAAGTGATACCTCACCAATTTTGACCTTGAAAGTCCTTACACTCTAAGTACTGTAAGTACTTACACTTTAATTACTCGAAGTACTCTAAGTACATATACTCTAATTACACTTACGTACAGTACATACACACTAATTACTATCGTTGAAGTAATGAATAGTTTAATTACTCTAACAAGGGAGGGTCACGAAGTTGTTCCCCTGAAATCCGAACGAGACAATAGTGTTTGCATTTAATATATATAACTAGACGAATCCTAAAGTAATACGTGCCACTGACCGGAATATCGTGAGTTACAACATATTTAGTAATGTAAAACCTAGAAAGCTGGTAGAATAGTTTGAACCGGGTTATTTGTTCGGAAACGGTTGGGTAAATGGAAAGCTCCGCGAAAACGTATCCCATCATTTTCAAGGAACACTTTTTGGGATAAAAAAGTTTATCCCATGGTCCCCCGCAGGGTCCCAGACGGGGTCCAACTCAAAATTTTCAAGGAGACCCGGTTCGATTCCCGGCGGGAGCTCATGTAGTTCGGATTCCACGTAGATCCACGTCTCATATAGCCTCGCTGCTGAATGGGACGTGAAACTCAAAATCAACTCAACTAAAAATTTTTAAAGGGCAAGGGGAATTAAGTAGCACATTGTTTGAAAGCGGTTGTCAAATGAAAGAAAATGGAGCAAGTATTGACTCTCTACGAAAACCGTGTGCAAAATAGTGGCGGGTCAAAATGTAAACAAAAAATTAATTGAAAAGTGCATGGCCACCCCCTATAAATCGGAAACGGTGAGGCAAATGTGAAAACAGGGTATTTTCAAAATACAATGATTTAAGTTAAAACATCTTGTCCCATGACCTCCACAGGGTCCCAGGTG